>NC_138671.1:3468916-4030856 GCF_964273445.1 Streptopelia decaocto | reverse complement strand
CCCAGCAACGAGTCCTGCCGGAGGCTGCGCAACTGTTCCAAATTAAACCATGGTACTCAACTGGGCTCACAGAGCTAAAAATTAAATCTTGATTATCTTCTCTATTTTTAGAAGCTGGAGAAGAATCAAAACGTGATTTTTTTTACATGCTGCAGTGGATGCTGTATTTGTCTGGGTGGAGACAGGGTTTGCCAGTGCGGTCACACATCTGGGCTGCGATAAGCAATTTGTAACTGAACAGGAAGAAAAAGTAGGCCAGCCTACAAGAGAGTATCGAGGAATTACTCCTGAGGGATTTGTGCTACACTGCCTCCAGCAGCTGAAATAACAGCATGAAATTGCGATTAAAAATTAAAAAGAGAGATGGGCTATTTGACCTTCTTTTAATCAGGGACACAGAGGCCCTGTCTAAAATAAGAATGCGGAGAAATGCGGCTTCTGTTGAGCGACTGCCTGCCAAGAAGAGGCTGCTGGAGTTCATCCTAAGTTGGGTGGCAGAGGCAGATCATTCCTTTCCATGGGATGCAGTCCTGGAGAGCCTGGACCGGTTTGGGAGCTGTGTGGACACTGGTGGGGCAGTGCCACCTGGTACATGGCAGTAGCACCTGGTCCCAGGATGGCCACCTGCGGGCAGCACTTATATGTAGAGTGAAATAGTCCGTACTCCAAGAGCTACCGTCTGAACAGATGGGAAATAGGAAAGAAACTGTCAACTGTTACATTTTCTAAGTTTCCAGAAGTCCAGGCAAGATTAATCAGGCCCCTGAGAGACCTTGTTAATTAGGAGTTTTGCTATTTGGCTCACCTTTTTGTCCAAACTGTTATCGTAATTACCCAGCTGACTGTAGTATCAGCTGGGGAACAGACTATGAGACAGAGAAGCCTATTTAGGTGGATGTGTACACTGGATCCCAGGCTTGTTTTGGTCCTCAGCGTTATGATAAGCTATTTGCAAGAATAATAACATAGCCATGGCAATGTTGATACAGAGTTGACGCAAATGCTGATGAGTGTTTTGGGCTGACAGTGTGAACCTGGCAGCCTAGTCGCAAACCACCATGGCAGGAAAGTGTTTGGAAAGGGCATGCGTGAAGTAGACACAATAAGGTAAAAAGAGCTATTCAAACAGGGGATTCCTTGGAGCTTCTCCCAGTCTGTGTAAATAGGACTGTGATAACAAACAATTTGGCTTTGCAAGAGTCTTTGGTTTGTTCTTGGTCATGGAGCCCAAGAACCTGCAAGGAGACGTCCCCAGGGTGAATCCTGGGCATTTCTTGCCTTTCTACATGAGTCTCTGGTCACTCGACATGTTGTTTGGAGCAAAGGGTTTCTCAGGATGTGTTTATACAGCACCATGTAGAGCCAAAGCAGGGTAATGACTGGAAGAGAGAAAGTTTGCAGGCTCTGCGTCCTTTGATAGATACATCCCAGATACATAAATATGGTGTAAATATATTGTAGAGCTTTATCCAGCCATTTTTATAGAATAGTGCAATACTTAGGTAAACTTTCTTGCCCACAGCAGAAATTCATTCATAACAACTCATTTAAAATGGGGGGAATTTTTCGACTTATACATACTGAATATGTTACTACCTTCTTCCAGGAGCAGAGAGGGCATGTTTAGCTTGTTTTGGTTATGGATAGAGCAATAGACAGAACCTGAATTATTTTTATATATTCTCCCCAAGAAGTTTCCTGTATTGGTAGCTGTTCTGCATTTATTAATGGCATGGGTACGTTGAAAAAATCACTGCTGCTTGTTGCTCCAATGAGTTTTTCATTACTGTGTCCTTGAAGGCTAATGTCATTCAGGAAGATTTGTTGGGGTAACTAGGGCATGTGTCTTCCATCAGGAGATGGACCATATGGTTACAATGCCCTAAGGCACATTCATGGAAAAGTCTGGCGCATGGAAGTTGGGAACCCGTCCAGAATGGGGAGGGGTGTTTAGGAACCACTAAGAACTGTTGATCAGGTTCTTAGATGGTGAAAATCAACCTAGGAGCATGAAAGACGTAAACCTATGTTCCTTCTGTGTTTTTGTTTTCCTGACTTAGAGCCAGGGCATTACTTGCTGTACTGCTGAGTGACGTGTCTTTCCTCTAGGTTGTATGTAGTCTCATTAGATCAAAAACCTATACAGAAAGAGGCGGTCTCTCTTGATTGTATTTCAGTAGTGCCTGTCATGTGGAGCTCTTCTTTTACGTCTTCCCTGGGGGGACAGAGCCGCTTCATTTTAGAAGGAAGAGATAGGAAAGGGAAGAAACCAGCACTATTAGGAGTGTATCAATATTTACTGTACCAGATGTTCATATTTAGTTTGACTTCTAGATACTTGCATTCTGTATAGTCTCGCCTTTACATGCAATGTCTTCTTTCTTATGAGGATTCTCCTGGGTCAGCTCCCAGGATCTCAGACTGTGTTAGGACGTCCTCCCTCATCTGCTCGCGGTTCATCTCTTGGCACAGCCCCCGGGGACCAGCTCGGGCAGGTCCGCTCAGGGAGGCCCAACATCCTCTACCCAGTTCCTGCCTTCCTGGAGGCTGGGGCTGCCTTCGCACTCCTGCCGCTTCCACAAGAGCCTGTGGGTAACAAGAACCACATGGACCACACGCGTTTCTATTTCCTGAGGTAATTCACCATCTGTAACTGCTTCTTATATGATGTGGGGTCCCAAAGCTTCCCCCCTGCTGACAACTCCTCGCTGTCTCACAGCACCTCTTTTCTCACGGCATCTAAACACTTCCATATTGAACATGATTAATGAGAAGGGAGAGGTAAGTGTCAAGGGCAGGGATCAGCGTTTAAGAGTAGTTCAGTATTTTAGTTTGACATGATTATGGAAATAGAATTTGAAAGGTAACTGGAGGTAGTTTACTCCCTGCTGAAATAGTAGAGAAAGCCACATTGCATTTAGCAGAAGGAGGGCCCTTCCATGACCTGTTCTTTACAGGACGTGGGGCACTACAGGCCCCTGTCTGAGCTCACCCTGCTGTCATGGGCTGTCTTCATTTTGCACGGATGTTTCCTGTGCTGCTAGTCTCAGTGCAGCTGCTGGGGGGAATCTTCTTTGCTGTCTTCATTTCCTTTTAATATTATACGTTCAGAAGTGTCTGTGCAGCACCAAAGCCATCGACAATACAGCTGATTTCTTCACTATTTAATTAGGCTGAAAGAGGGGGGATGAGCGATTGGAGATTTTACACTTGGGAAAGAAATTGATTTATGGAACAATCGGTCTGTTGGCTCTGGCAGGATTTTCTTTAAAAAAAATGCAGAAAGGGTATTCTTGTCACTTTTGGGTTGATCTAAATCAAGAAGCTTGTGCAAAATTCTTCTTCTCAGCCTGTGATTGCGGAGTTCTAACAATAGGGCAGAAATGGATCCTCTGTTACATTCTGAGCAGCACCTCGGGGAGCGAGGAAGGGAGCCCAGGTCTCAATGAGCCCAGACTTTGCAATGCCTTGTTGAAAGACCTTGTTTGGGCCGTACCTTTTAAATCACAGAAGATTGACTGTTCTTGCTATAGCAAGGAATTTATCTTCTTTTGCCAATGTAGAATTTCATGTGAGTTAAACATAAGCTCATTTGAAATGCAACTATGGGATGTACATACATGCTGCACTCCATCATTCTTTGTGTAAGTGTGAACATTGCCTAAAAGCTGTAGAAAATCAATGTGATGGTGTCTCAGAAGGGTCTCGATGGTGCTAGTATTCTCACAGCTTTGCCCACACTCATGAGTTGTATTGGACAGCTGTATTGCTCCTAAAGCTGAGAGTTTTCCCCACAGCCTTCTGAAAAAAACATTATGTGAATTGAAGAAGGTATCTTGCCTCCTACAACAGATTTGCACTGGTGTTCCCTGCTCCATGTCTGGGGCCCAGCGTCACCCAGGCTGGCGTCATCACACCCGGCTTTTGCCAGGCTGCCAACAGCCCATATGCAAGCGCTGGCCTCTGCCATCAGAGGCAAAATGTCTTGCAGATCCTCCTCACAGTTAAGCTGAACCAAAGGTGATGTTTTTCCTGCTATGTCGGCATTTGTTGAGGAGACTTCTCTGTGGTTATATTTATACTCTTACCCATGGAGAGACTGTAGCAGAAACAAAAGGCTGTTCCCTGTGACTCTGAGGCTGTTGCATCACTTTCTGCTCCACAGTTCCTGTGGGGAATGAGTTGCCTTCTCTTCCAGTTTCTGTAGCTAGAAAGGGACATGTTTCTGTGACCAGGATGGAGAGACTGCTACAAATACTTGTATAATAAACATTTGTCAGATACGAAAAATGAATTCTAGCTTCCCTGCCAACAAAAGGTATACTTGGAGGGACTCTAATGCTAAACACAGGACCAGGAGAGAAAACAGCTGAATTCGTTTTCCTGTTGCTACAAACATCCTGTGACTTTTGGGCAGAGCACCTGAACTGTGCCTTCCATCATACTGTGTTGTCCTCCCTATCAGTAAAATAAGGATAAAACTATTCGTTCTGGCTATTTGGATGGTAAGCTGGCTGGCAGAGTGTGTTCTCCTGACTGCATGTGCCAGCTGTGCTGAGCAGAACAGCCCCCTCCCCTTATCTGTGACCAGCTCCAGGAGCTGTGTATTTACACACTGTGCCCCACAGCCTGACAACAGCAGCCACTTCCCTCAGCAAACAGCTCCAAAAGGGCTTGACAGTTAAATAATGGCCTCTGCTGCCTGGCTTTTGAGAAATGAAGTGAAACTTAAATGGGAGTTCTGCAAAGTGTGATAGCCCTTCCACTCTGCTGGCATCATTCATGGTGGGCGTTCAAGCTTCCAGCCTAATGGGGGTTTGTGAGAAGGCATCAACACAGAAGAAGTGTCAACAGCACCACAGGTCAGACAAGGACATATTATTATGCACCTTTGAAAACACAGCCAGACTTCACATCTCAGCCCAGCATGCAGCAATCATTAGTCACCCCGCATAATCCTCTTGACCTATTTTTTTTTCCTTTCACAGTGGTCACATTTGAAAATACTGTCTAGAGCCAGTTGGGCTCACACAAAGTTATTAATTGGGAGCTGTCTAGCTGAGGGGTAACACAGAGGCAAAGTTCAATGCCTGGCTTGCAATGCTGAGTGTTCCCCAGGGAGGTGATGGTCAGGAGGCCCCGGAGGCCTTGTGTCACCAGTGTGCACAGGCACTTAATTCCTGTGGCTTCCAAAGGGGCTGGGCACCTGGTGGCTTTGGTTTGTGTGGAATTAAGGATCTGACAGGATCTGGCCAGGCAGAAGGGTTTGAATGTGAGAAGTGCTAATGGTGCGTACATACAGCAGGAGGGAAACTTCGTTGGAACAGTGGATGAGGCAGGAGAGGCTGCCTGCACATCACCACATGTCCCAGGGAGCTGGGAGAGCCTGCCCTTTGTTTTCAAAGGGGTTCCACCTTGGTTGCTTCCCTCTAAAGCTGGTGCAAAAGATGTGTGAAGCAGCACAGTTCACAGGCTCTGTGCACTGACTGTCACTCACCATCATCTTGCAATCACTGCTCTCAGTTATCCTGGAGGTGACCCTACACAGGTGGTGGAAATGATCTGCAAACTTGGTACAGAGGCTTATTTCTTCTGAGAGGTTTATTCTGCATACCGTACATCTGTTAAATTCCTGGAGGTGGTGGCCACAGATATGTAGATGAAGGAATTAGCATAAAAACTATCTACAATACTTATTCCATTATACTATAAAAGTGCTTCATAGGCTCTAATGAATTCACCTCACAGCTCCTCTGGGAGCTGGGAAATTGTTATTCAACCCAAGTTTGAAGAAGATAACTTGAGCTGTTCAGTGATAAGGCCCAGGTAGGTGGCAGAGTCCGACTGGTTTCCAGAAGAGCCCGGTGACTGCATCCCACTGTGGGCACGGGACACGTCCGCCGAGTGGGAACCTGCACCTATGTCTCAGCTGGTGCTCTGTCTGCTGGCGCAGCTTTTATTTCTGAGCATATATTTATACAACATTCAGCAGTACTTTTGTGCGCGTAGGTAGAATTCGATACCAGATTCCACAGACTAATACTTTCCCAGAATGCTTTTCCTGGTTCATCTGTCTGCAGAGCCCACTCAAATGGAAGGCGGAGAGCAAAGCAGGGCTGCCCTGCCACAGCAGGGGAAAGATCAAAGCTCTGGCTGCGATGGTGCTGAAGGCATATGCCTTTCTTGCTGACCTGTGCTAGTTGATGAAGGTGCTAGCCTAGCAAGATTAGTACGTGTCAAATCTACTTTATAAAAACAGTCAAGGGCAGCTTTATAAGTTTGCTGCACCCTTGTAAAACAGGTGTGTTCTAATTGGGTCAGGCTGTATTCTGATAGGAGGAGGTAGTGTTGGAAATCTTGCCTCTCCCTATCGTGTCAGCCTTCCTGCCCTTCTCCTGGTGTCTCAAGGGCCAGAGGTACATGTGCTGTTACCCTCCAGTCGCTGCAGGCATCTGTAATGATTTGCAAGGTTTGATTCGGAGCTGATGGTCATGAAGTGTGGTGCCTATGCTGCCATACATGGGTGGCCGGAAATCTCTTCTCTCCCACTGTCAGGTTGCGTGCTTGTGGTCAGGAGTGGTGCGCTCAGTGTATTTGAGGGATGATGCAGGTAGGATCTCATACTTGGTTCTTGCTCTTTGTGAAGATGTTTCCGTGTCTGTTTTTGACCTGCTGTGAGAGGACTGGGCTGTGTCAGTCTGTTCTGCATATTTCTAGCTTCATTAAATCCCTGGGCACTGAGCACTACTGTCTGTGCTCTTTTGCTGTTAATTTCCGTAGGGATTTAGGGCAGAAATGTTTTATGCTGCCGTCATCATCTTGTAAGGAGCAAAGAAGAAATGCAGTGTATTCCCTAGATGCTAGGATAATCGTAGCTTGACAGCATACTAATTAATCATCTTGTAATCAGGTAATTATTTCCCATGTAGCTGTCTAATTACCATTTAGTAGCCTAGATTTTAGCCTGCAAATAGCTAATAGTTTCAAGTGAGGGTTTCGAGCAGAGGATTGCATTGGGCCATGACTCCTGGTGGAACTCCTCTGTCTTCCTTGAATTACTCCTGGGATTAATTTGGTCCGCCAGTTCTTTTAGTCTACTGAACTACACAGCAGCCCTAATTATTGCCATATTGGCAACAAGAAAGGAGTACGACCAGTTCCATTGCTCATTTAATAGACTTAGCTTCTCTACTATAGCTGTTAATGTGCTCAGAAGTACATCCATATGTTGGATCCCTATGAGCTCTTACTAACCTAGCAGATTATAAACTAGCGAGCTTGAGCCATACTTTTGGGATCAATATATTATACAAGAGGCTCTTAAAAAGCAAGGTTATATATTAGAGCATGTTGAATCTCTCCATGGCAGAGGAGAGATTTACAAGCCAAGGAAGACCACAAAGATAAAAATTACAAACTACTTTCAAAGCTTCCTTAATATTTGTACCTTGAGTGTGTTTTCACCTCTACTTCCAGCTGGTTTGCTTATGCTTTAGGTCAGTTTCCCAATGTTTGTGATGTGTGTGTACATGAGTCGCACTTCCATCCGTCAAAAACTTAGACTCATTCAAAAATTTTAATCACATTTAGAAGACAGGCGAGAACCTCAACAATATGAAGCTCATATTTCATAAAAATAGGCTTTTGTATGGGTAATAGTTAAAAGTAAGACAGGCCTTCATTCATGTGACTTTACCAGTGCAAAAGTGATTTAATCCATTGACACTGTTCCCGTAGATGAAAGAAATCAATGTAGGCTGATGCAGCCACTTTCCTGCTTGTGCAGCTGCCTCTTGGGCTGGTAACATTCTTTAGGTACATGTATTCTGGATCTGTATCAAAGCTATAAAACTAATCCTTAAGATATCAGAGTCCAGCTCCAATGGCATACGTACACCTACCACGATGTGGCCGTGGACACACCGATGAGTTAATATCTCCCATTTTTTTAAAGCCGTGTGACCCTAACAAGAGATAACTTCATGTCTTGGTCTCAGATTTACCCCACACAAATTGTGGCAATTTTCTCATGCTTTTTAGTGCTCAGTTGTACCCAGCTGCCTCTGTCTGTATTTGCTGCATGTTTACACCTCCAGCTTTGCATCTCTATTCTTGTGTCCAGACCACCAGACCTTTGCCCAGCCCGGCCTCAGGATGGCCTTGCAAACACCCTGAGGAACTGCAGTGTGTGTGATTTTCCTTGGCTTGTTTTCTTTCCATTATCTACCTTCATGGTGATAAAGACTGCTGTTGTTGACCTCAGAAATCCTCGGACGGGCTCTGCTGTGTGAGGGACACAAAAGCAGGGACAATGTGCAAGCTCTGCTCTCAATAGCTGGCCCCATGGAGCTTCTCCCTAGGGAAACCAAGGGGAGGGAAATGGAGACCACATAAATAGCGGGGACTCTCCAAAAACATGTGCTGAAAGAAAAGCAGCTAAAAATAGTCTCTAAGGCTAAATCTGAATCATCTGGAGAGTCACTAGTAAAAGTTTCTGCAAGAAAATCCTGAAAGGAGGAAACCGTGTTTTCAGAAGCAATCATGCAAGCTGGAAGCAAATAAAGTATTCCCATGAAAAACTGGCTCCTCCGCCATGTGCTGTGGGGAGACTTCGGATCTTTGTCCGGGTCTGTCCTCTCCAGTTATGCTGGGGCTCAATCTCATTCTTACTGATGCAGTTTTTTGTTAAGTCTCTCTCAGGATGGTATTTTTTCCAGATTTTGATCTTGTTTCAAGAACTGGAGCTCCAGCAAGCGGAATCAGGCTTTGTGAGTCCACATAATTTCTCTCTTCTTCCATGGTTAGGCAGTTCCAAGGAATACGGCAAGATGGTAAAACTCTTTAAAAAAAAAAACAGTATTTTTCCTTTGCGCCCCTTCTCCCAGTGCAAACGCTTATCCCCTCCTGTCTTCCCTCTGCCATTCATTCTTTTTTTACCAGCTATAATCTGCTGCCGTGGGTTACCAGAGCTGTTTCCAATGCAACATGTTTAATCCCAAATTGAAAAGTCTTTGTGAGCTGAGGCCTCAGTGTCATGTGGTGAATATCTTAAATGCAGAAAGGGATCAAGGTGGCTTCTTAGTTACCAGTAGTTAACACAATCTATTGTGGTTTATTTAATTGCCATTTATACATGTCTTTGTATCTCCTACTAGGAAGAAGTGCAATCTAGAAATACGATCGCTTATAAATAGCTGTAGTTTTGCTGTGGCACCAGGAGAAACTTCAGCTATAGTGCAGCTTTAGTGCGTTCTGACAGGCATTGAGGAGGCAGATTGAAGCCTTTCTGCCATACAATGCTGGGCTACAAAAGCAGCATTACGGCGAGCGGCCCTTGCTAGGCGGGAGTAGCTGATCGCAGATGCATCCCGTAGTGGGGCAGCGGTGGTTCCAGAGCAGCACACGTCACGCACAGACCCTGAGAAGGACCAGGAGCGGGTACCGACCCGGCACGTGGCTGTGGGGGGACGCTGGGAGCTCCAGACGCTGCTGCCCCGGTCCCTGGGCTGTGCCGCCAGCTTGGCGCGATTTTTCTCTGGGTATCTTGTAACTTCTCTTTCTCATGCTGGCCTTTCTAGCTGAGACTGGACAGGGTGCCAAGTCCAGTGGTAAAGCTGTTTTCTGTTGAAGTTGAAATGTCCAATTCTGACAATTTTTTGGCTGAGTAGAAAGGAAATTAAGTCTAAATTTCAGAGCATCTCATTTTGATATCTTTCAGCGTGGAGAGTTTCGTTTTGACTGGATTTTTAACAGATTTGTTTAATTGCATAAACATTTAAGAAACTGATTGACCCCAGTTTAAAAAAAAATCTTTCAGTGAGAGTTTTCACATTTTCTTTCAATTCTTTTCAAGAGTATCTGAATATCACAGAATCATTTCTGTTGGACAAGACCCTCAGGATCATTGAGTCCAACCATAACCTGACCAACTGTAGCACTAAACTGTGTCCTAAGAACCTCTTTTACATAGTTCCTACTTTGAGCCTGAGGCTGGTGAAAGACAGGGCAGCTATCCAGTAAAGCAATCTAGGAATAGAACAGGAACCATATTTCATCAGAAATTGTTCTTTTCCATTCAGAAGAAGAATGGCTAATGCGTGGTGCTTTTCTGCTAGCTGTTAACAATGCATTTAGCTTTTCCTGATGTGTTTAGAAAAATGCGACAAGAGCCCCACAACATCTTCTAACAAAGAAACGTATCACTCGGTGTTTTTACAGCAAACTGAGGCTTTTCTGGGTTACACATGTCAAAGCTAAGTAGTGGGTGTAACTTCCATTACCCGCTAGAGAGGAAACAGAAGGAAACAGTCTGATAAAATCGTAGTGTTTTATTAGGCAAATTTTCCCATGTAAGGGTAAAAAATTGCTGCCTGCTGAATTTTTTCCAGACTTCAGGCCTGCTGTTTAAAAAGCTCGAAGCGTGAACAGATAAGGAGTTAATTTACCTTCTCAGATTTAGACCTTCTGAAACATTCATGAAAATGGTGAGTGGGAGAGATACATTTTTAATCATGCTTGGCTTATTTAATTGTAATCTTCGCCAGTCTTCGCTGTGGAGCGGAGAGCCCTTTCCCCCCAGTTCGCACATCCGAGCTCTGGGGAGAACTGGCTTCATCCTCGGCTGCTCCAGCGTGATGTGCCTCAGCATCTGCCTGTAAAGAACTGAACTGTCTCAGGTGTCTCGCTCCCTGAGGTGTCCGTAACTAGTGTTATTAACAGATGATCATCTTATTTGCACAACTATTACTGCTTAATCTCTTTTGGGCTGAATGATGAAACTGGTTGAAGGTTGCACACCCCAGAGCTCAATGCAAATGCATTGCCAGGAGCAGGCAGAGAAGCAGTTTATTTTTTTCCTTCCAAAATGTATCTCTGGGAGTATAAATAAGTGTGAAAACCCATATGCAAAACCAGAGTTATCTTCCCCTGATACTTCTTTGCCATTATTGCATTTTGCTTCCAACCCTCCTTTACAACACTTACTTGAAATCAGGAACGGAGGCCCTACTGGGAAGATATATTTAACTGGTTTACTTTAGCTATTTCTTGCTCAGTGCAGCTTCATACATAGTGTAATTTGGGCTGTGAGATCTTTGGGATAGACCTTGTGAATTTGTACCATCATTTGGCATCACGAGACCTGACTCCAGGATCTGCTGCTGTAATGCAAAGGCTTATTCGCATGTGTTAATGCAGCAGCTGATTTTATGAATCCCGTATGTTTTCAGAGGTCAAGAATCTTGCAACTGCAGGTCATAAAATTTTGGCATAGCAGATTCTTTTAGTTGTTCAGAAATGGTTGATTCCACTGCGGACTTCAGCATCAAACCTGAACACAGACTTCTATCCTGCTGTTGTATCTATGATCTCTGAGCAGCTCAAAGCAGGGTGGTGAGACAGAAAATTTGTTTCAAAACTAAGACTAGCATAGAGAGCTTGTTGCAATTCCAGATAGGAAGTGTTTCGCTAATAAGCAATATTTCAAACTGCTGAAACACTGCATAGAAGTTTAGCTTTACCTGAATCAAAGAAAATGATGCTGTTCCCAGCTCTGTGGTGGTCGTGGCAGTGCTGGAAGCTCCTGTTGCAAGGAGCATTTGATTAGGAATGCCTTAGCCAGGGCGAGATCTGGAGGCTTGGGAGGCTGCCCCGGGTGTCTTGGCAACGATACGCAGTTGAGAGCCCCCGTAGGCACAGACACAGAGCGTGTCCCGGCTCTGGCTTCACATCCCACTTGTGCAAAGGCGAGAAAGAAAACTGCGCTGCTAGAAGATGGGCTTGGAGACCCTGCAGTTTCTCATAGAGACTTCCACAGCCATTCTCGGTAAGTATAACTTTAAATTAAGGAATGATCAATTGCCTTCCTCCAGCAGTCATCTTTTGTTAAGTGTGTTGTAGATCAGGGATGTAAATCAGGCTAAAAGCTACAGTTGAAATATACCGAAGTCTGCTTTTGATTAGTGTGAAACTGCTCTAGCTAGCCATGAACCGAATGGTACAAGATTGAAGGAGATGGGTCTTAGGAAACCTTACAGATTGGGAAAGCAGAGCCTGACTCTTTCCCTTTTGTCAGCTTTTTCTTTTCAGCAATGAGCCAGTTGCATTGTGTATGCGGTGCTACCTCCAGCAAAGCCGTGTGTGTGAGAGGGAGCGGGACAGCCCCGAGCCCCACGTGCCTCCTGCGGGCGCTGCAGCAGGCAGGCAGCGAGCCGGTGCTGCTCCTCCTGCACCAAGGACAGAAATCGTGATAAAGCAGTATTGTTTTGAAGATGAGAACTTCAGCTGGGCTAGGCTGTGTTTCCCAAGATGTCTGTTTTCTTATCCAGAGCTAGAATATGCAGTGAGCGCTTGTTGCGCTGAACTTTTCCACTTTCTGAAGTGTTCATGTTTGCTTTCAATGGAGTAAAAAGTGATTGTGGAAATACAGGCCCTGCAGAGGTATCGCAAACCAAGGAGGGGGCACGGCTGTGGTTGCATGACTGGTTTAGGGTCGGAGTGTCAGAATTCATCTCTAGCCCATGTCACAGCTTTCCAGTACAACCTCAGGGAAAGAGCTATTTCCCTGTGCTCAGCAGCTGCTGCTGGTAAAGAGGGGCCCCCCAACAACCTTCTCTTCCTGGCATGTGTCATGCCTGTGTGTGTTGGACGTGGGCTGGGTGGGCATGATGGGCTGGTTCGGTGCTCATAGCAACCTGTTGCTGTGCCTTTGATGCAAACGGTAAGCTCTGCAGGTGTGTGCGCACTGCAGGTGTGTGCACTGCAGGTACGTCACCACTCAGATGTGTGCGCACTGCAGATGTGTGCACACTGCAGGTGTGTCAGCACTGCAGATGTGTGCGCACTGCAGGTGTGTGCACACTGCAGATGTGTGCACACTGCAGGTATGTCAGCACTGCAGGTGTGTGCACACTGCAGGTGTGGCTGCACTCCTGGTTTGAACGTCTCAGGGCAAGGACATGCACAGATGATGATGAAGATTCATATTTGTATCATGTACGTGTTAGTGTAGAGCTGAGGGACTTGCGGGCACAGCTGAGGGCTGGGCTGGCCATGGTCCTCTAAGGACAGGCCAGGGCAGCGCTGTGGCTCCCTCACCTGCAGTTCTTCCTCAGCTCAGTCGCCTAAAACTCCATCCTGAGGAAAGCAGCTTGCAGCGATGCTGAGAGCCCGTGTGGCTTCTGTGCAGGGCAATGACTCATGCAGCTGCCTGCGAGATGAGTGTATTTGCTTGTCATTCAGCGAGGGGCCGGGACCGCTCCGTGCCACCCATGCTGATATGGCAGCTCTTCTCGGCAGCTCCTTTTGTGGGGCTGAAGGAGATTAGTCACAGAGTACAGTGAGTGAAGAATTCAGAGCCGCTCCTCAGGGAATAGTGAACGAGGCAGTGGGAGGAATAGAAGTCAGGACTCAATTTATCGATGCTCTTTGATCGGACAATCATACAAATGCTTTTTGTGGGGAGGACTGTGAGTTTAAAGAAACTCAGTTCAAAGGCTTCACACGTGTGGTAACAGCCGATGGTCGGGCCAGATCCTTGTAGCTTCGGTTCCTTGTTTGAATGAATGTGTAGTTCAAGTAGGGGCTGTTGTACTTGAATGGCGGCCAGATGAGACGGCTGCATTTCATCAGCCCCGCTGCTGCCCGAGCTGCTCTCCGCAGGGTGTCCGCGGGCAGCCAGCTGTGGCTCCAGCCATGGCCTCTCTGGCTGAGAAGTGACCAGGAGTTGGCTGGCCCGGCTCTTCTCCACTTCCAGTATCATTTGGGAGATTTCAGACCAGAATCTTGCCATTTAAATCAGCAGAGCTCACTGAAGTCAGCGTGGGGACGGTGCATCCTGGCAAAGGGTCTGATGTGTCATTGTTTAAGAAGGAATATAAGAGCTGTGACAAGAGGTATGTCCCTTTGCTCCCTTGTGCAGAGGGTGGTTCAGATGGCGTTTGGGAAGCTCCTTGTGTGTAGTGTGTTATTGATTAGGTGGTTTGGGCTTTCCAGGGCCTCCTGCCTTGGAGACACAGTGTGTCTGTGCACTCCATGGCAGTATCCACATGGGTATTCCTGATTACTCCCTTGCAGCTGCTTGTGATGGCCTCAGGAATGTAGAATTGCTTGGTTTTGAGTTGCTGGTCCTGTTCCCACAGAGGCCTTTGGAGAACAGCTACGTGTCGCCCCAGTAACCCATGCACACGAACCGTGTTCCTCCTGGTTCAAAGGTGCCAGTTGCCTCTGAACTGCGCTTGTGTCGTGACTGATGGGGAATCATTCTGGGAAAGATGCAAAAGAGATCACAGCCGTATCACATCTTGGCCCAATTCACTGTCATACTTATTTCCTCCCAGGCTGCTTAGGGACTCCTAACCCATTTTTTCCCCTTAGAGAAAAATATATTTTAGTAATAGAAACCAATGTGGATATTACTTGTTCATTCCAGAGCCCCATAAAATGTGATGTTTCCTGTCCATTTCCCTCATTGATCTCGGTGTATAAAACATGCTCCACAAGCACAGAGCAAGTCCCCTTTGATCTGCACCTCCCTCGTCCCTCACAGAACGTGCTCATGCGTGTCGAATAAAGCATCAGCCTTGGTCGGCTCTAGTTTGGACTGATCTGCTGAGTATTTAGGCCTCTCCGTCTCTCCCTGCTTTATCTTCCTCCTCCTTTCTTTCTGTTCCTTCCTCTATTCTCCAGTAACAGTGCCACCTAATTAGGTCATGGATTGTTTCAAACTCAAAACCTTTCAGGAGGTTTTCCAGTAGCTGATGGTTTTGTTACTCAAAGCCATTTGTTCTGCTTGCCCAGCTTTCCTGCTTTGTGCCTCTCTTAACTACTCCTAACACTGAAATATTTCTTATTCACGTGGCTGCAGCAGTAAAAGACATGTTAGCTCCACAACAAGCTGCTACTGACTCCTCAGGGAGCTCCCAAAGCAACATTTTACTCTGAGATAAATCTGCTTTTCTGCATCCCCTACTGTTTTATTAATAGGGATATTTCCATGAGAAGAAGATTCTCACATGAAGCCTTCTGCAGTTTCAGCTGCTGCTCCTCCCCAGGGCCCGAGCACCATCTCTTGCCTGCACAAGCCGTCAGGAGCTACATCTGGGTAACGACACACACATTGGTGCTTTCAGGGTGAGAGCAGGAAGCAAAGGGGTCAGCAGCACGTGTCGAGACCTGCGAATGTGGACTTTAGATCATATGAAACAGACCTAATTAAGGTCTGGTTGGCTCCAAATTTTACTGTATCTGGATGAAAAGGTCCCCGTTAAGCTTGGTGGAAGGAGGGTATCACAGGTTCCCAACCCCATCTCCCAGCCTTGGGGAGACATTCGGTCTGCTTGGAGCAGCCATCGCTCGCATGGTTTGCACCGTCCCCAGCAACAGCACCTAACAGGGAAAACAGTTCAAACCAATAGAGATGTTCATGACGCACAGCTGGGACTCGACATGAGTGAGGGTAACAGAATGAGGATTCTGAGGGTAATGCAAAATGTGTCTTTAATGAAAGGAAGGTTTGCTGCTGGTGTCAGTAGATTTTAGAACAGGCTTGGACAGAAGTGCTGGTGCTCACTGGTTCATTGTGAGCTGCCTGTATCTGGTGGCCAGCTTGCTTTAGCATATCTCCATGTCAAAAAATCATCGCTTTCCCAGGAGCAGCAGATGAAAAATTGGTTTCAGCTGAGAAGCTCCATGATGTACTTTATTCAGGCCTTGGGGAGACTTTCAGTTTTGATGTTAACTATGATTTAATGATAAAATGCTAATATCACTTGGGAAGGAAAGACAATTGGTCCAGTATGCCACCCTCACAAATAACTGCTGTGCTGTGAGCTCAGGAGCCAGAGCGCTGCTGTCGCTCCAAATCGCTGCCCACGGCTTAGTCATTTGTCTGAGCACCAGTGAACAAAAACACAGATGTAGAAGGAAACACAGCAGAAAATTAATCATGTGAAACACACTGTCCCCATAGCTGCCCTCTGCTCAGGGAGGAGGGAGACCAAATGTGTGAGGAAAATATTTCCTGGATGAAGATAATTTTAGGCCTGTGCAGCATCCATCCTAGCAAGGTACTTCATCAGAGCCCTGGGGGTGGCATTGCAAGAATGGGGAAATGAGCACACAGGTCCTAAATTTGACATGTTTTTCTTGTCTGAGCTTGGAGACGTCACTTGGCAGTAGTTTTGGGGCTGCAGACTACCTGGGCTGTATTCCTGCTGCTTAGCAAAGCCTTTAAGTGTTCTTTGAGCTTTTGTCACACAAATATGGAACAGAAGCAATTAAAGGGTGGGAAGTAGGTGTCTGAACAGCTTTAAAAGCCACAGCCTCTGCATGTCAGATTTCTCTGCAGTGAGATGGCAGTAGCCACTCTTTCTTCTCATGCAAGTTTTATGAAATTACACTTACAGTATCCAAGCCATGTTGCCCTGAAACATCCTCCCTTGTTCTCCTACCTTTGCCCTGCAGCTCCAGACGGCACCTCCAAAGGGCCAGTTACTGAGCAAAGCTCCTCCTGGGGCAATTCCGGGAGATCAGTGCAGCTGTTTGTCCACAAAGCAGCAACACTGCAGATGAGCAGCACAGAGCTCCCTGTGCAACAACCCCCGGGTCCCCCAGGTCCTTTCTGGTGCTCTCCATCTTAAAATGAGCGAGCTCCTATTGGAATAAACTTATGATATTTAAAAACTATTGCAACAATCCTGGAAGAAACCACAGGCTGCAGACGTGAAATCCTGACTGCTTCCAGTTAAATACAAACAATAGATCCATTTTACGTCAGCTGGCATTTGTCAAACCGTTATCACAGTTTACGTTTGCCACAGTGTTCTTTCGGGAACCATTAAGGCTGCATGTGTAACCCGGTGAAATGGCCACAAGAATCAGATTCACAGCATCTGTGTTGCTTACAGTCAGGGTTCACAGCATGGCAAGGTCGTTTCACCTCCTTGGGCCTGTGGAGGTGTTGGTGGAGCTGCTACAGGTATCAGGCTGGGGAGTAAAGATGTGACAGAGACAGCAGGTGACTGGGACCCCCTGCTCGTGCTGATCGGTGCAGCTGAGGCTGGATCGCATACAGCCCCATCTTCCCTCCTCATTGCTGCCCAGCTTTTACTCTGAAAAATAATCAAAATATTAAAGACATTTGTGATGTTTCCAGTATAGAGACAGGTCTTCCTACTTAACACAATCATGAGTTAAAAGATTTATTTCAATAGCATAACCTTATTCTGAGTTGATTTACACTGGAGTAATTCCAAGTTAACTAAGACGGTATCATTGAACAATCTCAGTTATAAGAATAGTCTTGAGTGCTGGGGGCAGAATAAGGCAAGGTGGACAGACACACCTTACAGGTGGACAGACACACCTTACGGGTAGTCAGAGCAGCGCAAATGCTCACAGACCCTACTCTGCAAAGGGAACATGAGGCTGGAAAGAACTTCTGATGGTGTGTCTGCATTTTTAGACAAACATGAGCTCATGTTGTGGTTTTGTGTCAAAGCGGGAAGTTTGACAAAAAGCGCTGATGAAGACCAGGCTAATATCCCGGTACAGACTAAAAATACATTGCATATGTCATTGTGAACATTTGCACTTATTAATAGCCAATATTTAAAAAGCCCTCTGAGTCCATCTGTTACAGTACCCGATTAAGGCACTGAATGTTCAGGGTATTTGGTACACTTTTGAACATCTCTGCCTTGGGAAAGACTTTTTAGCTGATTTTAAAATGATGGCAGAATTTGTTTGAAATTTGTAAAAAATGCTTCACTTGTTCAGGTCAATAAATCAGAACCAAATTCTCACTGTTATGACCCTGTCTGGACCAGTGGCTGAGGAGCAGTGAGATCAGAACTGGACAGGAGTGATGAGTCCAGCCTTGTATCAGCATGGTTAGGAATATAGCCACCCTTTATCAGTAAATCAAGGACTTGCATAAAGCACAGAGAGGTCTCATACCAGGTGAGTGATTAATAATACTCATTTTTTGGATAGCCACTCATGAAAGGGGATAGCGAGTGGGTACAAGATTTATGTGGGGGGAAATCTGCATGGAAAAAGGCCCTTAGATTTTTCAACCTGATCACAGGACATCACCGTTGTGGGTCATAAATCTAAATGACAATGTGTGCATCTGGTTGTTAAACAATTATCTCCGTACAAGTGATAGGTCGGTGCGGAATTGCAGGGGCTGTGGCGTGACACAGAACCAAAGGGAATCTCTTGATGTGCCCCATCCCGGCTGTTACACGAGCTGCCGCTCTGGCTTTGAGGAGCCCGTTGCTGTATCAAAGCTGCTGTCGCTTGTGTTGTTCCAGGGAGCGAATGCATTTGAGGGTGAGCATCTCTTATCAGTAGTTCCCATGCTGGTGACTGGTTTGTCCTGGTGATTGACAGCTGTGATAATGAGGTTATTGTGAGGACGCAATCAGTGCACAGAAATGTTTTTATGTCTTGTGCTCTGGGATCTTGGCCTTTTTGTGTCCTGAGAGGCTCTGTCTCTAGTTGGCTGGGCCAGAGCAAAGGGCAGAACATGAAATGACTGTACAAGAAAAATCCCTGTTGCTTTCTCATCGCCGCATTAGGTGGCTCGTTTGCCATAGCCTGTGTAGAGCTGTTTGCTAGTTTTCTAAGCCTTTTTATGTACCTTTGGAGTGAAAATACCAGGAGAGCAAGGCAAGTCTGTTAGTCCCTGTGAACAACTGGTTGTTCCTAGATGCTTCATTTCGAAGTAAATCCCCTTTCTTGCTCACTTTGTTGGTGTTCACTGAGCTCTGTTGACTTAGCTCCTGGTTTCCATGCAGTGGCTCATTGCAGTCCAGTGCTGGGTCCCCAGGGAGCCTTGGATCTGAGTCTTGGCTGGTACCAGAATAAAATACTGAGACAGGAATCTGGTGACTGGGCAAGAGTGGTGTGGGGGAAGAGCCCATAATTCTGCTTGCAAGGTTTGGCAAACAAAGTTTTCTGTATATATCTTTTTATTCTCTGTTTTCATCTCGCTGGAGGTGTGGAACGTTGTTTTCCGAAGCACCAATTTCACCAGGCAGAGCTCCTGTCTCTTAGGGACAAGATTAAAATCCACCAAAATGAAATGTCCTGGAAGGTATTGAGTTGTCATTCTCTGGTGCTTTGAAAATTGACTTGCTGTGTATTCCTGCTGCGGTGCAGAGCTGATCGAAGTACCTGGATTGCTAGATTTCAGTATGAATGCAAATGGGTGGTGAATAGGAGCCACTAAATGCAGAGGTAAAGGAGTGTGCTGGGGATGGTCCAGGTTGTAAATTGGATCATTTTGGTGTCTATACTGAGTCATTAAGACTAGAATGGAATTCATGTTTTAGCTGATAAGACTGTTCGTGCGTGACTTTTAATTTAAAATCTGTATGTTTCTTACTGAGATTGGACTTCCCTCTGGAATATCCAGCCGTGCCTCTGAAATGCTTTGTAGGCATTACTTATAGAAAGTAGTGGGGATTTTCCATCCATATGCTAATATTTTGGTGATCGCTATTTTTTAGCCATATCCAAGAATGAAAATTCTGTTTCTTGCCAGAAGGAATGGTTGAGCCCATTCCTGACCTTCTGTATGACTCAAGATCCTAAACCCAAAATTAATCCTGAACCAGGCATATACAAATTTGAGCAGCTGCAACTTAGGTTATTTTATTAACATTAGTTAACTGAAAAGTGATTAACTTGACATGCTCCTGTGCTCACAAATGTTGCAGTCTCTCTCAGACAGAAGGAACTGAAAACATCTGGTTCCTTGTTTGGTGAAGTGAAGGGCCAGGAATCTGCTGAGAAGCAAAAGCTAAGGAGCACAGCAATGGAGTGCCAGAGTGTCACCAAAGTGCAAAGTGACAGGAGATGGACCCGTTCATGTCTCTCCTGCACCCCTGGTGCCCTGGGGACTGCAAGGGGCTGGGATGCTGGATGCTGGGGTCTGTCACACAGTGCTGTCACCGCGCAGCCACAGGTGCCAGTGGCAGCTGGGAGCTCAGCTGGGCTGTCACTGCGGCGCTGGCGTGGCGGGAGGGCGCGAATCACTGTAGGACAGCAGGTTCCCCCAGCTCCCAATGCAGGCAGATCCGCACCAACTTCCTCTTGTGAAAATGGCCAAACATCCAGCAGTTCAGCTCCTGCACTTCATAAGCTTCTTGTCCCTCTGTCAACCAGCTCGCTCCTTAGCCTTGATGCAGAGACCACAGCTGTCAGTGCCAGGGGACAGAGCCAAGGCCACCTTGTTCCTGATAGCCATGTTTTCCCTGGTGACAGCCAGCTCACGGCGTCGGTGGCTTTTGCCCAGATTTTATCTGTTTAAGGAGCCCCACTTACTAGATATGTGCTACATGGCGATGACACTGCAGTGATAAGGCAGAGAAGATTAACGGCCCCAGCTGCAACTTTCCAAATAAAACTTTGATATGCAGTGTAATTTAACTGATCTAAATCATATACAGACTGGGGGCCTGGGATGTATAAGGAGTCTGCACTAACTGACATTTGCTGTGGCACAGTTTGTTGTCTTTCAGGGATAACAAATACAAAAAGGCTTTCCTTTAGTTTCAATGTCCCTCCTCTCCCCAGGTTTCGTTGTCTTTCCTAACTGTCCACCTACCTCATTCATCTGTTAAGAACCAGGGCTGGAGCTTGATGAGGCAGCGCTGCGTGCAGAGCCAGGATGGTGCTTCTGTGCTGCTGTGAGAGAGACCATGAAATGCAGCAGGAAATAATGCCTATGTTGCATTACAAAAAAATCCGTATTTTTATCAGAGACCAAAAAGTGTCCACTTTAGGACAGAAGAGGGAGGATCAAACATCTTGCAAGCTCTGATCCATCATCATATGTTGCATGGTCATGTTATCAGTCTAAACACTGTCCTGGATGTGCAAATCTCCATGAGCACAGATGTGCTTTGGGCACAGTGGGCTCATTGTCCCAAGAAAAATCGAAGGGAGGTCTTGAGTGATGTCTGGTTATATAGATGTTGCTGCTAAAAGCAAATTCTCCCAGCAAGTAAGTGCAGATTGTTTCTGTTATTGATTGCCACGGTCTCTGCTTCATTGAGACCACATGGCCCACTTTGTTTTTGTAGCTGCCTTTTATTAAAACTGACAAAGAGGTATCAGCGTTTGAAAAGATGAGTCTTGAGAGTCCCCTGGGCAGCGTTTTCATACTGTAAAATGATACTGGCACATTTGATCCACAGATGCTTTTAACACACTAATAAAACAAAAGCCTTCCTTCCCAGGGTGGTCTTCTACACTGCAGAGCTTTCTGGTTTTGTCCATGCTTAATGGGCCAGACCCCAAGAAATGGAGGGAACCTGCAATTCCTCCTGCTTTAAACTGTGCTCTCAGGATTTGGTCCTTTGCTGTAAAGTGCAGAGAAAAATTCCTGTGTGTGTAGTTTTCAAGGTATATTTTGCTGCTTCATTGAAGGCTCATGATGTATTTTATATTCACATGGGTTATCTATATTGGCTTTGAGTATTCCTGAGACTGGCAGTAGGGAAGCTTTCATCCTTATTTCTGGTGACCAGCATTTACAGTTCCTACTCCTCTCCTGTTTTTGTGATACCTGACTTCATAAGGAGCCACTCAGAGCTCTCTTTTAACACATAAACCAGAAGATTTTTGGTTTGGCATTATATTTGAAGATATCTAAAAAAATTTACATCTGAGACATTTCATATTAGGACCCATCATGAGTGGAAATGTTTGACCTCAATCTGTCTGTGCAACAGCTCCTGATCTGTAAATGGGAATACCATCTTCTCTCATTTTGAAGAGGCTTTATGAAGATGAATTAATCTTTGCAAAGCACTCAGATGTCAGAGTGATGAACACCACAGAAAAGCTTGGGGGGAAATAAATAGTGCTGTCTACAGAGCAGGCTGTTAGTAGTAGCCGTAAATAAGACATGAGGCTACACTTTGATCGAGGAGACTAAAGCAGATATTGAATACTTGCTGATAAACTGAGCACCATCCAGCCTGTGTCCTGAACAAATCCAGACCAGTGGGAAATAGTGTGTGATTGTGTGATTAAAGAGATATGTTAACACAAATGAGCAATAGGACCGAAGGGAAGTTGCACCCGGGAGCTCAGTACGCGCTTTTCATTGCTTTCGGATGCTCTGTTCTGCAGCCTTGCTGTTAGCCGTGTGCCAGATGAGAAATATTAGCCACTGGTGAGCATGAATTAATTATTCTTGTCCTGGCCAGCTGATTTCTTTTTCTTTTCCTTTCCTCTGCCAACAAGTTATATTATACACAGTAGGGGCTAAAAGCTTAAAAACATGTCAGGAAAACGCACTCGGAGCTGAACGACCCAAAGGGTGCGTTCTTCAGCCAGCAGCCTGCCAAAGCCGAATCCATGAGAGCTGTCAGAGCCCCCTCTCCGTCCCCATCTCCAGGCTCCCCTGACTCCTGCCCAGTTGCTTGCTGAGGTAAACCAGCCGATAATCCCACTGCCACCACAGCCGCAGAGGAGCCAAGTTAATTTGCCACAGCGGAGACAGCTGAGTGAACATATTTACATCTTTTTGGTGCAACATGCAGCTGTTTGGCTCCACTTTGGTTTAAGCCTTGAGACACCTTGCTGTCTTCCATGCTCTTGTCTGTGAAGTGAATGTGTCCATGCCCACAGTCTGCACGGTCCTCCCAGGCCATTTCTAAAGGACAGGCTGCATGTTTTTCACTTGAACTTGCTCATGTAACCTGATGCTTTATTGTAAGTTTTATTATTGGGCATTTTGACAAAAGCTAAAAAGAGCAGATTTTGTGCCTGGTGTATTTGTGTAATGCTTCTGACAGAGGTGTTTTAATCTTGGATTCACAGCTACTATTATGAGGCAGCTTCAGAGCTTGACATGAAAAACCCAATGATAGAGTCGCAGTGATGAGCAAAAAATAAACTGCTTTTCAGAGGGGGTGCAGATCCTGTTACATTATCTGGCCTTTGAATTTGCAGTTCTTGACTTATTGTCCCTCAGGCTTTTGGAGAGGAACACAGAAAATCTCTCTAAATGCAGCCTCATTAAGCAACCAAAATATCATCTACTGATGGCAAAGAGGTTGCAAGTAGCTCACCTCTAAAGAAAGCGATGGGTAAGTCCCCTGAAATGTCTTTATGCTCTAATTGCATGCAGTAGAGTTAGGTTCAACTTCATTATGGGCCCAAGGAACTGATGCTAATGGGCCCTCAGCCGGCCCTGTCCTGTTTTCCATGCTCTCGTCTGCTCCGAGACCTTCTGTAGCGAGCCCTTCGTTTGACCCGCGCTGTTTGATCTGTCGGGCTGCCCGCCCTGTTCCTGAGGCCAGTAATACAAGCAAGCGCTCTGCTTTTACGTATGTTAATAGGGATCACAGGGAGAGCAGACCCCCGTGGTCTACCCAAGGTGCAGAGTCTAAAGAGCTGCTTCCTTACTTGCTAAAATAAGCCTCTCTGCGGACACTTGGGGGTCTTGGTTTAGAGGAGTGGGAGCAGGGGTTGAGCTGAGCCTGCCCTACCCAGAGCCATGTTCCCATAGGGCTGGAGTTTGGAGATGACTCCCTCCCCTTGCCCAGGGATGCAGGAGGCAAAGCAGAAAGCTCTGCAAAGGCCCCGAGTGCTGGGAACGCAGCCCGCTCCTTCCACCCTGCTCAGCAGCTCCGCACTTCTCCAGTGCTTGTCCTCTCTTGGCCTCCTCCTGCCTTCCCCTTCAAACAAGTCACAGGAATGAATTGTAGTTGAGAGTTCATTCTGCCCCCTTTTCCCTACCTCCAAGTCTATCTTTGCCTATTCTGATTGTAAGATCTTTGGGGCAGGGACTATGTGCTCGCTGTGTTTCTGCAGAGACTAGCTTAATTAGGGATTGTTTTTGGTTTGTTCTGCCATGATAAAAGCGATTCATAATAATACTGCAGTAATTCACACCAGTCTCATTGCATTTGCTTCAAAAGGGACACTCCAAAATCAAATGAGAGTACATGAGATAAAGATCAGACCAGCTGTAATTACTAGTCTGCGATATCTCATTTCAAAGCAGAGCAGTTACGTGCAGTAGTAACTTGGTCAGCTATTATTGTAGGGGAAAAACCCTCACAAAATATTTTTACAGAAGTATCTGTGCAAAATAGCCACCAACATTAATCAGACAAAGCATGATTAAAGGCTCTTAAAGCATGATTGGAGTTGCCAGTTTTCATGAGATAATTAAGATGCGGGTTTGGTATATACATTCTGGTGATCTCATTATCTTCATTATTAATTAGTCTCTGTTCTTCACATTTCAGCTCCAGTTTCTTATCATTAGAGTGACTAGCCTGTGAGCAATGCGTTGGGCCGGTTCAGAGGAAGGATTCTGCCTCTGGAACAGCAGAGGAGGTGCCAGCCTTTGTTCAGAATTGCTCCAGAAGAAATTGCAGAGCTTTGTACCAGATCAGCAGGTTGCTCTGCCATAAACCCTTTTAACAATGTACCCTGCCCAGCCTTTCCTGGCCAGGAGCCTCTGGTTTCAGCAGCCACTCTGGCTGCTACTGGGAGCCAGCAGAGTTTGTCATTTAGACACTCAGCTATGTATTTAGCAATCTTCCTCCGAGTACTCAAATATTAATATTTTGCCCAAATTTCCTCTGGCATGCTTCTGCAAGCACCTTTTTCAGAATGCTTAGCACTATTTATCTGTGGGATCTGGCAGGACCAAGCATCCTTTTGCCAGTGTAGCCATCTCTTCTGTGTAGTAATGGGGATGAAAGTCTCCTCTCAATTAACAGAAAGGTAGTTATCACTCTGCTAACCTCAAACCCTGGACAGGACTCAGAGTACGTGTACTTTGCAATACCACGGTGTACAAGTTGGCATTTGGTAGATGTGATTTAGGAAGAATCAAGATTAATTAAGATGGAAACGGATTGTGAGGGAATGCCCTGCTGTTTTCAGGGACCAGTTTTTATGGAACTGGAAGAACACTTCTATGATTGTATGGCTTTCCTTTGAAAATCAGAAAATCTGCTGTTGATGGAGCCAGAAAATACCATGCTCATGAGAGTCTCAGTGTGCAGATCCCATTCATGCAAACTAAGCATGAAGCCTGAAGCATATTTCAGTGTCTGTGCCCATCTGAGCCATTACTAACCTGCACAGATTCCTCAGCTGCCTGAAATCATGACAAGGGAACAGGCCTCCGGTCTCAGATGGGAAAGACATCTCATGCGACGTCTCCTCCGGTGGCGCTGACTCATTGGAGTTGCAGCTGCTGGTCCTGCTGGGCGGACGCTGCTGTCCCGGGTGTTTCACTCAGACGTGCAGCCCTTGCTCGCCACCCTCACTGCTCCGAGGCACGAAGCACTCGAAGGTGTGTGTCACTCCAGGTACCGTTCTCATTCCTCCAAGAGAAGGCATTGACGGCCACCTCCCCTCTCTTAGCCATGATAGCAAGCCCTGCTTTGGCCTTTGTAGGAAACAAAGTAATATTAAACACGAAATTATCACTTTACCATGAAATATATAAAAAATAAGGGTTTTGTCTCAATGGAGATCAAAGTCAGCCTGTAACAATCTCCACTAAATCAGGCTTAGCTTTAATGAAGTGAGAAATGGACCTGTATTATCGTTATGGTTATTACTTAATAAAGTTTTTATACAGTCATTCCTTAATAAGAAGAGATTGTTTAAAACCTGCACATTTTCTAGGACCTTTACTGAGGAACGTTTCTATCAATGAGACATTTATGCCTTCTCAATTATTACTGTGTAATAAATGGCAAAGCCCTGAGTAGCACACTGAAGAATACATTCAGCAGCTCTACCAAACAGGTGTACTTAGGTTCTTAACATCTCTGTTATAATATTAGTCTTAACTGTTACTGCTTTATCTGTTAGACATCTATTTAACACTTTGTTCATCACAAGCTACTGAAAATATAGCTGTGTTGGCTTAATCATTCTGTAAGTATCAAGAACCATTTCACAATGTGCTGTGATACTGCCTGATCAGTGCAGCAATACAAAAACTTCTGACTCGCATCTTTCAGGAAACCATTAAAAATGTACCGTGCAAGTAATTATGTTATCATCATTATTTATTCTGCAATGAACATACAACAAGAGTTGACATACAACTATCTCTTTCAAAATGAATACTGAAAGGAAAAGCAGATTTTAGAAGTGTCCTACTTAATAAGCGGAGAAGTTGTCTGTCCCCAGATCTGTCCTGTAAAAATTCCTTTCCTGTTAATTTAGATTAATGAATAGGAGGAGGTCTGGGCGGTGTTTTTGATCCCTCTTACACCATTCATCTTCAGCTTCTGGCTGCGGGGTCCGGCTGCCAGCGCAGGGAGTCCCGGTTCTGCCTGGGACCTGCCCTGACCTCCTAGGCACGGGGGGACGGCCACGTGTCGTGGCTGAAGGGGCACTTCGCTTTCATCTGCTGCTATTACACTTTATTACACTAAAGCTACAGCATCCCTGACCCTTCCAATGCTTCTCTCTTCAGCAGAGAGGGAATTCTTTTCATTTTCTTTCGATGAACTGGGTAAAGGGTCAAGTTCGGTGAATTGCTTTAAGCTTTGCGTATAAGAATTGAGACTAAGGAATTTCTTTTTCTCTTCTTTTGCTTTTTGAACAGCAATATTTTACACTTAGAAGTTGCTGGCTGCAATGCGAAGGAGAGCAGGCTCAGGGACACGCGACGTTAAGCTGGTAGATGGGTCTGAGTGAAGCACGAGCCAGTGTGCTTGCACTGCCTGCTTTGGTCTGTTTTCTTATCGTTTCCTTGTCCTCTGCGCCACGTTACTCCTGGGCCTCTCTCCTCTCTGGAAAACGCCCTGTCTTTGGACACAGTAAAGTCTGAAAGAGGGTAGAAGTATAAAATACTTAAATGATCTTTCAATCAGCATCTCCGTAACTTCGTATGTGAGCGCTGTCACTAAAGTGTGGCACCCACAGCTTTGCGTAACTGTTTTGAAATACCCAAAGTTAACTTTAAAAACAGGTTTTGGAACACGACCAGATCCAATGGCAGGGTGACGACTGGGGATTCTTCCATTTTCCAGATCTTCCAGTGCCATTTCGGTTGGGAGGGAGGTGCTGGTCTGGTGGCCGAATCCTGCAGGACGATGCTTGTTTCTGTGTACCACACTGGTGAAAACTGCGACAGTGGGTAAGGGCAGAGCGTGGCTCTGGACTGAAAGCGTTTGTTTGAATACCACCCTCTGGCTTTGAGTCTTCTGCAAAGCCACGGAAACTTATTTTATTTCTTTAATTTTTTCTTTATTAGCACAGGCAGCACAGTAAATGCAACTCTTATGAGGTGTTGCAGGAAAGGAAGTCACACGTCTAAGAAATTGAGTGAATTTAAAATAAGAAAGTTAGTGTGAGTATTCTCAGCCTCTTTGTTTTGCTCTATCTTGTAACTAAAGGGATTAAAATCAATAACAAAACAGACATCACTTCCTAACGGGTCATTTTGAGCAAAACTGAAGAATTACACCCAAAACCACCAGCGGGGCCGGGGAGAAACGTCGCTCAGAGAACTGCAGAGGAACAAGTTTGTCACAGGAGGAACCGAATCGAACAACAAACCCACACCCCCCGCGTGGGACGGGGACTTTGCGCCCACGTCCGCCCATCCGTGCGGCTAGGTGTCGTCACTGTGACGTCACGGACCACCACCACCCCTCCCCGTCGGTACCGAACCCGGGACCCCCCGCGTCGCTTAGCAACGGCGGGGCGGGCCGGGCCGTGTGCGCCGCCAACTGTTGCCCGCCGAGCGCGATCGCGCCGCCGCCTCCGCCCGCCTCCCGTGCGGGGCGGGGACCGGGACCGCGACCGCGCGTGGGGCGGCACCGGCGTCCTGCGCCGGGCCAGGTACGGGCGCGCTCGGAGGAGGCGGCGGGAGGCGGCCGGTGCCTTCGTGCGGGGTGAGGCCGGGGGTTGCGGCGGGGCTGGGGGTTCCACGCCGCAGCCGCGGGGCGGGCGCCGGGCTGGGTTCCTGTGGGGAGCCCGCCCGGACCTGCGGCGGGAGGCCGGGGGAGCGGCGGGGCCGCACCTGCTCCGCGCCGCAGGTGTTGCGGTGCCGGTGGGTGTTTGCGGCTGTGCGGGTTACGGAATTCCAGCGGGTTTGGTGTGCGCAGGGTCGGGGGGTGGGAAGAGCATCTCTGGGAGCTTTCTGCTGCGGTAGCTGCGTTTTCGTGGTTGCACGGGGCGTTTTGAAATCCAGGAAATAACGCGGGTCTAGCGAAACCGTGCTGGCTTGGTTTTGGTTTTTTTTTTCCTGTCTTGTTTGCTCAGGGAGGGGTTTTTCTCTTGAGTCATGTACGCTGGCAGGTTGGGCTCACTGGGGAAGCAGGTCCTGGAGAGCTCTGGCAATACTCCTGCATGGGGAAAATGTAAAAGCCTGTGTGGCTGTGTCTTGACGGCCATATGTGGTGAAATGGGGGTGTCGGGGAACAAGGGGGGGTCTTCCTGTGTTAGCTGAGCCTTGTGCAATGCTGGAGGCTGTCACCTGGAGATGCCCAAGTATCAGGGCTTTACATCTTTAAAAGGGGAAGAGGAGAAAACAGTACTTCTTAAGGATAAACGCAAGCAAGGGGGTTGTTCTGTAATTATTTTCTGTGGCACTGGTGATGTGTTTGGGCTGCCATTACTTATTGTCGAATGTTTTTAATACCCAACTGTGGTTCTGAATGAATTTGCTGGCTCCGGGATGCCGGTGACATAGCTAGGAAAAAATGATTTGTGGTTAGTATGTGGCTGTCACGACAGTCTGTTCTGTGACTACACATGTGGGATGTAGCCCTGATGTGGGACCTGCAGCCCATGGAGTTGCCCTGCCCCTGATGGGCGTAAATGAATAGAGTTGGGCCTGTGCTGTATGTGGTCGGCAGCAAAAGAAAGCAGTTCCCAGCATGGATCTTGCTCTGAAGCTTTCAGCCCTGGGAGTGTAGATGTTAATGGTTCTGGGTCTGGAGGTGTTTGCCAATGAAATGGCAGAAGTGACCTGTGGCAGCAATCCCGGGGCAAGCAAACGCCGTCCCAGCGCTGTGCCGTGCTGGTGCCGATTTCTGGGTGGCAATTTAATGTTGCTGCTTTGGTAGGAGCAATAAATCTTCTGGAATAGGCTTCCTGAACATGGACTTTGTGGTACCTACATTCAAGCTCTCATACTAGTATTATTTGTGATTCTTTTGGTCCCCTTTAATATGGTACCATAGCTGCTCCTGTTAAAAATAGTCTTGCCAATCAGGTGTGTTGCGGAATGTGGGCTCCCCAAGGATGGGACTGGGTTACCCTTCCCTCGTTGTTTCTTGGTCCTCAGGGAGAAGTGTGAATTTGTTTGTGATGTGAGTGATTTTCTGCCTGTGGTCCTTCTGATTTTGGGGAGAGGGAAATAGGACAGTGTCACCACCAGGTATGTGTGGTAGTGTGGAATATTATACACACAACTGGGTACAGGAGACTGTGGAATTTCTAGTGGCTATTTGGCAGCGTCTGCCCAAATTGAGAGGAGTGTGAGCTGTTCCTGTTGCTAGATGTTGTAGCCTTCAGGCAGTTTGAAAAGTTCTTTTAATAGGTTTCTTTTAAGTTTATTATTTGAAGAATTAGTGCAAACAGCAGCAGATCTCCCAGGAGCCACCTGACGTGCAGATGTTTCTCAGCTGTGGTCGTCTTGTCGGGGCTGTTACTACCAGAGGGGCTGGGGAACCTCAGCCATGTGCAAAGGCTGCAGAACAAAACACTTCCCATGCCAGTATAGCAAGGGGAATGGACCAGTTTTGCTTCAGTTATTGATTAACCAGTCCTGCTACATGTGTTGAGCACAGCTTGATGTGAACTCTTTCAGTCTTTTGAATACAGTGTCCCAGTGAAATATTTTGAACAGCTATAAAACTAATCGTGGGTTGCTGCTGAGTTAACTATTATCCAAACTTTAATATTCTCAAACGCGTGCCATGTTGGGGTAGCTGACCCCTCAAATTCTGAATTGCAGCGTAGAAATGTAATTCCTTTTGTTCTTTCTATAGTCATTTAGGTTGATGGCTGCACAGAACACAAGACAGGCTCTGTAAGTGCCTCCTGACAACATAAAATGGTGCTTCGGGCACTATGTTGCAGCAAATACTGCTGGTTAATAGTGAGGGTCTCTGGATATGGCTCTGCTTTGAATCTTGTTTTCAGTGTGCAAACTAATGTTGTTATAAATTCTTTCTGTTTGGTCCCTATCTGTTTTGTCTGTGCAGGTTCAAGGTTGGAAACATCTCCTGCATGTGCACAGCTGTAAACTCTAAAATAAGCCATGTTTTGTGTTTTACCATATAAGTGAAAAAACAGCTTGTTGACTGTGCCAGAGTTTATCATCACTGGGTTCTTAATTTGTGTTTGTCATGTGTTGAGCGCTGCGAAGTGCTTGGCAGCCTTTCTACAATTAAGTGTGTTCGCTGTAAGAAAATAAAAGAGCAGGTATGCGAGAGCCCTTCTTTAAAAATAAATAAAATGCCTTTTATAAATAGATGGGGAAACTGAAAATTTTTAAAAATCAATGCTTGTAAACTTTGCTGGGCAAAGGCTGCAATTCCAGTTATTCCTGCAGCAAAAATGCCTTAACCTGTGGTTTGCCCAGCTGAAGAGCAGCCAAAGTCCTGGAAAACCTTCCTCCTCCTAATCAAACGCTCTTCAGAGCTACTTCAGTATTTCTTAAACATGAAGTAAATTATTTTTTAGGCTTGTCTGTATTCAGACTGACCAATGAGCTCTGGGAAGTGTTTCCATATAAACTAGAGCAAAGCCACATCCTTAATGCTTTCCCTTTGCCTGCCAACATAAACTGCTCATCATCAAGCATGGCTGGATTTCTTACTGTGCCAGGGAAACTCGAGATGTTTCTCTACCCCTTGGGGTCTGAAATTGCTCCCATTCCCCAATCATTCCTCCCCTCTGGAGACTGCCGTGTAATCTAACCCGGGTGGGCGGGAGGACAGAAATACAATTTGTGAGGCAAAAATCATAGTTTCTTTGTTTTTCTTTAAATGTTTTTATTTCCTTTTGTTTGCTGGAGGCCAGACTTCCAATAGTATAGAAAAGAAATGCAAGTATTATAGTTTCCAAATTCTTTGGGGGAAGGGAGTTTGACCAGGGCTCTTGTAAATAATTAGCTTGGACACAGGCAGAATTGTTCCTGTGTGGGACAGATTCTTCCTGTTCTTCTCGCTGTGTGTGTCTCCCGGTTGTCCTTGGAGGAGCCTGGCGTGCCCTCCTCGCCCAGCCGTGGGCCGGAGCAGCACCCAGTGTGCTCAGGAGATCTACACTCGTGCCTGCAGCACCCGTGGGCAAGTGTGATGCAAGTTTTTTGCTGTTTACCAAGTACCCAACTGGGTAACCTTGAGGCTTGTTAAGGAAAACAGACTGAGCTCCGCTGTCTCCTGGTCAGCAAACTCCAGTTGCAAAGAGCATCGTGTAACTTACCGACTTGGTTAATTAAGGAACTGAACTGAGAAGCAAGTGCTGGACTATGCTTTAGGCTTAAAATAAAGACATTTACTTGCAAGAATCCTCCAGCTCTCTCTGATAGGGGTATGGGTGTTTGCTTGTAGTATTGCTTCAAAATAACATAATTTGAGCTCAGCTGTCACCCTGGGTCTTAAGGCTGCTCTATACTGGGGCGGCTTTGGAGCGCCTTTAACTGTGAACTGCAGCTCTGCGTTTCTTCTGCGCGAGGAACGTTGTGACATCTGGCCAGCTGTTGGCCGGACGGTGCCCAGGGCACAGTGATCTTCATAATTTTGTCACCAACTGTCCATGTCAACATAATGGTGAAAGCCACTGCTGGTGATATACCCGTGCTGCCTTCACTGGCCTCCTGGCCCAAAGGGGCAAGTTTGACAGGGCCGTCCCGGGAAACCATCCATGGTGAGAGTTTGACATTTTCTGGCCTCCCTCTCTGTGACTGCTGTTCTGACTTTAAAAATAGAAGGAGATTGTCTCATCTCAAGGCAAAGACTTCTCAAGAGGGTTAATTATGTCACACTTATTATCTGCTCTGCAGATCTTTTTAGGCAAATATCATGAATCATTTTTCATTTTAGCTGTGTACGAGCTTTTCCAACCCAAGGGCTGCAGCAGCCCCGTGCGTGCTGCAGGGGCGGCGCTGCTGATCGTGGCTCGTGTCACCATCCAGCTGCCTAGAAGGGCCACAATCCTGCTCTGCAGACATCTGGCAGCTTGCACAGTCAAATCATTTCACACTAGAAATGTTACCAGACCTTTTCAGATAGTATAGTCTCATTTCTGCTCCTGCTGGAGTGGGCACCTCTGGAGTTTCTGAGTGAGGCTGGTGACATCCTCGTGGTGCCCCTTCACACCCCTTTTCTGAGGTGTGTGAAAGAGAATGGAAACTGTCTTGCAGCTCAGAGCTGAAAGTGCCCTGGTCAATGTTGGAACAAGGTGCCAAACGATCCCAGTTTTATTCTGAACTCTATGGCTGATGTGCTGGCCCTGTCCACACTGAAGGTGAGGGGAATGTACTCTTGTTCCTGACGCTGCAGACTAGGATCTATTTTTCTTTGCAAAGGGATGCTCCCTGCTTTGAGCCTTCAGTGGTGGCTGATGAGCACACGATAGCCCAGGAGTGGGAAGCGCCCATGGACCAATGGGACACAACTTCAAAGTAATGGGAAAGAGCTTTTTTTTTAAACTTTCTTTGGAGGATCAAATCAGCAGTCTGCTAAATTCTTTTAATGTTAAAACTTTCAGAGCATAAGCAATGACCTGTGAAAAGGAGCGCTTGGATCTAGACCCTGTGTGTGATGAGGTCTGGCATGTCTATTATGGCCAATTAAAGTGACAGGTAGAGGAGTGTAAACACTGTGACTCCTGCCGCTCGCTGGCTGCCGGGACTGCCTGCCACCTCTCCTTGGAAAAGGCCCGTTGGTTTGAGCTGCCTGCCCAGAGCACAAAGCAGCCTTTCAAAACCTCTGTGCCCTCTGCTCGTGTGGTTCAGCATGAACAGCCCAAAAGCTGGAGCTTAGGCTTTCAGTCCAAACCTGTTGTCCTTGAATTGCAGGATTGTGTGAGATGCAGATGTTATCTCGCAAGGAGCAGAGGCTGGCGGTGCTCGGTGCTCGGCAGCACGGGCACAGCTTGCTGCTCCCTGGGGACTCCAGCAGCTTCCCAGGATACTGGCCAGCGCTGGTCTTGGATTTGGATCTTGGGAGTGACCTTGCCCATAGAAGTCTCTTCCGATACCCACAGCAGCATTGCGTGAAGCTTTGCCTTAAACTGAGCTTCAAATATTAGAACCGAGTAACTAAACAGTCAGAGGAAACTATCGCATTGAACAAACTTAACTTGTGGCCATAAAATAGCTTCTTATTTGAACAGTTTAGTAAAATAACTATGCTCTGCACGCTTGAACTCTGAGAGATTTTGAACTCCCGGCTATGTGGGGAGTCTTGGTGTTCTTCCATGTGGCAGCAGGAAGGGGATGGGAGCAGTTTTGATGATTTCTTCCCTCCCCCATCAACCTGCCTGCAAGCTGTGTCGCTGCCGCGGCAGCCCCTGCTCTGCCTCGTGCTCAGCCGTGGGGGTGAGAGCCGCCGTCACTTCGCTTCCTGGTGGACACGGATGCAGAAGTGTGGTCTGTCTCGCTGCTTCTGCATTTTCCTCTTGTGTAATTTCTGCTGTTTCCAGTCAGATCAAAGGGTAGATCAGCATCTCCCCACCTCTGCCTTGAGAACTGAAAGGGAAAGAAATAAGTTGAGGGAGAATCTGTGCTTTAAAAAAAGGTCATAGCCTAGTTGGTGTAAATACGTAAATGTTTGTAGAGGAGTGATGTGTTTCTGAAACACATTGGTGAGAAATCCTTCACACACTTCTTTCTTACCCAGTAACCAAAACAATATGTACCTTCAATGCAGTGATTGCTTGAATCAAGATGAGAGTGTGGATTTTCTCTACGATGGATGTGCAACAGTAAGGAACGTTTCAGCTGAGGCTGCCAGGTCTGGCACAGCTGCATGTGGCACCTCTTCCCTTCCAGTTGTGATGAGGTGACTTTTCCTGCACTTTTGCTGGGAGGAAACCGGCTGGGGCGGGTACAGGGACTCAGACTTGTGTCTGTCCCCCAGCCAGCACATTCGGCTTGTTGGGTGGGTGCAGGTCGGGGACACGATCCTGGTGCGGGAGCTGCCGTGCACGTGGCATTTCTTGTTTCTAGTCGTGTGGGATGGTTCCAGCTCTTGCTAATCCAGTTGCCCAGGGGTGAGAGACTTGGATCCTCTTTTCTTCCTGGTCTGTTCTGGAATACTGGGAGGCTGTCTAAATGTCAGGGGTGCTGGTGATTTGGCTGTGATGGGAGCGAATTTTAACTGGGCTTGTTCTTCATCATGAATGTATTGATGTGCGCGTGTCCTGTAGCCTGTCAGCCAAGTTACTAGCTTTCAGCTGCTTTATGTACATATTTTAGGCATTGCTTCCCAGCTGGGAAAGCCCAGGTCACTGCAGGGCAAGGCAGAGTTATATTCCCATACCCACCAAAAGCTGACGCCACCTTCCTGCCCCCACAAGGGCAGAAGGAATCCATGGGAATCGCTGTCTTCTGGCTGCTGCTCCTGTTTGGGGTGGCCATGCAAAGGCAGCCTCTGCTTACTCATCTGGCTTCAATGCAGCCGCACAATTGCCTCTTTCGAGGAAGGAATTCATTAGTTGCTGTGAAGTGGCCTTGCATCTTTGGGCAGCAGGTGCTTCTATAGAGCAAACTGTTGCTGAATATTCAACAGTTGCTACACAAGCGTCTGGCAGACTGCCTGTGAAGCACTTGGAGTTATCTCGAGCATCCGATTAGATAAAGTGCAGAGTACTTACTGCTTTAAAGCTACCCGCAGCTATGTTGTGCTGGTGGGACGTTTTGTTTTGTTGGGGTTTTTTTTATATGAATCTTCCAAGATCATAAGCATCAACTTCATCTCTTTTCACTCAGGCAACAAAGAAGGGAACTGCCTAGCAGAACGAGAAACACAGTGATTCATATTCAGGTTGTCAGAACCTCATTCTCTTACTGGTTTCGGCTAATGACATGTACACTGAAAACAAATGACTCAGGATAGAGTTGTCTCCTAATCTTTAACATACTGTTTAAACTCAAGTTAGCTCTTTTAAGGCTACATGAATAACATTTGTTCTTGCCAGCCTCTAATTTGGTACATAAAGTCCTGTAGATAACTAAACTATGAAGGAATAATTAGAGGGGTTAAGCTATGCAATCAGCCTTTTCTTTTTCTTTTGTCTTCTTTTTTTTAGGAGTTTAATTTCCTTAGGTGTGGTCTGTAGGCAGCTTGTGCTAGATGGCGTCACTGAAACTATGAGAAATGGTGAGCACTGAGCAATGGCAGCTTCAAATCTCTTACAGCTGTAGTCAGTAAGGTGTGGGTGCCTGGATATTGTCATTGCCTCCAAAAGCTCAGTTATTGTCCTTTTTTTTTCTTTTGTGGGGCTTAGAAGCGAAACTCCAAGGGCAGAATAATTAGACTTCAACAAAGAATAGATGTCCCTGCCCAGCATGGGTACCTGCAGCCTGTGCTGTAGCTGTAGACGAGCACTCTTAACGCAAGTAAATTTGTGAAGGTCGGGTTGCCATAAAGTGACAGGAACGAAAAGGGAGCCCTTAGCCTTTGTGGATGACACTGCACATAGAATTGCTGATGGACTTTTTTTAAAAGAGCATCTAGGCTGCTATTATTAGAAAAAGCAAATGTGTGGTGTTACCTACAGGGAACCAAAAGGGAGTTTTTCATGATCTACTTGACCTTTACTTTCTTGTGTTAATTTGTTTAATACCAGTGAGATTTTCCTACTGTAAAAACTTGCTTAAGCAGAGACTTCTCCAAGAGCTCTGAAAAAGATGTGCTAATTGGGAGGCAGGGCTGGGCAAGAGCCATTTCTTCCTTCCCTCCCTAGATTTGCAAACTTCTACTTGAGGGATCTGCTGTGTGCTCCGGGCCCCTCTGCTTCCCTCTTGGATCAGACTTTTACCAGCTGGTGCAATTCCGTAACAGCAATTGGGGCTTTATTGCATTAAACTTAAGAGAAACGGGAGCTCTGTGCCTGTGGGACTTAGTGTGCAGGAGGAAACTTCGTGGAGATGTTAGGTAAACAAACACTCCTGGATATTTCTGAAACATCTTAATTGCTCTTAACAATCTTTATTTTTTCAGCACCTACTGAAAAGATCTTATTGCTTGTGCTGTCTATTTGTAGATCCCAAGGTACTTTGCAAAGAACAAGAGTGTTGTTACACCTGCTTGTGCATGAGGCTGCAAGGTGCAGAAAGATGTGGGGAAGAACGTGGGGCTGTAGCGGGGCCAGACCCGACTCCATGACCCGTGTCTGCCCTGCCAAACCCAGCACCCCGACTCCATGACCCGTGTCTGCCCTGCCAAACCCCAGCACCCCGACTCCATGACCCGTGTCTGCCCTGCCAAACCCCAGCACCCCGACTCCGTGACCCGTGTCTGCCCTGCCAAACCCCAGCACCCCGACTCCATGACCCCTGTCTCCCCTGCCAAACCCCAGCACCCCGACTCCATGACCCGTGTCTGCCCTGCCAAACCCCAGCACCCCGACTCCATGACCCGTGGCTGCCCTGCCAAACCCAGCACCCCGACTCCATGACCCGTGGCTGCCCTGCCAAACCCAGCACCCCGACTCCGTGACCCGTGTCTGCCCTGCCAGACCCTGCGGCCGAGGGTCGTGGCCATGGGACGGTGCTGCACCTCACAGCTAGAAATCTGATTGCATGAGCCAATGTGGCTTCAATCAATGTTACATGGCAAACACAAAGAATAAATCTTTTTGGGCATCTCTTGGAGTGGTACTTAGGAAAAGTTTCAGGCTTAAGGCTGACACAAAAAAAGTAGGAGATGGCATATACACATGTGCTTATTATTGTGTAGTGCTGAAGTGTCTTACTGATGTTACTTGTGTTGATGGAAGACCTGCTGAAAGCTCAGCTAGAAAAGCATCCACGTATCTGCTGTATGTACCTAGAGATTTGAGCGCTGCGGGTAAAGCTGTCCTTTTGAATGCTTGGGTGTTCTTTAGTTAACTAAGTTTGAGCTTGTGGGGTTGTTTTGAATTTCTTAGATCTCCGTATGCTGGGAGTTTTCACAGTCTTGTAAACTGGTATTTCAGGAAAAAATGGAAGGTGAGACCTGCATTTCTAGTAGCAGTTTTTGCAAGTCTTAAAAAGCTGCAGCTTCTGTCTGACTCCCCATGTTGAGGTGAGAAAGGCACTGAGAAAAATCTGTGTCATTGTCATAGAACTTGATTAGTTGTGCAAAAGGAGGTTCAGACCTTTCTGGCTGTAGCCCAGGGGTGTGCGGAGGCTCCGGGGGTGGCTGGAAGCCGTGGTGCTGCAGGTGATGCCGCTGTAACCGCGTCCCGGTGAACGTGCTGCTCTGGTGCCAGTGCCCTGGGATCCCTGGGGAGGGAGCGGGGTGTGGGCAGTTGGGCTAAATATGAGATGTATCCATGAATGAAATGCTTCATTACTTACGCCAGTAAACTAAACTTTAAATTTGTGGTTGTCCTAACCTGTCGGCAATAATTCAATGGTAAAACCACCGGTGGAGCTCGCAGGTGAGCTTTGGATTGGAGCTCTGAGTCAGAGCATTTGCAGGACTCCCTCTGGAGTCACCAATTATTTGTGTCACACTGGATGGGAATTGCCAAAGCAGTTTTGTGTTGCTGTGTATCAAACAAAGGACAGAGTAAAATCTTCAGTTCTATTTTTTCTTTTATTAAGAATTTTTGTGTGTCCCTCAGGGACAAGCAAATAGAAAACAGCTTGTCTTGGCTGTTTTGAGTGTTCATGGGGCAAGAAGGGGAGGGAAGGGATGAACAGCAAGAGCAAAGTGTTGCAGTAATGAAAATGATGTCTTATTTTAATTGATACTTAATCAAGACATGGTTCCAGGAGGCAAGAACAGATGGCTTTTGGGTTTTTTTCTGCTCTCCTATGTGTTTGATTGTCACCAAGACTTAACATAAATGTTTAAACACTTGCCAGCTCCTTTTTCACCTTACAGATTTTTGCCCATCCTCAGAGTCTTAGACTTATCTGGCTTGCTTTTTTTTTAATTGATAATATTAATGGATGAAGTCACTGAGAGTTGGTCCTGTGACTGTGTTCTTACAAAGGATGCTTCCTAATTAAAAAAAAAAACAACACTGAGGATATATATTACTCCTAGTGCATTTTGATAGTAAATTAGGGCAAAATTTACTGCATTTTATTATCTGGGTGTTGTGTCCCTCTCTCCTATAGAAGAGAGACACCAAGCCAGAAACGGTGTTTGAGCCCTTCTGGAAGGTGCAGGCTGCCCTGGGGGTTTGCAGGAACTGTCCTTTGTAAAGCAGGCCAGGCTTTTTGTTTTATGGCTTTTATTCAGTATCACTCTTGCTTACTAGGGCATTCAGAGTGTGGGGTTTGCTTCTCCTGTATCCTCTTAACTTCTCTGAAGGATGATCCGAATTGCCTCCCAATTCTTCTTTTGCCAGGGTGGTGAAATCCAGGACTGTGCCTACTTGGATAGCGAAAGCACCTACAGCGAGTCGGAGCTCTTTCCCGATGAGGACGCGATGACTCTGGCGCAGCAAGAGGTTCACCATGAGTCTGACATGGACAGTGCTATTGAGAGCGCCCAGAGCTCGGAGGCCTCCGATGTGTGTCGGATCGAGGACAAGGACGGTGTGCTGGGTGGCCTGTTTCTGCCTGGTGACAAGTGAGTGGTGGTGTTGCCCTGTGGCAGCCCCGTTTTGAGGCATATGCAAAAGGACTGGGGAGGAAGGAGCCTTTATTTGACTAATCCCTACTGTGGGAGGCTGGGGATGCCTGAAGGATTTAGAAACTTAATATCCATTTACAATATGAAGGAGATGGGTGTCCAGGTCCTTTTAAGTGGCTTAGACAGTCTCAGCCCTGGCTCCTTCTGGCACGTTCTGTGAGCACTCACAGGACTTGCGCGTTGCATGTTGAAGTGGAGGTGTTGGGTCTCTCCGGAATGGATCACTTCGTTAGCATCCCCAAAAACTTAGCATCTTCTGTGTTCTCATAACCTTACACGCTGTGATTAAAACAAATACTTCCTGCAAAGCAGTGCAATGTGGGAAATGCTGCTTTAGTCTTTTGTACATCTAGTTGTCTGAAGATGTGGGCTGTGCAGATTTGCTTTGTAACTCCCATGTACCAACTTAATTCTGTGTGTTTCTAATTTTCCATAACTTCTAGTGTGCAACAGTAAATTGTGTTTAACAAGGGTTGTCCTGGCATGTGCGTGTCTAACCATAGTTTGCTGTTAACACAAGAGTATCTCTGTAATCCTAACTGGACCTTTCCCAGGTGTGTACATGGAGTGTTGGTAAAAACTGACTGGGGCGAAGGGACCCATCTTGATTTAATTGTGCTTTGAACCAAGTTAATGCAGTACCACGGGACAGAGCTCAGCTGGGCTTCCTTTGTAAGCCTCTGCCCTGTCTTCCTTATCCTTGTCATCTTGATTGGTGCCTCTCGAGCTCGTTTCGTTGCCAGGGCAGTCCTCCTCCTCCTCCTCCTCCTCCTCCTCTCTCTGCGTCTCCTCAAGATGCTCCTTGTGCAGCCTCATTCCCACCCTCCTGAGTTTCTCAGCTAACTGAGATCTGGCCTTCTCCCGTTTGCTCAAGCAATCCCAGAGACTTTCTCAAGATAATTTCAGTTTTCACCAGCTCTTTATCAAACTTATCTCCTTGCCTTGTGATTCTCCCAGTTCTTCAGTTCTCGTGGTCACTTGTATCCACACTAGACAGTTTCCGGCCTGCAGCTGATTGTGAATTCAGGATCTACCCTAAGCACAGACTGTTTCAACCCAAGCAGTTTACAGTTTGGCAAAGCTTATTCATAACTACAAATTGAAAGTTCTAAGCAACATTACCAGGTGGGTCCAGCAGTGGTGACCATTTGCCTGGCTGTCAAAAGAGAAACTGAGCCAGGCAATGTGTGAGGGGTAAGGCTGCTGAACTCCAGTCTCTTGGCAAGTGGTGATGTTCCAGGAGAGTGGATTTTATGGACAAGTATATGTTATCATCCCAACTGAGGACTGCTCATTTACCTCCATCCTTGGTGGCAGTGCTATAAGGAGCTGCTTCTCAAACAGACTTGGTGTAACAACACTGAGATGAAAACAGTAGTTGCAGTTACACTGATCATAGTCACCCAAAAACTTATTAATACACAGTATGTCTGTGGCACAGCAATTCTTTATGAATAGATGTTAGTGGGATGTGGTTTGCTTCTCACTAACCCATCACCCAGCCAGGAGCCTCGTTAGGTAAGTTTGATCTATTTCTAGTGTGAATATTCCTATCTTCATGATCTTCATCCTTTAATAGCATGCCAGGCTTGACTTGCCCTAATTTCTGTTAATGTGAATTAGATAAGTGAATTGCAGGTTATAAATGGATCTCATCAAAACAGGAGAAACAAAAGAGCATACATCTGAAACACTGGCAGGCTTCCTCTTCTGCTAATTGCTTTTGGAGGGAAGAGATATGCAAATAATGCTGCTTGCACCATCCACCAAAGGAGCACCATTGCATCTTGTTTACGGCTCACAAGTGTAGGATTACAGGAAGAGGAATCTCCTTGTCTCTGACAGTGCAGGGCACTGTTAAGAGACTCGAAAGAAAGCGGGGAGGTAATATTGTTGAGCTGCTGAAGAATGACATCAACTGGGAGCTGCTGTCCCATGGCCCAGCTAGTGGAGTCAAAGATAAAAGCACCATGAGTGAAAAAACTTAACCCGGACTGCAGATGGAAGCAGTGCTCTGTCTGTATTGCAGAGACGGTGGATTCTGCTTTGTAGTGGGAACAGTAATGTGTCAGACAACTCCAGGGCTTAACACGTGGAGCGTGTGCTTCAGGCCTCAGATGTGCATTTTCTCTAGGGAGAAGTTTGTTCATAAGAACTTGTATGTGTATGTACTGGCTCATCTGTTTGAATGCCTTACTGAGGTGGGAGCTGAGCAAACCTGTGTAAAATAACCTGCCTATGCAAGCCAGCGTGCTGTGTCACTGCAGGGCGGTCTGGGCTCTGGGCAGGACAACCGCTGTGCACCCTCTGCAGCAAACTTGCTCCGTTGTATGGGGTGTGATGTGCTCAAAACTGCTCTGCCAGCTGCTTTCCTCTGATGCCTGCTCTGCTGATCTGTTGACCTGTATGTCCCCTCTCTCTGAGGTCACAGGGTCCTGCCATTCCCTTCCTGTTTGGCACTATCTCGGGTACTTTTCTGGTAGTAAAGTGGCCATTTCTTGTGGTCTGTATCTCCTCTGGAAGACACATTTTGTCACAAAGGAAGGGCAGGAACCCAGCCTTTGTTAGTTCTGGCATGTGGTGAATTCAAGTTTGCTTCTGGCCACACAAGAGAGGGTGGTTGGAGCCTGTGGGGTGTGGGAGAAGGTTTATGGGGATTACTGGGAAACTCTGATTGTGGAATACAGCAACAGCCTCTGTCCTGTACATGTTCCTCTCACTGTCCCATGCATTTTGGAGTTGTCTGCACAGTTCCTGCATTCAGAGCAGGTCTCATAAGCAGCCGTCTTCACCACCACATAGAAATGATGACTGAGGATTGTCAAGGTGTGCGCTTTAAAGTGAAACGGCTTGTGTTGATCGACAGGTCACCACAGGTAGCTTGTCCACAGATTCTCCTGCTCCTGTCTTTCAAGGCACCACATCAAATGTGCATCAGATGTGTTTAGTACTCCAGTTTTTTAGGACAAAATGAGTGGGTTACAGCTTCAAATGAGGGTACAAGCTGTAAAGCTGGAAGATTCCATGTGAGGTGAGATACTAGCAAGGTCGGCCTTCGAGACATTTTGACCTCTTGTTTCAGGTCAAGTCCTCACAACCCTTCTGCAGCATCCGACCTCTCAACTTATTCCACCACGTCTCTGATCAGTAACGAAGAACAGTTTGAAGACTACGGTGAAGGAGATGATGTGGATTTTAGTCCCAGTAGTCCATGCCCTGATGACGAGACCAGAACCAACGCCTACTCTGACCTTGGCTCATCTGTATCTTCCAGGTTGCTCCTTATTAACAAACAGTTTTTCAATTTTGTTCTTCTTTGAGCATGGATGACCATACCAGAGCTTACGCTGGTTACATAGACTCACCTTAAAAGCAAAATGTTATCAGTTTATTTTCTGCCCTGCAATTGACAGACTGCATTTAATAGTCAGAGCTATAGCAAATATGTTGTTTCTGATAACACCTGTTTGTAACCAAGTCAGCTGATGATTTTAAAATCCTTCCCCAAGCAAGGGAATGGATGAGCAGGGTTGGGGAAGAGCTGAGCATGAAGATGCTCTGGGATTTGTCCGCTTGGATCAATAGCACATGAAGGTCTCGTGCTTCGTTGCTAACACAGAACAAGCTCAGCGCGTCCCTCTGTTCCGCATGCAGCCCCGTGTGCCACCCTCTGTTTCCAGCACTTCTGTCATGCATGCAGAGCCAGCGCCCCTCTCGCTGCCCCTTCCCCACGACAGCTTGTGTCCTTCACCTCCTATTTATTTGGGTTTATGCAGCCTTTCCATTCCCATTCCTGGGGCTCTGTGCACTTCATCCCATGGTTGCTCTCTTTTATTTGAGTTAATTTTCTCTTTATCATGCCAAGAGCTACTGTTGTCTCCTCTTTAGACCTATATCCACTTCTCCCTCCCTCCTCATCCTAGGGTTCCTTCTGTCTCACCATCTGAGGGGGTTCGTGTGGCTACTTCTTAGCAGACTGCTCTGTTTTTCATCTTCCTCTCTTTTTCTTGGAGAAAAGACTCTTCAGGTTGCATGCCAGGCTCTAGTGGGAAGATGGGCAAGATGAGAGGGGGACATTGCTGAGGTGGAACATACTAATGTAGCTGCTTTTGCTACATACATCGCATGGACCGTGTATATCTTGTGCTATTCTTCCAGCCACCCAAACTGATTCTTTCCACCGACACCCACAACATGTCCTCCTAAAGCCTCACCTCAGATAGGTAGACTTGCCCTAAGACGAGCGCTCTCCATCATCACCTCCAAGTTAGATGAGCTCTAGTTAGAGGTGGTTCCCCAAGTGCCTCATCTGTGATTCTGACACGCAGTGAAGAGGAAAAACTGTTGTGGGTTGGTCACTATAGCTAGTAACATCTCTCCTTTCCTGCAAACAGTGCTGGCCAAACACCCCGAAAAATGAGGCATGTTTATAACAGCGAGTTGCTGGATGTTTACTGCTCGCAGTGCTGCAAAAAGATAAATCTACTCAACGGTTTGGAAGCCAGGCTGAAAAACTTGAAAGGAAACAGGTAAGCAGCCTATTGCAGTGCTTTTAGCAATGCCCCCTTGGAATGGGACTGGCTAGTAGCAGGAGGAGAGGAAGAAAGAGCCCTCTCCTTCCCTGTGTCCCATTCTGTCTTACGGATCATCGTTCTTACAAAACAGTAAGAAATACAGACCTTGACATCTAGCCTGAACCAAAATGCAGTTCTTCGTTAGATAATGAAGTATTTTTCTGACTTAAGGTGCAGACGGCATTAATAAACCCAAATATTTTACCGAATGAGCTGTTTGATTGCGGAGAAAGAGTGGTATTTCCAGGAATTTTTCCCATGAATTGGGGTCTGCTGTGCTGCTTAGTGCAGGTCTCCAGTTAGCTACAGGTGGGAAGGAGGGATCTGGCAGATCTTTAACTAATGCATATGATTTTACATACAGAATCACAGGATTACTTTGGCTGGAAAAAGCCTTAAAGATCATCAAGTCCAAACTCTCCTGTGCACTGTTGGTCAGCAGAGGTACCTCATTCCTGTGGGATCTTTTTTGTCCTAAAGGGAGCTTGGGAAAATGATGAATCCTATGGCAGAAGTGACTTTTGCGGTTCTTTACAATTTCAGCTTTTTCCTTACATTTCTATCTCTGCCCTTCCATCCATTTCTAAACTGTGCTGAGCACCTGGAAAGACTCCAGTCCTTGCAACAATCAGCTAGGATTTTTGGAGGAAACTTTTTGGTGGGTTTCTAGCTCCCCCTAGAAACTGAATGTAAATCCTGCCTGTGTAATACTTGGCACAGAGTGCTCTGCACGGCTTCTTCTCTTGATGACACAGCAGCATAGTACTTGATGTGAACAGTGTTCCTGCCCTAGCAAGGAGGCCGCTACCACCTAGACTGTGAGCTCTTTGGTGATTTTGTGGGTGAGGCTGTATGGATCTGGCTGAAAGAGAGCGATGCCCTGGCAAAGAGCCGTGTGCCAGTGTGCACACAGAGATGCAACGTCCTCCTGATGAGAGATGCAGCTGGATATGTTGATTTAGGTCTAGTGCTGTTGTCTGGTCCTTGGTTTAGCTAATGCTAGTCCCTGGCTGCAGTAGGGAACTGCAGAAATGGAGAGCATCTTAGTTCCTGTGCTGAACTGGGAAGCGTTATGGGGAAGGATAAACTAACTGTTTATAAAATTATCTAAAAACTGGGCATCCAGAAGCAATGTCCATCATTAACTCAGTGTCCCTTTGTGGTGTTTCTAATGTTAGTTTCGTTCTGATTTACACTGACAAATCTCTGCTAAATATAACAGTATTCACAAATTGACTTATTAATTATCACATTAATTTATGGCTCTGCTCATCTTCACATTGTGGTAACTGCAGCTTTTGATTAAGTTGTCTGAGAATATTGTTCAAAGAATAACTTTTTTATTTCACTAAAAAAGTCAATATTATGTTTCATTGTGCAATTCAGCTGGAGTTTAAACTAAGACTGAATCCAACACTGATCAAATAAATATTTAATTCCTCTATCATTCCTTCTGTATCCATGTAGCCCTAACAGGAAAATATCAAGCACAGCTTTTGGAAGGTAAGAGTCTTCAACTTCTAATTAATATCTGTGGAATCAGCTATAACAATTCCAGAAGTGGGGATGGGAGGAGAGAGGAGGAATAAGCTTAGGGAGACAAAAACGTGCCGAGACAAGTTTGCAGAGGAAGGGGCCTGTATTTGGGTAGGGGTGTTCCAGAATGTAGGAGCCACTGCTGGTGTTGGAGCAGAGCCCTGAACTGGAAGGAGCTCTGTTAAGAACACAGTTACTTCCTTGTCTGCCAGCTTTATTCCTTCATAGTGCTGTTCCATCAGTCCAGTTATTGCATCTTTCACTCTCATAATGTGGGACTTTTTGCTGTTGTTGCCGAAATGCAAAGGAAAGTAAGAGCATTCCTTTAAAAAGAGCAACCAGAATATGTGATCTTCCTTTGGCCAAATGAACCAGCCCTGGTCTGGGGAAGGCTAGAAGTTGCAAGAATATTTTAAGTAATCTCCAGTATTATGGATTCTGGCTCTATTCTGGGACTGCTTGAGATTTCTTTTTATTTCTGTTCTTTAAATAAGTTCTTACTGTGTAAAATTTTCTAGATAACCTGTGCCAACCAGTGCACAGTGGTGACCTTATTGTAAATGTCTTATAAGGCAAATATAACTCAGTACATAGTGTGAATTAGGCTAAGCGATTTTTAAACTATGTTAATGCTGGTGGCAGATCCTATAAAAAGCAGCAAAGAACTCACACCCTAGAGCTAATGTAATTGATTGTGCTCAGTATGACTTCATTTAGCTACCAGTGTCTTACAAGGCGCTTGTGCTTAAATAGTCAGAATTGTCACTGAAATGATTGCACAGATTTTAGCATCAGCTGCGCGAAGCGCAAAGCCAGGCCATGAGACAGTGCCCAGACTCTTTCTCCTCGTACCTCATCAGGCAAAATAATTATCCTTCCGATCTTTCAGACAACTCTTCCACAACAGTAACTTCAGCAGCAGCAATGGCAGCACAGAAGACCTGTTCAGAGACAGTATAGACTCCTGTGATAATGATATAACTGAAAAGGTGAGCAGCTTTGTGCATTGTGATTAGTGTACCCAACAAAATCCTGCTGGAGACGTGTCAATTGGCAAAGTGCTCTTGCTCACAGTTACCAGCAATCTGAAGTAGCTCGTTCAAAATGTCCTTGATAATCCATTAATATTATGACTTTTCTTCACAAAAATGCGAGAATTTTTCAAATACAGATCTAGCTGTTGTATTAGTACTTCTTTACTGTGTATTTGCACTGGTCACTTCAAGAAAGATGCAGGGTCTAGGGGAACTCAGAATTTCAGAGCTGAATTTCACTGCTGGCTTTGCAGGGCCGCGTGCCCCTGTGAAAAGGGTAGCACAGCTAAATGCCAATGGGGAACAGCAAGGGCGTGTATGAAGACAGAGTGAAACTTTAATCTTTTCCACTTCCCCTTCCAGGTAACGTATCTAGAAAAAAAGGTGACAGAACTGGAGAATGACAGCCTGACAAATGGTGACTTGAAGAGCAAACTGAAACAAGAGAACACGCAGCTAGTTCACAGGTAATAAAGCACAGAGCCAGTTGTCTTTATCAAGTCAGAGCAGAGCTAGGACGAAGTTGTAGGGAAGGAGTATCTCTACCTATAAAATATGACCAAGTCTTCTGATTTAATGCTGACAGACAAAGTAAGATAAGGCTTCATCTGAGAAGCCCGAGTGGAACAGGGCTGCCTGGCTGAACTGTCAGCAAGCAGAGGCCTTCCAAGCAAGTTTCTTAGCACAGAGAAGTTACGGATTTGCACAGAGCAAGCTCTCCTGTTGTAAGAGAGGCTACCACTAGCATTTTTCTTGCATGTAGCAAGGGCAAAAGGCTGGGTCATAGTCCCAATTTCTTGAGACTGAGAATGAAAGAACAGTAGATGAACTGATACTGTGTAATTCTATACTGTTTGGAAGATTAAATACCAAGAGAAACACTGGGGGAGGCTGAATGCCAAGAGAGATGGTGAAGTAGAATGCAATAAGAGTGGGGAGGAGAGAGGCAGTGAAGTTGGCACACATTTTTTTAAGTATTTGTAAAGCTGTTACTGAAATGAGATCTGCTTCTCTTAGAGTTCATGAGCTGGAAGAACTGTTGAAAGACCAGGAGACATCAGCAGAACAGACTCTGGAAGAAGAGATAAAGAGACATCGAGAAGCATATACCAAGTATGAAAAAGAGAAAGGCACTGAAATCGAACTACTAAATACAAGGTAACAAACATCTTGGTGCTTACTTCATTTTCACTTTGCATGTAAACACAGACTGTTCACAACCAGACAGTGCACAGATGGTAACAGGTTAGTAGTTCTGTCAAGGAGCTGTGCAGTTGCATGTCTAATGCCCCAAAGCTTGGAGGATACCTTACATTAATGCTTTAATCCATGTGGCCCATGTAGACCACTTAGCTGGATATTTGGCATGGATTCAAGGAGGGAATTGTGCCCAGCTGTAGCAAACACTTGTGTTTGCATTTGTTTCTTCCTACTTAATTGTTTTTAGATACCTATTGTTAGGACCATAAGAATCTGAGGGTCAGTGTAGCAATTTTTTGGCCCTAAACCAAACAAAAGGCACCCAATAGCTCATGATAAAAAAATGCTAAGAATAGAAATACTTTCTTGTTTGCTATTTTTATCAAGTGCAAATGAAATGGCTTTTTAAGAGCATGCTGGTTTGTACATCTGCATTCTTGAAGAGGCATTTGCTGTAAGGTTTTTGTTATTGACACAGGGTTCAACAGCTGGAAGAAGAAAATGACGAGCTCAAAAGCGCTGTCACACGACTGAAATCACAAACGGAGAGACTGGATGAGGTAACGAAACTCCCGAGTGCCTGAGCAATTTAACAGCTGTTTGATTTGTGTAAGAGCAAACTTGTATAGCGATTGGCCCAGCTTCTTTAACTTGCCTCCCCTAAACAAGAATATTGTTGGAATTGGAACATTGGCCACCTTTAGTGACAGGAATGCCACAAGACACAGCAGTTTTTGACTGGCTGTGTCTACAGATTCGTGTTTTAAAACTGAAGGTGGTTCATGCACTTGCAAGCTAGCTATGAAGTTCCCTGTTTATTGTAGGAAAAGCAACGCATGTCAGACAGGCTGGAAGACACTAGTCTGCGGCTGAAGGACGAGATGGATTTGTACAAGAGAATGATGGATAAGCTGCGGCAGAACAGGCTGGAATTCAACAAGGAGAGGGAAGCCACACAGGAGGTAGGTGTGAAGAGGGCCGTAAGACCAGGCAGTCACATCTCGTCTGCATGTAAGCCCATCTGACACAGAATGGACAGACAGGACGAACACAGAAAACACAACATCCAGTGAACATATTGCTGGATTGTGTTTCTATACGGGAGTGGTACTCATAGTGCAATGAATGCTGCAAGAATACCGAATAAATGGCAATCCCTGACCCAAGGGGTTTACAGCTCTTTGAGAACTTGCAGCCTTGAATGTGTGCCCTGATGTTTCCTCTGCTATATTTGCAAGGGGAATTATGCCTCTTAGACATGAAGCTTTGAGTTCAGACCCACTTATAGCACTGAAGCAGTTTGGGTGGCCTGTGCTTCCATAGGAGAGCAAGTGTCTGTATTGTAGGACTGTCCGGCCTCAACTGGGCTCCCAGAGCGCTGGTGTCAGAACACGGAGGTGCAGCACAGACACAGCTGCTGCCGGGGGCTGGTTGTGCAGGGACTGGAGAGACACGGCCTGTTTGTGTGCCCGCAGCTCATTGAAGACTTGCGGAAGGAACTGGAGCACTTGCAGCTGTACAAGCTGGAATGCGAACGTCCCGGACGTGGGAGAAGTTCTTCCTCCAGCGTGAGTGAATTCAACGCCAAAACCAGAGAGGTGGAGATGGAGCATGAAATAAAACGGCTGAAGCAGGTGAGCTGGGAAGGGCCTCTCGATCCATGTGAAAGGTACAGAGCTGCTTTGGAAAATGCCGATAGCTGCAGCGCCCCAGCACGCTGCCTTAAGATTTTATCCCCGCCTTCTCATACAAGCACAAGTCCCACATTGTTTCTGTCTAGGACTTCTTTGCACAGGTGATGTAAATTGTGCACATGGGAAACACCTGTGATTCAGGGAGGGAGGACTTGTCACTGGTGGTAACAGAGTTGCTGTTAGCTTGCAGCCTTATCATGTATCATCCAAGCTACCTGTGATTTTTAAAAATCAGTTAATTTTTAATAAAACCTTGTAGGAAGAATTTAAAAGCAATGTCTTTTCATCCTTAAATAGGAGAACCAGAAACTTCGTGACCAAAATGATGATCTCAATGGACAGATCCTAAGTCTTAGTCTTTATGAAGCTAAAAATCTCTTTGCAACGCAAACAAAAGCCCAGTCTCTGGCTGCTGAAATTGATTCTGCATCAAGAGATGAGGTAATATGCTTTTTTAATCAAGTGCTACATCCAAAAATATGCGTTTTTCAATGTAATTAACTGTCAAGGTTGAACTATCTCAAGCTGACAAATGAACAGCAGAAATATCTGCTTTGCTAGGCGTTCAAGAGTGTTGGAAGACTGCTTTAAACCTAACCTAAACCTAAGTGGCTTTGGATGCTGCTTTTAGTGCTTCTTGGATGGTCTTCCATTTGTCTCTCAAAAAATTGGAATTATCAGAATCTCAGTGAACTGTTTTACAATGGATTTATTTTAATGTCTTCTATCTTGTGATGACATTAATTTCATACAGAAATTACCATACCTAGTTAATGAAATTTTTACTTTCTGTTCTAGATTTAGTTCTAAGTTACTTCAGTGACAACCTCTCACTTAGGTCTGAATTTGAGCTATATAATCCCTGTAGCAGAGCTGAATTCTTGGAGAAAGTATTAACAGAGATACAGGGAGGAGCTAGAATACCCATCGCAAAAGAGAACCGGTGATCCTGAGCAGGCGCTAGTCTCTCACTGGTCTGAATTTCATGCTACTATGTGAACTAGTGAGAATATTTCAAGAGTAACTTTGAGATGTTGTGTTTCAGCTCATGGAAGCCCTTAAAGAACAGGAAGAGATAAATTACAGATTGCGACAGTATATGGACAAGATCATTTTGGCAATCCTAGACCACAACCCCTCTATCTTGGAAATAAAGAATTGAAGAGAATGTGATAAGGAAAAGCAGCAACTGCCTGATTTCTCTGCACATGCCACTGGATCTAAACAACACTCTGATACTGTAAATTAGTCTATAAATATATATATACACTACGTGTGAGTGTGGGTGCGCGGGTGTGTTTATATGATGTTTGGTACACTGTTATTTGTCATTGAATTGGCTTGGTTAGACTTTTCCATGCACTTTCAATACCTGTGATAAGATGGATACTGTATATTAATGTAATAACAATGTAACTGGATCATGCTGTTTTAGATACTGGACAATATGACTCTACCTCTAGTCGTAAAGGTAAAAAAGACAATGGAAGCATATGGAGGCAGCCCTAAGGTTAGGAGCAAGAATTGTTCTTTCGTTCTTCCAGGAATTTGGGTACTACAAACCAATTAACATACCCAGGTTCAGTTCCTGACTGGTGCTGACTGTGTAATTTCCTGTTCGATTTAGTTTTAGTACTTAAACCACACATAGGATTAAAAAAACAAACAAAAAAAAAAAAAACCACCTTTGCGGAAAAGGAAAGACACAAAGTGTAAGGGAAGAAGAGGAAGATACTGCAGAATTGTTGCTGTTTGTGAAAAATCACCATCCACTTGTTTGCCACTGTCAGCACAAAGTGCTTTTTATGTGGGATCACTTTAAAACCTGCTTCGGGGTGCTCTGAGCCAGCCTGCTCTTCAGCGTGTGCGTGCATGTGTGTTTTTATTATGCCAGGTCCCTGTAGCATTGAGGCCAAGAAACTCCTCAAATCTGTTCCCCTATTTTCAGGGGTTTATTATGGGCCATGGAGATGAATTCTGGAACGCTGCCCTTTCATCTGTAATTTTAAGGATTTCACTGAAGGAACATATTCTAGTTCTTATAATAAAAAAGCATGAAATAGCCTACTAAAGGGGGAGGAGGAGCAGCCCTTAAATTATGCGTTGACCCCAGACACACTGCACTCCTTGGCGATCGATGTTTTGTGGGCAAGCTGTGCAGAAGACTGGCTGGGGATTGGAGTGACTTTTACCTATAGGGCACTAAAAAGAAAAAGAACAGATTCTTGCAGAAATTGCCAATCCAGACCTAGTGCACACATGCATATCTTAGGTTCTGAATAGGAAACATCCTGATTTAGATGAGCAGTTGTGCAGGTGCTTAACTTTAAATGTGTACTGTGACTGCTCATAGAAGTCAGTGGGACAGAACATAAGCTTAAAGTTGAGTGTGTGCTTAAATGCTGCCTTAAATCAGGATGGACTTCAACGGGTGCCTGTGTCCTCCTGAGCTGGATCTGTGTACCTTTTTAATTAAAAATGTAGCTTATAATAAGGAGCTTACGGAATTGGACAGTTGAGTGCTAAAAAAAAATTTATGCCATGCACTTTTTTAAAAGTAAAAATTTAACACTTCTGATTCACACCAACTGGCACAGAAAAATAGGCCCAAGTATCTGGCTTTCCCCAATGCATACACATGTTTCCTCTATTGAATACATTCCCCAGAAGAATGTTACAGTAGCAATGACTGTGCTTTTCTCTGTATTTCTTGCTGTTGGCAGTGTCTTGCCCCTAGTATTGATGTATCTTGGTGTGTATATGTGATGCATTTTTCCTGAATTTGAATACATAAAACTTATTCAGTTATGGATGTAAATATATATATATTTTTCTGTAATCTTTGTGCTCTTGCCTTCAGTGATGAGAAGGGGGGGTGAAGTACTGAAATCAGGCTTTCTTGAAGGCAAGAAGATAAAACCAGTTTGTTTCTATGTATCTGCGTTAGGCAGGTGTAAAGTAACTGGAGAGCAAGAGGAACCAGAGGAATTACTATGAGATATAACATCCCAGCGCACAAAGATGTCTGTAGGACTTCAGTGCTCTGGGAGAAATGACAGTCTTGTTCAAACGGATGTCTCGGGGCTGGTTTCCTGAGCTTCAGGAAGACTCATCTGGAGGAAGGGATTTAAAAAATACTCCTTTGCCACCCAGGGATGGTGTAAAATGTCCTGTGCTAAATTGCAGCAGCCTCTGTTTGTGGAGAAGCAGGTGGAACACCATGGACACCCCACGCACACACCTTTCCCACCTGCTGCTGCTTCTGGGTGTGCCACCAGAAGGTAGGAGAGAAACAAGCCAGCTTGGTGCTACTTCCAGCTTCCTGCCTACAGGACTCTTCCCCTGCACTTTAGCGATGGTGTTTCCTTCTGTGTGGTGCCGAGGACTTTGCTCTTTTTGTAGGCCACACAGGACTGTTTCAAATTGTCAGGTGGCTGTTGCTGACCTGGTGTGACAAGCAGGGCTGGGTGAGCTGTCCCCTGCTTTGTTCCATAAGTGACACTTCTGTCCTGCTCTTACGCAGTGGATTTAAAGATGAGTGAAGCTGTTGCAGGTCAGACTGGTGACTGAGGGTTTTCCCCTAAATATTTTTAAGTAAACTGGACTCAGCTTCAAAATATTAACAGTCTAAACCCCTTTCCCATTAAGGTAGAACATCAGCAAATGTTGAGGACTATTTCTCTGAAAATGATGCTGAGCACTTGGGAAGCAGAGAGCCTGGCTTACTTCACTGAGACCACAGAGCCTGTGGACCTGAATAGAAGACGACATGATTATAGCGATAGCCAAGTTTTTGTGCAGGTAACTATATGCAAGAGTTAAATAGTCTCTGATAGTAACAAATAGTCACTAAATGTGGTGGAAATCCTGGAAGCGGCACTCTAGCCAAGGGTACACAGCAGCGGATTTTCTAAAGGCTTCCAGGTTGTCTGGTTTAGCTCTGTACCCAGCTGCTTTAGCAATTTAGAAGCTGTTCCTTGCTCCAGTGTTTGCACTTGAAGAGTTGTCTTACCACCATGTTGGTGGTGTTTGTAGCTTTGTCTTATTGCGTAAAGGAGTTATACTTCTGGATCTGTGGTACTGTTCAAATACATATCCAAATACTTGCTGTGTTTGCCAAATAGTGTGAGCTGCACGTGGAAGAGGCATTTCACTGACAGATACATTTTCCTTTAAGGTGTTCACCTCTAAAAATATTAATTAGCAATTGCATTCCTAGGCTAACTACAATAACTACAGATTGTATAATAACTACAGATCAACTTAGTTTGCAATCCAAGCCTTGGAGACAACTTCTATCCCAGAAAAGAAGTCATCACGTTTTATGACATGCGGGTAACTTGGTAATGATGAGTTGCTGGGCAGGAAGAAGAAGAGTAATCCGATATCAGCGTTCCAGATAGCGCACCTTTTGATCAAGTGTCAGATCTGTTGGCAGAACAGACAGGAGATCATGGGAGGTAGGAAGACACTGGTTTCAGTGTCTATTCCCTGTTAAATTCTTATTTCTTTACTGTGAGCTTCCTTTGTGCTCACAGGCCAGCTGGGGAAGTACAGTCTGCCTCTGTGCCACTGTTACTGTGAGGGGAACAATGGCTTCACCCCCCTGGGTAAATAACCTCCAACAGAAATGCGTTATCATCTCATTATAGCAATACGCAAATCCAGTAAACGTTCTTGTGCTGAAGCTGTGCTTCTCATTTAACCCTTGGGGATGCACAGACAATGCAAGGTACTGTATTTTGATCTGCTCCTTAGGTCATTCTACTGTTGATTCTGAAGAGCTGAGTGATATTCTGGTCAAACCAGTTGCAAACCACTGCAGGTATTTCTGTACGGTGAAAAAGGATAACTTGCTTCTGGCTGGAAGCTGTCCTACATCAGCTAATCCCCCACACACGCTGCTGCGGAAAAAATGCCTCTTTCAAAACTTGCACCTATGAGTACCTGAAATACAGTCTCTTGAGATTTTTCTGCTGTTGGCTGCTTCTTTCCAGACATCAGTCTTCAGCTGCTGCCTAGTTCTGATTTCAGTGTGATGCTGATTCAAAACTATCTTGACATCAAAAGAGTAGTTCTCAGTTTTTTTAATAACTTTTACTAAAAACTCGAGCTGTTTGAGAATTCGTTGTTTTGAATTGCAACAGTGCCAAACTGTAACCATCCCATCTGTTTCTAAGGAGATTTTAATATGCAAGTTTGTAGCAAGTCTCAAAAAAAAGAATCCAATACCCTAATACCCTTTTGCTGCCAACTGCCATTCTGTGGTCTTGAGAGAAATAATGATATTTCTCAGCCAGCTCTGTAGGGAGTTGAACACAGTGTTATTAATTCCCAAAGATATGTATATTGACAAATATTCTATTGTCTGAATGCAGCAAAGCTATATTTACTTCAGCAGAGCTGCATTACTCACCAGAGAGGATCTTGGCCCAGTATTTGGGTTCCCCAGTCTGGTCAGTAATTGAGGGCTTGGAAGCTGATACATAAACATATGTTGTGGCCTGTGACATCAGTCACTGTCCAGCAGTCTCTGCTTCATAGTGCTAATGACATATGATGAATCTAAGAACTAGAATTTACAAATAAATGAATACTTGTTTTTCCTTCTTTAATGGCAGTGAATGTACAGTGGTTTTGTATTAAAACAAATACTGTATGGTGTGATCTGAGGGATTTTTTCCAAGGAAGGAAGGAAGTAGCAGATGATCATACACTTGCCAAACCAGTGGCTTGGCGTCTCTTGGTTTCGGTGAAAACTTGACTCAAACTTATACTGGACAGTCCCTGGATTGGTTCTGCTGTAAGTAGCAATGCTCATGTTTTCGTTATGTCATTTATTACTCAAGGAACACTGTCAAGAAGGCAGGACAGGTGATGTCACACAGCTGATTTTAAAGGGTATAGTTCAACAGTTGTTCGCATTTTTTTCCTTTGCAGCATCCTCAGGGTTTTCTCAGTATTTTTCAATCCAAAATACTGATCCTTGGAGCAGTTTGTTGTTGAAGCACGTGGCACATGTGGGTTTCTTATTTAATGAAACTCTGCATGTGCCTTTGCAGTTTGATAAGGATTGCAGTAGGTATTCGGTCTGAATCCTGTAATCCTGCATAGCTCACGGGAGTTGCTCTGGTGTGCAAGAGAGTCGTTTCTTTGTGGGGTTCTTCCCCAATACATCTTCTGTTGACATCTATGCTCCCGGTCTTGTCCCGAGCCACCATGTCCACTGTCAGAGCGTCCGTGTGCCTTGGGGCAGCCGCTTTGAGCACATGGGAGGGACAAGCACAATGTTTCTGTTCCAGTACAGCTTTAGCTACTGAGACAAAGAATTTTAGCCATCTTTATACCAGGCCAGTCCTGTCCACGCCTTTTGTGAGGTCCTGAAGATACCATTTTATTTAATACCTTATCCGCAGATAAATTATTCTGGCTTTGGAGAAGGCAAGTCAGAAGAGGAACCAAGAATTTCATATTATGTGAACACTTCAGTACACTACAGGGCAGTAAATGTTGCACTGACAGTATGTTTAAATACTGAGATATTTTGAGAATTGAATCAGTTGTGGGAGCCATTTGCTTTGCTTTGTTGCACAGACTGTACTTACATTTTTGCATGGTTACATATTTTAGTATTTGTGCCTTTTACTTCTCTGTTGTGAGGATACTTTTTATTTTCACATTTTATCTCCTGTTTTGGGTGCTTTTTATATACACTTTTTTCATTTGATCTTCATCTCTGGTTTTCTTGTAATGTACATGTGTATATATAAAATAGATCAGATTTGTATTCATGTGCCTCTGAGATGTAAAAAATACTCATTTGTACAGGTTTTTTTAGAAGCACTAGGTCATGGTCTAAATTATGTAGCAAGTGAAATTTAACATAATTAGCACTTTTTTGTCTGCTTTGAGAAATGTTGTGTCAGATGGCTGTTCTCTTTTGTAAGGCAATGTCACACACACACTCCCCAGATTTATTGTTCTAGTATTGTTATGAGACCAATTCTATCCACTTGCTCATTTCAGTTACATCAAAATAATAAAACACCTAACTAATTGTTATGGTCCTGACTTGGTGGTTATAGTTTTTATTCACACTAAAGCCAAATTGCTTCTTATTTGCTTCTTTTTATACTTGAAATGGACATCAGACCAAAACCTCATTTGAATAAATTTTCCATTTCAGGTTAACTTCAGTTCTGGGATTATTTTTGCGGGAGGGGGCAATTTACTTACTTCACCCATTGAAATTGAAAGAAAAATAGCATTACCAATCTGTAGACCCTCCTTTTTAGAAAGGGTGAGATGCTTTGGATTACTTCTTCTGTTCCTTCCCTGACTTCTGTGGCAGCTTTTCCTAAGGTCAGACCCTGGATCTGCATGACTGGAGATCTTCCTCTTGCAGGAGTGAGAAATTTGGTGGTTTGCTTTCTGCATTTTGGCAACTGCAGAATAAACTCCTTCCCATGAGGTCTGTAGCGCAGCACCCTCCTGCAGCCTTTGGGAAGCTAAATAGATGCGTTCTGAGACTGGGCCGTCTGTAACTTGCAAACAGGCACCTGGTCCTGGACGTGTCCTTCCCTTCCACCAACTCTTCTTGAGCTGGTGCTTTCATTTCTTGAGTGTTGACCCCCTCATCTGGTGAGATGCTTGAATTGTTCCCTCTCTCGCACCTTGTTGATCGATACCCACTCACCAGCCCCTGGACACAAGGAGATAATAAATTGTGGTAAGTCACAAGTTAGAAATCATCGATATCCCCTAAATCTCCCAAAATGCAAAGTTTTGATCTATAAAATAATATGTGCCATTCTCATGGAGCAAATTTTTTTAACTGAATTTGGCACGTACTTGACAGATTTTATAAAGCTGCCTTAGAAGCAAGGAGGTGGTTTTAATTTTTACTTCAAAGGCTGCTTAGTACAAAAATGAGTAAAGTCCACTCACTCCATTGTTACTGAAAAAAAAACCAGAAAAAAAGTAGCCAGCAAAAGTCATATATGACTATTTTTAATCTTGTTCTCTAATTCACAACACCAGTGAAGTGATGTCAGTACTGTTGCAATGTGCCATTACACTATTTTCTCTGTATTTTCTTGAAATACTTTTTGGGGACAATAAAGCTGTCCTTGGTAATGTGGATCCTTTCAGGTAGCTGTAATGTACAATCAGAAATGTAAATAAATTATTTGCTTTCCTTGCATGATTAAAAAGTTGTGTGATGTGGGTGGCTGGTTGAGTGTCCCTCTTTACGCTGGATCCCTGGCACACATCATTTAAAGAAGGATTGCACGGTTCTGCTCTCGCCTGCCCGAATGCCAGCCTCATTAGGTATGTGGATGACACTGGGGATTGAGTTTGTTTCAGCACACGCCTTACCTGACAGCCACAACTATGCTAAATTTCCAGGAGCTTTGTGGGATGCATAAGGCCAAAGATTCACAGGACCAACCCATTAATCTCCCCACTCACAGCACTCCCCTTCTCAACTTGATGGCAACTCCAGCTGGGAGCTGTTTGCAGGATTTGGAGCCAGCTTTGTAATCTTAACTGAAATATAATTATTTACTGACCCGTGTGACTAATGAGCATGTGCTCTGCCTCTTTTCCTGAGGAGCAGCAAGCTGCCACAGGGGGGGCACAGCCCGAAGCCATGTTCTCAGGGGGCTGGCACACAGAGTGACCTTGCAGGGCCAACCCTGACCACCCCAGGTGGTGCCCACAAGGCACCGGAGAGGAGAGGTTCACAGTTAAATTAAAGGGCTTTATTATGCTCACCTGTGCTGGGGTGGGGCCTGAGGGATGGCCCTGGCAGCAGCCTGCCCCTGCCCAGGTGTGCTTGGTTGGTGCTTGATGGACCAGGGCAGTGTGGGGAAACCTGGGGCAGCGGCTGGGAGCTGAGTCCCTCACCAGGGCAGTGTTTGGAGGCTGTGGGGACAAAAGGAGACCCTCGAACTGGGGGCTGCTCAGCCAGGACTCGCCATGTTGCCAGTGGAACAGGCTCCCTGTGAGGTGGGAAGGCAGAGGACACGCTGGTGCCTGCAGAGTCCACTTGACCAGCACTCTGAGGTAATTTATTTTAATCTTCTCTTGTTTGAGCTGCCAGGCTTGCTGGCCTCTTCTATGGTCTTTATTTTAACTGTTAGAGCAAAAAAGTGGCCTAGTAGGTGATGAGCTGTTCAGGTTCAAGGCTACTGTTCTTGAGTCTGTGTGCAGTGAGGGGAGGGCGCACAGGCACGGCCGCCTCAGGGACAGCCGGGCCCGGGCTCATGTCTGTGGGTGCTGTTACCTAAAAGAGGTTTTGTTCCCAAACCTCAGCAGCTCAGGCTAACGTGCCATACTACTGACTTACTTCCAGATCAGTTACTCACTGTACGCAAGACACACTGGGAAAGTAAATCAGTTGTTACTCTAGGGATAGGAATATGCCAACAATATGTATCACAAAGTCTGTAATAGTTTCTAACAAATGATGCTGTTCTTACTATGCTGGGGAAAGCTGAAAACTTTGGGTCATTTTGCAACCAGGAATTAAGGCTGAGAACTCCCTGTGAGGTGATTTTTATCTTGCTCTTATCAATGGAGGGGGAAGGGAGGAGGGAAAGGGGGTTTGAAGCCAGACAAAGGTTAAACGAGGCAACAACAGAGTAGGAAACAGATTGTGGTTCTGACTCCCAAAAACCTGGATGGTGGCAAGGAGAGCTGTTACAACAGCGGAAATACATCTCCTGTGAGCTGCGAGCGAGTACGCGGGCCAGCGCCCGTAACGTGGCAGCAGGCTCTGACCTCACCTTGTCTTGGCCGACATCTTTTGTTCAGCATAGCGGTCTCAAAGCCGTGACTTTACCCTCCCTGGCTCCATTTGCTGTTTTGATGGTGCATGTTGGGACGTTTTGCCAGATCCCTGGTGGCAGACAGGGGTCTGGGATGTGCCACTCCACTCTAAATGTCTTTTGACCCACGTAATGCAGCAGGGACCTTCCTCATCTGCATAACTTGGGGTGAGCTTTGTCCTTGGAGCCAGCTGCTTTTTGGATGCAAAAAAGGGATTAGAGCATACAACTAATAAATTGAAGATTGTCCCTGATGTATAACCATAACTATTTGGGTCAATGGTGATTTTAAAACAACTTTGTGGTGATAATGCGTCAGCGTGTCTTCTGGCATAGTGCTTAAACTCTTACTTCTTCACACTGAGGTCTTTGTGCCTTAGCTTGCTATCAGACAAGGTAGTTAATATTTTGATTCAATAGCATGTAACATAAGGCTTTTAACTCACAGCTGGACTGCGGCGCTAAATAAGGTAGATGTAATTTAGCTGCTGGTTGATTTGGTTGGTGTTTTCAGGAGGAGTATGCAAGCCAAAAAATACCAGATTGCTTTCTGCTGCCCAGCAATGGCTGAAAACTAGCAATCAAACCGAGAAATTTCAATTCAAAGCAAAATAATGGTTCAAAACCACATCCTTCAAATTTCTCCCTCCTGCCCTACAGCTAGTGGTGATAAAAATGAGAGCTGATTCATTTCTTGGGTTTTAACCAAGCATTAGCCATAAGACTAAATATTTGGTAGCTGGAAACCCGAAGGAGGAAATATTAATAATGTAGTATTGTATTTATGATTTATGCTATTATGATTTTGCTGTGTAAACAGAAGATAATGGTAGTGAAGTAAAATGTGAAAATTCACTTTGAATATCAGGAAACACTTCCTGACACAAAATCATGTCAGATTGCCCGATATTGTCCCAAGGGAAGGGGTGGAAACGCTGTCGCTTGGCACACGGGGATGGGAGGCAGGAGCTGAGCTGCGCCGGTGTCCCCGGGCCGGGTCCCCGTGTGCTGAGCCGCCCCGGGGCTGTGTCCCAGCGGGACAGGCTGTGAGCAGGGTCTGTGCTGAGCCGCCCCGGGGCTGTGTCCCAGCGGGACAGGCTGTGAGCAGGGTCTGTGCTGAGCCGCCCCGGGGCTGTGTCCCAGCGGGACAGGCTGTGAGCAGGGTCTGTGCTGAGCCGCCCCGGGGCTGTGTCCCAGCGGGACAGGCTGTGGGCAGGGTCTGTGCTGAGCCGCCCCGGGGCTGTGTCCCAGCGGGACAGGCTGTGAGCAGGGTCTGCTCCCACTGCTCGTGCTTTGGGGGGCAGACCCCCCCCCAAACTGCGAGGTGGGGCCAGCACGCTCCTTAGCAGGTGCCAGACACCAGAGAGCAACAGAGCTGAACGTGCAAGCTTAGCAATAGGCTTTTTTCGGTACAAAACAGGTACAGTTTGTTTCCTTGGGCAAGTCTGTGTCTCTGTAGCGATGCACAGGTTCACTCTGTCATGAGAAACATCAGGAGTTGTTAACCAAGAAAAGAAAAACAGATGCTCCCCGATAATTTGATGGTCTTTTTTGGGTTTCTGAGGAGCCTCTCCGCAGGGGCACAGCCGAGCGCTGCCGCCGGGACGGCACCGGCGGCGGGCGGGGACGCGCTGGGCCACGCCTGCCCTGTCACCGCCCGCCGCCCCGCCCCGCGCCCGCCGCGGCGCCGCCCCGCGCCCGCACGTGTTCGCGGAACCCGCCGCGCTCCGGGCGGCCTCTCCCGCGCCCGGCGGGGGGAGCCGCCTGGTTCGCCCGCCGGCAGCTCCGCGGGCGGGCCGGGCCGGGCCGGGCCCGGCGGCGGGCGGGCGACTCGCCGGCTTCCACTGGCGGCGCGCGGGTGCTGCTAGCCCGTCAGGCGCGGTGGCCAAGTGGTAAGGCGTCGGTCTCGTAAACCGAAGATCGCGGGTTCGAACCCCGTCCGTGCCTGCTGAGGCAGCGCAGCGCGCTGGTTTAACCGCGCCTCCGGAAGGCTGCGGACGCCGCCTCTTGTGCGGACCATTTTTGCTCCGGAGCCGCGGTGTTCGCCCGGGGAGCCCCGCGGCCCAGCGCGGCGGGGACACTGCGGATCCCGGGGAGCGGGGCGACAGAGCCCGTGGGTGGCTGCAGTTCCCGTGGGTTCCCACCGTGGCCGCGGTGTCTTCGTCACAGAGCTGGTGGGGACTTCGTGGGCGTGGGTTGAGCCCACGGGTGGCATCCAGGGAGTCTCCAACCCGGGAGTGCAGAAGCAGAGGTCTGGCGGGCTGCAGCCCTGCACCCCGGGAGCCCCTCCCCGGTGCGGACCAGCTGTGCTGCGCATCACGGCTCCGCCGTGGGACCGGAGCGACTGTGCTGCAGCAGGGACTGCACCGTGGGTTTGCTTCAGGACAGCTCCTTTGAATGTAATGAATCGTCGTTAAAATAAACCTGACGTTTGCGTTGGTGTGGAGAGGAAGTGTTTGGTGAGCTTCAAAGTGATGAATCCCCTCTCCATAGGTGCTGGTTTGGGTGTAATTCTCACATACCTTAAATGGTAGAGGGAAGCCAAATCGTGGAATAAACAAATACAGCTGTGAAAAGCCTAGTGCAGTTGTACCATTTACCCAGAACTGACCTTGATTGCTTGGTTCTTAATACATAAAGCTGTGTGAAGATTTACATGTGCAAGGGCATTTCTGCTGGCTCTGGATAACATCGCTTTGCTTATCATTGCTTTCAGACAGCTTAAAATACGTAAAGAATAGAGCCATTTCACTGCAAAATCACAATAATCATATATCGGGAAGAGCTGAGAAACCTCTTCCAAAAAACTAGCTGCTTTCCTTGATGCTTAGAAAAAGCTGGGTTTGCTGTTTACCCCTTAGCCTGGACTGACTGGGTAGGAGGCTGTTTGTCTTTCTCAATAGGTATTGGAAGTATGTGTGCGTAAGGTGGTTTGGGAGGTTTGTACAAAATGGTTGTACAGTATGTTATTAAGAAGCCACAAAAAAAGCTGTAGTGCATTTTTATATAAAAACAGGAAATGCAACTTGTTTAGAAAAATGTAGACACCGTTTTACTTGGAAAATGCAGTGCTGTCAAAACCTTGTCAGCTTTGTTGGAGGCTTTTGAAGATGAAAGTTCCAGCTTTGAAACACCCTATTTTGATTTTTTTTTTTAATTCTTCAGCATCTCACATCAGAATGTCAAACCACACTGTTTCTAATTATTCAAAAGCTGTCTTGCAGCTTTTGCAGAGAATTTCAGAATTATGTAGGCTTGTTTCTGGTTGAAACCAATTGTGAAACCGAGGTCCTCCCTGAAACAGGCTGGCCATCCCATAAACTCGAGCAGTTGAGTCTTGCCCAAACGTGTGCCACAAAGCCAGGACTAAGATCCGGGTATTTCAATAAAGCTCTGGCATTGCTGTTCTCTGTGGCTGTAACACATCCAGGCAGCTCAACAGTTGCTTAACTTCAGTCTCCGCAGTTAAAGTCCTGATATGTCAATTGGCTTTAATCAAGATGCTTATGATCTGATCGTAACTGTGCTGGAGATGGTTTTGGTTTGGGGTTTTTTTTGGTGGGTAAAAGAGAGTTGTTTATTTTGGACACAAGTCCTTACCAAAACCATAAAAAAATATAGGTGCCTCATTTGAGTTGCCTAAAATCTTTGATTTTATTCCAGAAAATACTGAGCGGTCTCCCTCTGAATATAATGTGCCATGAAATGAGAAGTTATTAAATGAGGATAAAGATGAGGGTCCTTTTAATTACCTACTAAAACACATTGCAGTTAATGTACTTAAGAGATGTGATACTGCTGGAAATCTTGGCCATATTTAGGTAGAGAATTTCCTGACCTTTCTGGTTTGACAAACCAGTTATTCAGAATCCAGACATCTTAATGACTACTTTAAGTAAGTGTAAAAATGAATCAATTATAACACCAGTATTTCTGAATTGTGTATTATATGTATTTTTGACAGAAAATGCTTGCTTTTGAAAGGTAAGATGTGAATGGGGACTCAAAGCATTGTGTTCTTTGTTCAGATTATAATAACATTTCCAGCGCTTTGCAACTCTTCTGAGTGTCTGTCGCATCCTCCCCGGGGTCAAACGTCACTGAAAACCAGCGTGTTAGCAACACCGGAGGAGCTGTGTGTGGGTCAGGAGCGGCGCGCTCACTGGGAAGCCTTGCTCAGCCCTGCTGCCTGAGCCGGCCGGGGGATCGTCCCAAAAGCTCTTCAGACCCGCTCGTCCCATTAATAGTGTTGGGTTGTTCTTCCCAGCTCTCTTGCTTTTTGGGTATCCCTCCATGGGCTGGCTGACACCTTAAAAAAAACTGAAAAGGGAAAAAAAGAAAGCCATGAAACCTTGAACTTTGAAAGAAAATACAGGTGCCAAGTTGTGCAAATAGCGGGTGGTGTTCCCAGCGACGCGGTTGCCGTCCTGGCAGCCGGGTCCTGCCTGGTACACGGCAAGTGACAGGGCCAAACTGTGAGGATGCTCAGCACCTTCAACAGGGAACTGCAATAATGCTTCCTACAGATTAGACAGATAAATGTACAAGGTGTTTTATTAAAGCTACAGCTGCTGGTGAGGCCACCAACAGCTGAGGGGAAGGCAGAGATCTTAGATGAGGCAGGAGAACAGTATTTGCAGTGTTATCTGAATCACAAATATATGGCTGGGTAAATTAACCCATGAGTAAATAAACCCCAAACTGTGGAGATCTTCACGTGGCTACAGCAATGTGATTCCCGTTTCCATTATGCCTGGAATTCAATGGACTGCTGAAGTTTGACCAAAAGGCATTTCTTGTGTCAAAATGAAAAATTACAGATCAAAAGGGTGACTTTGCAGACAAACATATCGATCTAAAGCCTGGGTGACACAGACTTCCTGGAAGAGAGCCCAGAAGCGTGTCTGTGTTTAAAGTCAAATGGCTGTAGCCTTTTACCACTGATGAATAAAAAATGTTTTTGTCTGCATGCCGAAGGCTCGAGCAGAAACAGAAATTACTCGATTTGTTCTGCCAGAGGAGCAGGTACGTGTTTGTGAATAGTAATCCATTGAATGCTGCAGCAGTTCATAATTTTAAAAAAGACAGTGAGATAGGAAATAAGAATATATTTTTTTCACCTGAGAACTCGGTCTATGGCAACTGTAGGAAAGGCAAAGTGAGTGTCCTCATTCTGTGTTCCAGGGGCAGTGTTAGTGGTGCCCCCTTCCCTGGAAACACGAGGAGGGCAGCAGTTGTGAAGTTCCTCCATGAGGATCCCAGCTGCGTTTTTGCCTTGGTACAAACGTAGCAACTCTTAGAGGGGTCCAGCCCTGAGGGTGCTGCTGTCATCTATAATTAGATACTAATGAAAAGGTCCGGGTGTGCATCCCTGACCAGGAGGAATGAGGGGCTCAGCACAGCTGCGGCTGCTCCCCTGAGCACAAGGTGTAACATTGTGAGTGGTTGCGGCGGGATTTTGTGAATGAGCTCTGGGCACCCCGGAGAGTGAATGGGAGTCATTGCTGCCCCGGTGGTGTGATGTGAGCAGTGCTGGGTGCCTTGGTTTCCCAAGGGAACCTGTGACACCAGAATTTAAATGGAAAAAGTGGTGCTGAATGGCAGTGGCTGCTCCTGTGAAGCCTGTAAGATGCCAGATGGGACTCCAGGCCGTGTGTCTGAAATGAGCTTCAGTTAGGCAGGGAAGGAGGAACAAGGGGGTTGGATGGGAGATTTCTAATCTCATCTCGTCCATAGTCTGTTTAGCCTCAGCAGCACGGTGCTTGCTGGTCACAGAAGCCCTGCTCGTCTCCCTCTTTGTCTCTCAGGTGCATATTCACGTTCCTGCTATAAACTGCATGAAAGAAACATAAGCTCAGAGCCCAGGCCCGGAGGGTTTGTGCACAGGGGTTCTTCTTATCCCTGTGAGTACCCTCTTGCTTTTACCACTGACTGAAGTTTACCATGGTAAGCAAGCTGTTGTGGATTGAAGGGCAGTGACATGAGTACAGCTTTTATTATGACCTTGCTATAAACTGGAAAAAAATTACACTGGAGCTGATGAAATTATATGTTTGTAAATGCAGTGCCATGGAACCGGTGTCTGATGTTGGGTTAATATAGCTTCTGAACTATCAGTCCTCATATGAATCTCATATCATGGAGAAAGATTTCCTTTGCTTTTAGAACAACACAGCTCCACTGGCCTGGTGATGATGGTGCCAAAGCCAGGCTTCAGAGTCCAGCATGAGACGTCATGTCAGCAGTGCAAAAAGCATCAACAACAAGCAGCACAAGAGGCACAGGGCACAAACTGAAACACAGGAGGTTCCTTCTGAACATCAGGAATCACTTTTTCAAGTGAGGGTGACCGAGCACTGGAACAGGCTGCCCAGGGGGTTGCGGAGTCTCCGTCCTTGGAGATATTCGGAAGCCATCTGGGCAGCCGCCGTTAGGTGACTCTGCTCAAGCGGCGGGTGGACCAGGAGACCTCCAGAGGTCCCTTCCAACTTCAGCCATTCTGTGAAACTCCTTTGCCTTTGAAGTTTGTTCTGTTTGTGGCTGCCTGAAGGACACAGGCTGTCCCTGTGCTGACAGCAGTGCCTTCTTCAGGGCGATGCTCCCTGTGACTGACCTGCTGTCTCATTTGTGCCGGCAGTAATTCAAACCATAGTTGGTACAGCCATTTAAATTGAAGAATTTAAACTATATATAAATGTAATGTTTACTGTCTTCGAAGAAGCTATAGTAAACTTAGATGGGAAGCTCAAAAAAGAGACAGAGCAATCAGCTAGCATTGGATTCCTGAGAGCCCCAGCTTGAAACTTTTGTATGTTATTGTTGGGTGCTGTGGTCATCGGTTGAACCCAAATAGTCACGAGACCTTGATGGCATTATGCAGTTTGCACTGTCACAGGTTTATGGGGACTGTGAGGATTGTGCATCTGAATTGATGCAATCCTTGTCACTAATTGTACCCTAGTTCAAACACTTATTTAATTATAGGAAGAGGAAAGCAGAAAGCACATGAGGCTTTACTGGGGTAGCTGGGTTTAAAGCCTCATTTCATACTCCCAGCGTGTAGCTGGGAAGAACAGTACTGTGGCAGCACCTTTAAGAAAGTGTATTGTGTAGCCCTGTGAACACCGTCCCCTCTCAGCAGTCACTGCGGTACCTTGGTGCCTGGGTAAGACCTGTACGGCGAGAAATGAGCTCCCCCTCCAAGCCTGCTGCCTGTTAACCTCTGCTTGAGCTGAATTCCTCACTCCTGTCCTTTCATCACTCCAGGCCCAACTGAGAGAGTTCTTGCAAGCTACCAAATATAGACTGTGTGCAGCCTATTTCACAACTGGAACTTGCAAATGCTGGAGTGGATTTCATGGACTGAAGTCCCCCAGGGAGGGAGCGTTACAGTAAATAATGTTAGTGCATTTGTTTAATCCCTGGGGATTGTGGAACGTAGGATTAAAGTGGGCTAAGGGGATTTCCCCACTGACAGCTGCTCCTCAGTGCACACACACAAATTTTTTTTATATGTAACTTGTTCAGCCCCAAAGAATTTAAACTGCATATGGCACTGTGCATAACATGACCGTTGTTTCCACATCTGGTTACACATATCTGTCTCCCCCGGTAATTGTCTTTAATAGACACAATTGGGGATGAGATAGTTGTACTAAGAAGAGACATAGCTCTGTGTTTGAACAGGAAGCCATTATTTCTGAGCTTAATCATAGCTCGTTAGTCCTGTGATTTTTCTGCTCTCCCCATATACACACAAGCACACAAGCTTTGGAAGTGGAAAGATCTGACTCTGAGTCTCCAGCATGGATTCATATTTTCAGGTGAAGACCAGTGAATTTCATGCTGTGCCAGCAGTGGAGTTTCAGTTATTTCTCTCACTACATTGTCTTCAAGTTTAACTTTTTTGTCAGCAAGGTCTGATTCTGAAATACCAAGCTGTTGGCTACAAGCCACACTTGCTTCCATGCTGCTTAGTACCACAGGCTGGAGGGTTAACAGATCAATGGATCTACTTGCAGAGAAAGTTATTGCTTAAGTATAGGCAGGATTGAGAAAGGAAAAACTCAGATGAATGCATGCATTCAACTGGACCAAATGGCATCCACGGGGTCTAAGTGTGTCCCAGTCACCAACATGCAGAAGCTCCCTCCTGACTCTGGAGGTATCACTGCAGTCTTCCACTTTGTGAAGACCTATAAAGAAGCTACTCCATCTGGTTCATGGCTCTTGTAAAAATGTTTTCTTTTTTCCAAACAGGGCTGTTTTCAGAGTGATAGAATCTATTGTTCCATAGTATTGTTCTTGGCTATTGTTGGTCTAACGTTATTAATATATTAGCCCTTTGGCTGCCAAATGGCTTGAAACAAACTGCTTATGTTTATTTATAGAATTGTGAAAGTTGTGATGCTTTACAACTTGATATGCTTGTGATTACATCTGAACTGAATGCAGAGCTAATCCTCTTTGCAGCTCCCATCCAGAAAGGGGCTGAATTCATGTATTCCCAGCACATGGGTTCTGCACACTGTGGAAAGCAGCCAGCAGGTATTTGCAAGAGGAGATGAAGTCCAAAGACCTGACCTTCTCAGGTGCGGAAGTACCTCCTGCCAAGGGAAGACTTGTCTGAAATGTGCTGTATCCAGTTTCCACCAAAGGGCTGCCAGTGCTCATGGGACTGGGCTCCCTGCATGAGAGCTCCCGCTGGGCAAAAATGTTGTGTGAAAGTCTTGCCCTGCTCTCATGGAAATTAGGAGGTGCCTCACATCACCACTGGGAGCCAGATGAAGACAAGAGGCAGCATGTATGAGGCTGCTGAAAATAGCAAATTAAAGAGTTGGTCAGGACATCAGCTAAGCAGTATGCCATCAGCTTAATTAGGAAGAAACTTCTCCATTCCCTGGCTTGTGCTCTTCCTTCCATACACATAAGTATGCTATTTGCTGTGAATTTGTTGTGCTCAGTATTGGTCTGTGGTGTTATGAGTAGATCTTTGATACAGCCAAAAAGGAAGAATAGTATTTAAGGAAAAAGAGAGAATGAAATTAAGAGGTTGGCAGCTGTAACTTGTAGCCTCTGTAAGAGCAACAGTCTCTTAATATCTAAAACCTGTTGAGACCTTTTCTTGTTTAACCCAAGTGATTTCTACTGAAGGGCATCCATGCCCTTCACCAGTTAAAAGGTGTCTTTTATGGTTTTTGGAAGTCTTCATTTCTACCAGTACTCACCGGGCATCATCACTGCCGAACAAATTCCTGGGTGTCACCGTTCCAGATGGTCAAGAAATTTTTCATTTCTGTACCTTCCACCAGTATGTCTTATTTCCAAAACGTTTATACAACTTCTTCCCTCTTTCAAATCTTTTTGCCCATGGTCCATGATTCAATTTGCATTCTACTATTGGTTTTAAACAACATGTTCCTTGGCTCTAAATATTCATCAGGCTTCCAGCCAAGGAACACATTCTTCCGTGTAGAGGATGGCTTCGCAGTGTTGATCAAGAGGAGCAGTTACATGACAGATCAGGTTGTCTCTGTCCTGTTTTATCCACGCAAGCAAGGTAGAATCACTTGTCACATCCATACTGATGCTGATGCCATAAAGCTCTGAGCACAGAAAGGCTTCTGGTTCAACCTGCATACACATGGTTGCTGTATGTGGCTTCAGTGTAGAGGAAAAAAAAAATCCAAAGACAACAGCAGGGATGTGCGTTCGTGTCCTGATGAACTCAGATATTTAAAAGAGAAGTCTCTGGATGCTGGCTTTGAGGCTTTCCTGCCAGGTACAGAAGAAGCCCATGTGTTGGCAATCCTGTCCCATCAGTGTGAGCTCATTCTGGTTTGTGTCTCTTATGGGCCTGCTGGTCAACTCGATGGAGCTGTGTTCCTGCTGTGATCTTCACTGAAGATCACCTTGCTTGCTGTCCTCCCGCAGGAACAGTGAGTGATCTCCTCTGTAGGACAAAACCTTGCAAGCCATCCCCCATGTTTCTGGTGGCTTCAAAATGCTACTAAATTGGTTGCTACTTTGCTGTCATGCTGGAGTAAGCTGTCCAGGGGTTTGGTCATGCAAATAACTTAAAATGTCTGTGGTATGTTCATGTTTTGTTCTGTTTTTCTACAGTTTGGAGGATCTGTAGCAAAGCTCAAAGGGAGGTGCGGTAACTCTCCAGCCCCCTGTAACATGTGGGTAGGGCCTGCACATGCTGGGTTGGTATCCAAAGCATATAAAAGTTTCATTCCAAGAAGTCCAGAAAGCTGAAAAATATGAGGCAGGTGTGGATGTGCAGAGGAATAATGTAAGACTGAAAAGCAGGAAGAAGTAAATTCTCTTTTTTACGGCATTTCAGCTGCCCCTTTTGTCTTGACCCCACAGTACTGAGGGACCTGTGAGATTTTCTTAAAACACTTTTTTAACTGAATGTGTGTGTAAATGAGTGGGTCTTTGCAAAAACTTTATAGAATGTATACATTGTATAGCTTTGTGCACAGATTCTGATCACCTGGCCTTACTGGATATGTAAATGAAAAGGTGCCGGACACACAGGGGGGCAGAGTGTGTCCCCTGACAACCCTATGACAGAGACGAGCTGTCTGCATGACTGCGTCTAGGCGTGCAGGAGACCGCTGGCCATAGGCGGACACACATCGGGGACGGTTCGGGGAGGTGCTGGCTGCGCGCAGACCCGGCACTCCCGGGGTGCGGAGGGGCTGCTGCGCTCCGGGCAGCGATCTCCGCGGGATCCCCGGGGCTTGTAGCGCGGCCGCGGGTCTTCCAGCGGCTGCAGCGCCGCAGCGGAAGGGAGGCTCCGGCAGCTCCTCGGCGTGGCCTGCGCGGCCGGCCGGACCGCGCTCCGCCGCACGGCACCCCCTCGCCCCGGTCCCGGCCCCGGTCCCGCTCTGCCGCGCAGCCCCCGGTCCCGCCGCGGTCCCCGCCCGGCGCCAGCCGCGGCCGGCGCAGAGCGGCCGCCAGGGGGCGCCCTCCGCCGCCGGTGTGCCGCGGGGCGCGCAGGTCGGCGCGGCGGGGCTGCCCCGGCGGAGGCGCCGGCGGGAGGAGCGCGGGGAAGGGCGGGAGGCGGCCGGCTGCGCGGCGGGACGGCGGCGGGCACCGGCGCCCATTTCCTGCCTTGTGCGGGGCCGGATGGGCCAGCGGAGCGTCGGGGAGGGCAGGAGGTGGGGAGGGCGGCCTGGGAGAGCCTCCAGCTCTGCCGAGCGGAGCTGCAGCTGCCCGGCGCAGGGGTGGGGACTGGCCGCTTCCTTAAACGGCGCGGGAGCGGCGGAGCGGGCCCGCACCGCCCCGGTGCGCCGGGCCGCGCCGACCCTCCCGGGACGCAGCCGCAACACGTGGAGCAAACTTTCGAGGGACGTGTGTCTGCCGCCGGACAGAAACTCCGCCGCATCGGGATTGCGCCTCAATGTTGCACGGAGCAGCTCGTCTGTGTCTGGTTTGGTGATTTTTGGGTGTTGGTTTTTGGCCTTTTTTTTTTTGTTTCTAATTGCTGCTTTTGGGCGTTCTGGTGTTTTTTCTTTTTCCCTCTTCTTTCTCCTACTTCTGTGCTTTTTGTTGGGTCGGGACACAGCGTTTGAAAAGCCGAGCGAAATGTTGCAACGTCCCTTGTGGCAACGATGATTTTTTTTTTTTTTTTCTTTTTTCAATTTTGCCTTTTGGAAGGGCACAGAGGAAGGGTGGAAAAAATCTCAGCGTGATCAATACCCGTTTAAATACCCATCTGCGAGCAACTGGGCAGCTGGAGGCAGGAGAGGGGCTTCTCCCTACTTGGTTGTAGTTCAGCCCGAGTCCTTCCTGTGCGCAATCCCGAGGACCTGCGGGCCTGGGGAGGGGAGGCGGCCGCAGGGTCCCCCCCCGAGCCCCTTTCCCCTGCTTCCTCCTCAGAGCAGGTAACTGAGGCGCTCGGGCTTTTTTGGCCGTTTGAGCTGTACAGGGTGTTGTCTCTTTTTTCTTTCCCCTCTCCCCCGCGTACGAAGGTCCCGCAGGATCGGGATCGGCGGTGCCGAGTCGCGATGCTCTGCGGGGCCCGGCCCGAGGTTCGGTGTTGGCTCCGGGGTGTCTGCAGCTCCGGGACCGGCCGTGTCCCGCCCTGCCCCGGCCCGGCCCAGCTCGCAAGTTCGGGGAGGGGGCGGCGCGGATCGCTGCCTGCCCCGGCCGGGAGCGGTGGGTGCTGCGGGGGCATGGTCGCAGTCCGGCCGGGTCCCCGGTGGCCCCGGGGTGGGGGCTGGGGCTCTGCGGTGGCACCGGCCGGAGAGAGGAGTTCAGTTAAAAAAATTAGAAATAAGAAATTGCAACCTGCGCCTCATGGGCGAGTTGAGGGCTGGGTCTTTGCGGGCGAGATGAGAGGTTTGTGTCTTCAACTGGCCTACAAAGTCCCAGTTCTCGGCTCCCAGGACCTGCCGGGCTCGCAGCGGGCGAAGACGGAGCGCGGAGGCGCCGCCGCCCGGGCCGCTCCCGCCGGGGTGCGGGGCCCGGCGCGGTGGGGGCTGCTCGGGCGCCCTCGCCGCCGCGCCTGGGACCACCGCGCTGCGGGGCTGGGGCTGCGGGTGTCCCGGGCGGGCCGTAGGGAGAGGACGGAGCTGGTTCTCCGCGAACCGTAAGTGCATTTTGTTCTCTTCCACCTCTGAAAGTGCCTTAAACGTGCGCGTGCCCCCGGTGCCGGCGGCCCTGCCCGCGGCTGCCCGGCCGGCGAGACGCTGTGCCGGGCTCTGCCTTAGCAGGGAAAGCGCCCGGGTTTCGCTCCTGCAAGGCCATGCGCATCCTTCTTACCGCTTTCACTTTCAGAAAACACATCTGTTTTCTTTTTTCTTTCCTTTTTTTTTTTTTTTTTTTTAATAAATCTAGGCACATCCATACTAAGTGGCAAGGCTCCCGGTAATTCTCTTCTTATTCACCCTAAGTGCTTTCACCCCCCACCCTCCCGATGTTCCTTGTTATTTGTCTTTGAGTTGGATTCGCACACCGTGCTTGTAGACACGCTGGTTTGTGCCCCTTCTTTGGGCACAGTATACATACAACTCAGTGTGGGTATATTACTGTTTGCTTATATAGCATTATAACTTCTGCACTATTCTGGTACATTACATTTTAAGTTCTTAAAATAATTTTGAGGATCCTCGTAATTTTTTTTTTTAATTAATGTAGAGATGTTTTTTGCCTCTTTCTTGTGAAGTCAATGGTATTGACGTAGAATAGGGAAAAAGGCCAAGTGGAGACAGTATTCTCATGGATAAGGTCTATGAAAGCAAATGAAAAATTAGAATCTTCCTGTGTGTTTTCTGAGCCACACAGAATTTTAATTCTGTCTCTGATGTAGCGCTGCAGGAGTGGACATTCTGCTTGTGTGTACACAGGCATTTATACACTCCACACAACTTTTATGCTCTGATGCCACGAGATTTTTGCAGTCAAACCCTGTTTTCAGTGCTATATTTTGTAGCATTTGCCCATAAAATAACAATGTTTTCTTAGTTTTTCATGATTGTGAAAAAATTGCAAATGGTATTACAGACCTCCACATACTTTTTTTGGTTCTTCAGCCTTCTACATCCAAACACTCATGCACAGCATACTAAAATGTATATTAATAGCTATTCCTGTGACATGTGTTGGGACATACAGACCTTGATATATCAACTGTTTCCCGTGTGCAGCCCCTCAGTTGCCTGTTTGCCTTGGGGCCAGCAGGCGGGTCTGCCTCGGGCCTCTTCTCTTTATAAACTTACTCGCAAGTACTGGTTGGGAGCTTTCTGTGGAACCAAAATTTAAAGGCAAATTTTTTTGCACGTTTCTTTTCCCTGCGTGTCCGTTTTTGCAAAGAACTCTGTCTAGGGGCCACGAAAAGGAAAAGTATTTGAAAGTAAGGAGGAAAGGCAAAAATACTGTTACCCTTTTTGGAGACAAGGCTGTTGGAGACCGTTCTGCTGGCCTCTTCTCCCTGCAGATCTGTAGCTCTTAACGAAATTAATCTGCAGTGAAATCACAGAAATCTGATTCTAATCATCTGCCCTGGAACAAGAAGGAGCTACAAGAAGACAAGCATAGTGTAAAAATACTTTAAGCACGCGGAGCCGTATCATTAACATTAAAACCTGGTGGTGTGAAAGGGGGAAATGGAGCAGATTTCTGTGTCTCTTTAGCTTGCTCCTTCCAACTTCTTGTACAAGTTCTTAGGTGCCTCTGGCAAGCAGCAGTTTTTGTTGAGGTGGTTTGTGTTGCTGTTCAGGCTCTTGGACTGGCTGGTGGGCTAAACTGAAGTTTTCCCTTTCATAGGAGATTTTTCTTAATTGTGGTTTGCTTTGTAAAGCTGGGTGAGCTGCTGGGTTTAGCTTTTGCCAGGTTTAACATAATCTGGATTTTTTTTTTTTCAGTAATAATTTATTTCTTCCTGCCTTTAAGTAGCTCTGGCAAGTTTTGTCTCCCCGGTACCTATTTTGGAGCACTGTATGGCGTAATTCGAGTTACTAATATTCTGATTTTTGAGTGCAGCATTGAAGATCCAGTCAAAGCCTGCCTTCTGTACGGAGTGAGTGCTCAGCATTTTATGGTCATCAGGACTTATTAAACGTGTTATTTTGAGCTTCCAACTCCCTAGTCACTTTTAGAAATACATATTTTTCATAATGGCATTTGCCAAGGTGAAAGGATACATGTTTTCAAGCAATATTCATCCGTTGAACTAGCATGGATGTAGTTGTTTCTAGCTGCTAGAACTCTGTTGACAAACCTGCTGATCCTAGGAATGTACTTTTTTTCTCAATTTATCTACATTATTAGTGATTATCTAGATTGTAGCCGCACACAGTGCATTGACGGGGACTTTCCAACTTCTGTTTGTGCCTCAAAGAACATACAGTGCAATGCAAATATATTTCTCAGCATCTGTTTTACACTGTTGAGTTTAAACATTCTCTCTGAATTAAAGCTCAGGCAGGAAGGGAACATTCCCTCATGCCCCAAATGACATTTTGTGGGTCAAATTACAAAGTAAAAATATTTAATTTTATTTTTAAATAATATTGCTCTGAAGGCTGGGTTGGGGGTATGCCACGCTTTAGCACTTTCCAAATGCTAAAGATGGTTCAAGCTTCTGCTGCAAGTTGCGGACAAGCTCTTAAATTACTGTTTTAGCTCTGAAGCTTTCATAATGTACTTTGCTCTCTGGGATGCAGACTCAATTATTCCCCCCCTCCCTGGTTAATAATGGGGCTTTGTTTTATTTTCACTTCTAAACTTTATGCCTCTCTTGCTAATCGTTCTGTGTGTACAAATATGCTTTCCTCCTCAGTCAGCCCTGGCAATACTCGGGCCACACTGAACTAGTTCTGGGCAGTACAGCAAGGCTTTCTATTTATCAGGGCCCTTCCGGCGAAGTTTATTACACTGTAGGAGTGACATTTGCAGCCTTCTGAAAGAGTTGGTAAATATTAATATGTGGCAGGTTCTACTCCTTTAACAACAACAAAAAAAAGGACCATATTTTATCTGTGATAAGGCCTGAAAGAAAACTGTCTGGGCATTAAGGGCCTGAGTTGTTGGGCAGAAGGGTGGGGTTCATGCAGGTTATTCTTTGAATCGCGCTGAGCGAAGTCAAATGTTTGCCTGCAATTTAGGAACCGCTGTTCCTCTGCGTTTGCAAATAGAGACCTTCAAGCCAGGGTTGTATTTTAAGTGGCAGGAGGGCACACAACAAGGCACGTCTGCGGTCTCGGAGTTACAAATACATGTAATCAAAGGCAGGTTAGATTCAGACTGTGCCTGATATTGGCTCTGTCATTCAGTACAGACCTTTCACAGAAGCCTGGATTTGCTTGTGTTAGAGCCTTGCACCGATAGTGAGGACTAAATTTAATAAGAGTGAAGCATCCAGCGTGCACCCGGCTTGCAGACGCTTTTCCTTCTGCTCTTGGCCCCATCCGCAGATGGCAAACCCACGCTGGGTGTGCTCGGTGCCAGCTCCCGCTGCAGGCTCGCTCCTCAGCGCACAGAGGCAAACCAGACGTGGAAGAGAATGTGCTTTTTCCTTTCCCACTGCTGGCCTGCTGGAGAAAATCCTTCCAGCTCCTGCTGGTTTCATCACTTCCCCTCCTGGGGACCCCAAAGTGACAGATGCCAGTGGGGAGAGGAGGAAGGCAGGGGAGCCTGGGAGAGGCTCGTCCTGGTGGTAGACGGGGACACCTCTCTGAGGTTTCAGCCCCTTCCTGCAGTCCCAGTGACATCCCTGTAAAATGGAAGATTGGTGGCATCTGTGCGGCTTTCACAAGGCACAGCGCTGCCTCTCTTTGCTGGGTATGATGTTTGTCTGGTGGAGAGGTTTCTGCTGTTTGCCAGGGTTCAATTGCTTGGGAGCGAGTGAGAAGGGGGGTGTTTGCATGTGCTGATACTAACAGGAAGATTACAACTGCTGGGATCCCAGAGGGGAGTGTCTGACTCTGGAGTGGGAAACCCGTCCTTGCTGGGGGCAGAGCAGGTCATTCAGATCCCATCGCCAGGCTGTGCATTCGTGTGAAGCTCAATGTGAGCCAGCAGCGGCGTGGAAAAGAAATCATGGCTGCAGACTGAAGGAAATGAGCCAGGGGTGATGCTGGTCAAGAGATGGATTCCTCTTCCCTGCCAAACTGATGGACTATGGACTCATGGTGTATTTCTTTAGCACTGAATAACCAAAATATTGCCAAGACATTGGTTGGGAGATTTAGGTTTGTATAGACTAAGTGGATTTTATTTGGATCTCAGTGGCCTATCGGTTTAGGAGGGTTTGGCTGTTGGTTTTTCCCTCCCATGGCAGCAGGCAATGGGCCGTTGTTCTTCCTCTCCTTTGGCAGAAAGTCCTTCATGGTGTCCTGAAGGTCCACGTGGGTGGATGATGTGCCCACATTCCATAGCATCATGCAGGACTTGAGTATTTTCCCAATACAGGTTTGTTAGTGCCAACATTTATAGGTCCAGGACTGGAGTCTTGACTCCTAGATCATGCCTGCTAGTGTTGTAAGTAATTATTATTATTTTAATTACAAAGCGTCCCATCTGACCAAGGCTTTGGAGTCTCGCTCAGACAGTTGCAGGGCAGATGACAGGCGGCAGAGGAACGCACGCTGCTTTGGGCGCTATTTTGAGGAGAAAACGTTACCCTGAGCTGCCCGAGCTGGCGAAAGGGCCGGTTTGGTCCGTACAGCTGGAGGTGGGGCAGGGGCTCTGCCCGTCCTTGTCCTGCTGAAATCTGGAGTAAATGAAATAGTGATATACCAGTTCTTACAGCTATTTTTAATCGCTCTAAATGACTTTACATTTTTTTTGCAGTTCTAAGTGTGGAATTTCCTCAAACTAGAAAACGTGAAAGCAAATTACATTCAGCAAGATCTCTTTGCATGATAACTTTTCAAACGTGGTGAGGAACACAATTTAAAACACTTTAATTCAATCAGCAGTCTTTAGGAACTAATCTACAAGTGGCCCAAAGGCCTGCTGAAATTAGTCACGGGTTTATGTTTTTGGAAAAAAAACTCTATAGGAATGGCTCTGTTGTTTTACAAAGAGCAGGGCTTTTGAACGCGATACTGTCAATAGGGTTAAATTCAAATATGCAAGTGCAGTAGTTTAAGGAATAAGTTTCAGAAGCTGTTTAACGCTCAGCTTTGCTACAGAGCGACAGTCAGGTTGGGTGAGGCAGAACTGCCGTATGCTGAAACATCTGGAATAGTATCACGTTTCCCGAGACGGAATTTTCTTTAAGAGCAGCAGCAATCGCTGATATTTGAGAGGGTGGAGCTAGCAGCGACCTACGGATGCTGGAAAATGAATTATGAATTTGTAAGTGAAATATCGAGACTTTGTCAGGAATTGTGATTTGATTGTGATCTCTTGAAGCCAGCAGCTCCTGTGAGAACGGGGACTCTGGGCGGCAGAGCCTGGTCGGGCAGGGTTTGCTGGAGCCAGGAGCTCGGCCCCTTGGCACTTGGCTTTTTAGTCTTTTGATGAATTCCAGTGAAACAAGTTGTGGTGAACTGATGTGGAACTTTAGAGCCAGAATATGCATGAAAAATCTTGTATGAAAAGAGAGATTGTTTCCTAAAGACAAATTTGAATGCAGTTCAGTTAAAATATGCTTGATTTAAACCGGCAAATGCTATTTTGATATTTTATGAAAGATAAAAGTTTCCTTAATTCTAGCATTATGGGTGTATTTTACATCTGAAGGATACTATAAAGTAGACTTGAAGTCCTAGTTGCATTTAAAATGTTTTTTATTACACGATCTCCTTTGACTACAAAGATATTTTGTGTAATTGTGACTTCATCTGTTAATTTTGAAGGAAACATTTCTGGTCAAGGAAAATATTCACATACAAATATAACAGTTGTGCTGAAAAAGAAACAGAGAAGTCCTTAATCACAAAGGAGCTTGCCCATTTTAATTTACCTTGGACCATAAAGCCAAAGAAATAATGTCATTTGTGAAAAAACTTAATTGGGTATTTACAGCATCCAATTTTTTCCCATGTTGTGGATTATTGAACTCTACAGTTAGTGTTTTACATATGGCTTTCAATTTATTAAGTGTCTGTTTCACACCAGGTATTGTATGCAGCCAAAAACCACCTTGAATCTACATTTTAAAAGCTTTATTTTTTTTTTAACAATCGCACTGAACAACGAAATTCAACTAATTTCAGCTGAATTTCTTTAATCTGAGTTAGTAAACGGCTCCAAAAACTTCATCCAAAATAGACTGTAACAAAGGAGAACTTCACTGACTCACTTCCCAATGTTTGTGAGCTGCCGCTCAAAGTGCTTGCGGAGATGAGAGTCAGGTTAGTGCTGCGCCCAGATGAGAGTCAGGTTAGTGCTGCGCCCAGATGAGAGTCAGGTTAGTGCTGCGCCCAGATGAGAGTCAGGTTAGTGCTGCGCCCAGATGAGAGTCAGGTTAGTGCTGCGCCCAGATCAGAGTCAGGTTAGTGCTGCACCAGGATCACAGTCAGGTTAGTGCTGCGCCAGATCAGAGTCAGGTTAGTGCTGCGCCCAGATGAAAGTCAGGTTAGTGCTGCGCCAGATGAGAGTCAGGTTAGTGCTGCGCCAGATGAGAGTCAGGTTAGTGCTGCGCCCAGATGAGAGTCAGGTTAGTGCTGCGCCGAGATCAGAGTCAGGTTAGTGCTGCGCCGAGATCAGAGTCAGGTTAGTGCTGCGCCGAGATCAGAGTCAGGTTAGTGCTGCGCCGAGATCAGAGTCAGGTTAGTGCTGCGCCGAGATCAGAGTCAGGTTAGTGCTGCGCCGAGATCAGAGTCAGGTTAGTGCTGCGCCAGATCAGAGTCAGGTTAGTGCTGCGCCAGATCAGAGTCAGGTTAGTACTGCGCTGAGATCAGAGTCAGGTTACTCCAAGTCCCAGCCTAAATTAAGCTCCAGGATTCACTCACTGCACTCGCTTCACTGGAAGAGTTTGGTTTGCATGTAGCATATTTGTGCTAGTTTTGCATCTCCTTGGGGAATAAATTATAGCCTGAATGAGAACATTCACATTCATTTATGACATTAACGCTATATGCAGTCGGAGCTGCTGCATGCATTTCGCCTTTAAAACGAACACTATCTCTCGCCTCTTTCCAGGACTTATTTAATCTTTGTTACCAATGGCCATTAAGGGCAGTGAGACACAATGAAACGTTTTTTCTAACAGTGTTTCTTTGCAGACATCTTTGCAAACATATTCTACACTGTAGAATTTCCACTGGAGTGAACTCTCTCCCCCTAACACAACCCCATGTGAGTGACTGCACTTGTGTAGTGAGTTGTTTCACATGCCCCAAATAAAACTGTAATAAATCCAGAGTAAGGAAAATGCCTATGAGCCAGTTTAAGGTGTTATATAATACTAGTTACATAAAGTTTTGGATGTCTTTACACTTTTCAGATATTATTGCCTTCAAAAAGAACACAAGCTGTAGTTTCATTTCAAAACATCTGATAGGACTTTAATCTTAAAATATAAATTAGGCTTGTAGGTTGTCTACATCACAGAAGGAATTTACAGCTCTCCAAAGAAACAGCAGCTGTGCCCATTGCTAAGTAAAACATCTGCTGTAAGCCAATGGAGATATCCTGGGCTGCACCAGCTCAGGATTTGTCCCATCCTCTCATTTTGGTGACTGAACCTGTATCTGGGAATCTGGTCATTTTAGGAAAACATTTCAGAGTTACCACTGTGAAGTAATGCTGAAATGAGAGAAAAAGTCATGGAAATTCTCCCGAACCTACAGATGAATGCTAGGTTCCCTAGTGATATAGACTTCATTGTTTTGTGACAGATTTTACTGCATTTTGTACCAAAAAAAAAGCTGTAAACTTACAACAAAATAGCAACATCTTAAGCAGAGAGCAACATAGCTTAAGAGCTTGATTTCATGATATTAGTGCTGTGAGAAGAGTGAGGGCACCCAGGCCCAGCCAGCCAGCTCTGACTGGCTTTTTCCTCTGTTGTGCCCTGGTATCCAAAATAAGTGCTTTTCATGACTATACTGGCAACAAATAGCATGTGATGGCACAAGTTAGAAGCAGCCAAAATGTTTATCAATTATTGTATCTGTTTTCTTCACAGAAGGCTTCCTTCAGAGACATGTGTCTCCTCTCTCGTAATCAACTCCTGTGTGCTCTTGGTTGTTGAAAACTTATTTCCACGCGCTGTGTTGTAATTGAAATGTCTTGGCTTGTCAATATTAAATGATTTTAGTGGGTGAACTTGGGGCACGGGTGTTTCCCGAGTTCGCGATGCTCCAGCTGGCAGCGCAGACGGGTCACGCATCTGCCTCGAGAAGCGGCGCTAGGCCGGCCCATCCAGCATCCTCGAGTGGCCATTTCCTTAGTCAGAAAAGAGGCAGTTTTGTCTTAAAAAAAAAAAATGGAGCTTTCAGATGGCAGTGTCCTCTGCTTGCTCCTCCCTGGGGAATGGATACAATTCGACCTTCCTGAAATTACTATGAATTAGGAATAAGCACTTGCTGAAAAGGTGGAAAAGTGCAGTGAAGAAAATCCCCAGGATCATGTATGCTGTGACTAATGAAATGTGAATTTACGTGACCACCCATAGCTGATGCATATTTTATGCTCGAGTTCTTCCATGTGATGAGTCCACTGCCAGCAGGGGCAACAGTTTTAATTATATGATTCATATTTTTTTTAGGACATTGTACACTGCCCAGGCATAAGGGAATTAATCCCTAAAATGTGCAAATGAAATTAAGTTCTTACTCAAAGCCCTATTCAGGCAAGGCAAAAACTAAGCTCAAAGCTTTTTAAAAGCTTGTTCGTTGTAATAAGTATCTCATGTTTTAATGCTTATATATCCTGATAACATACATGCTATTGTCATGACAATAATCAGTATTGGTGGGAACATGGGGAGAATAAGTACAAAAGTTGTAATTTAAGAACACAAAGTCAGACACCAGATTTGGGTGAATTCTTGGGGTGTATGACCCGAGGAATACTCTTACATTCTTTCCACTTATGGAGCCTCAAAGAACTGGAAAATAGGGATCATCAGAATACTTGATAGATCCAGTGAAAATTCCAGGTCAGTAGCACGCTTAAGCACATGCTTAACTTTAAGCATAGAATTAATCACGTCCATGGAGTAATTAAACATGTGCTTATGTACTTTGTGGAGCACAGTACCAGCCTGCAGGTGTTCTCTAAATACTGGTGTGCCTGAGAAAGTGGTGAATCAGAAAGTGATTTTTGGCTGGAGTTTGGAAATGAGCTTAAACCAGAGAGTTAGGCACCCAGGCCTCATTATATTTGAATAGCTATGGAAAAGCTGGTCTTGTTAGCAGAACCACATAAGTAGCAAGGTGCGGCCATTTACTTTACGCTAATGCCTTCGTTTTGTTTAAAGTTAAATGATTTAAAAATCCCTTTTGCTTGGTGATTTCCTGCTGCTCTCCTATAACTCTTTGCTTCCCTTAATGCTGGCCAGACCAGGTTCTGTTCCAGCAAAGCCTAATCTGCACAGCCTCTGCCTGGCAGCTTTGCTTGTAATGTGCTGGTCAGAATTTAGGTAGAAGCCTGGGACTCCTGCAGCCAGTCCTGACTATGGTCTGACAGTCACTATGAGCGAGGGACCATCATCCACAGGTGTGCAGGTGTGGCCCCCGCTTCTTTTGGTGGCTTGGACTTCAGTGGGACAGCTGTGGCCAGGCTGGGCTGGCTGGCTGTGCCCAGGTTAACTCACTGGCTGTCACGGAGCCCCTGGGAGCCAGAGCTCCTCCCCTGGTGTTTTCCTCCCAGTGTTCTCCTTTCCCGCACCCTTCCTCGTGCCAACCAGTGTAATACTTCAGCCGTCACACCAGCAGCTCCCTTCTGAGTTGCTCTGAGCGCATTTTGCCAACATGCTCGTTTGGCCTCTCGATTTGACAGGGCAGCACTGCCATCCTCTTCTTGGCCACCCTGAGCCAGGTAAGGGTCTCTTGCCATGCAAGGTGGGTGTACTCCAGCACCCTCTAGAAGGCTTTCTGATGACTAATTGTTTTAGTTTTTACACTTAACGTCAGTTAGCTGCTTTAATTTCTTTGTTCTTCGTGCCTTTGCATAAAAATACTAGTGAGGTCACCACAATGAGGCAAGTCAGTGCAGCATCAAACGCTACTATTCGAACTGTTGGCTCCCACTTTGCTGAATGGTGGAGGCTCATTTTCAAAGCGGCCTCCATGGAAAGTCTGTGTAATGTGTTTGATTACCCAACCATGTCATTTTCAAAGGGACCCAGTCAAGATTAACAGGGCCTAAATGTACTATCTCCTAAAAATAACTCTGGCTTTCCAGTTCCTCTGCTGATGTTGGGGGTGGGAGGGCGCAGAAGTGACGCCCCAAGCTGAGGATTGCAAAGGGAGTGAAATGTAAAATGCACGTGCCCAAACCCACCCTTGTCACCCTGGAGGATGGTTGCTCTTCCACTTGTGCTCAGGAGTTTGTTCACTTTTGGGTCCCTCCATGCGGAGGCCGGACAGCTCTTGCTGCTGGAGACGGCGGCAATGGGGATGTCGGCTGTTCCTTGGTGAAGTGAGGCACCGCCTGAGTTTTCCTAGTGTGCATGTCTTTATTGTCTTGTGGTTGAGGGAGACTAATGAACCTGGCTAACATGGGCACTTCTGGAGCGTGCTTGGGCCTGAACAAAGGACAGCCCGATGAGAGTCATCCCGTGTGCTGACAGGACCCAAAGCCAATAACTGCTGCTCTTAGTAACTTGTTCATGGCTGATGGTGCTTCCCAAACGCCGGGTGCAATAGTGCTGTGTCACAGCCTCTCATGGGGGCTGGGCTGGATCGCAGTTAGTCATGCATTTGTTCTGCACTGCACAGTTAATATTTTCCTGGGGACTTCTCATGTCATTTTCAAGATGATGATCAGCTTAGTCTTGGTTTTGAGAGAAAAATCTGAGACAAGCCTCTTTTCAGAAAGTAAACCCCACATGTAAGTGGTTTCTGGAAGCCTGCTTTGCCAGCGTTTCTCCAGAGCAGCTCATGAATTTCAGGTCCATGTTGGTATCGTTTATTTTCTTGCTGTGGTGTTTGCTGGCTCACGCACCTGGAGTTGGCTCCAGGTTGGGAAGTGTGCAGTCCTTGGGGCCCTGCTGTGTTTTCAGCTGCTCTGAAGGCAGCCCCTTTGACTTTTTTGAGCTACCTAGAGCCAATGCGAGAACCAGAGGCTGAAGCTCTTGTCTGGGCAGAGCAGGATCAGCAGCCGTTAAAAGGGTCACAGTCTCTCCTGTGAGTGGGTGTTGTTCTTTGGTAATACCAGTCCATTCCAGCTGAGGGTCTGTCCCTTTGTTTTGTGTATAGGACAATTTGTTTTCAATTTTTGTTTCTGAAAGGAAACTGTCAGGACAAAATTCACACTTACAAAAAATAAGGGAAACAGCCCTTTGTCTGTTTCTAACAATCCTTTTTGATGACTAAAGCTGGAAGAATTCTAGAAACTGCAATAATTTTTTACCTTTGGTTTGCTTTTGTGCTGTTCTGGTGTTTTCTGAGTTTCAAATCCAATGCACCAAAAAGACTTCAGTCCCAAATCACCCTGATAACATCAGTGTAACCCAGAGATCTGTGCTCTGATGATTAAGATCTGATGGTGCCTCACCTAGAAGTGGAACTGGGGTGGCAAGGAGCTGCGAGCGGCCTGGGCAGGATTCTCCTCAGCGAGCACACGCAGCCTCCCGCTGGCTTTGCAGCCTGAGAAGGAACACGTAAAGGCTCTGGGAAGGCGTTCCCCACAGCAGTGCACATCCGTCCTCGCTGGAATCTGCCAGCAACCCGATGCGAGTAAAATAAAATCAGGGGTGAGATAGCCTACCCAGGCTGAAATCTGCAACGATTCTGATTACCTGCTTTTCTGTACCTGGGTGTGCTCTGTGTGCTGGTGCCGGGGAGGTTGTGGTCTCCCTCACTGGATTTTCTTCCGTGTCCGTACAACGGCAAGTGCCGCAGGGACCTGGTCCTTGCCTGGGGCTCCTTCCAACTACAGAGGAGTCGTTTATTGTCAATCCAAGAAAAAAAGAAAGAAGTTTTGAAAATAATAACAGCATGCATCTCATTTTAATTTGAGTCCTAAAACTACTTGATGCTCATTACAAAGGAATTGATTCCTTAAATGAATGAAGCAGCCATGAGTGCTGCTTTCAGTGTGGGACTGCTGATGCTCTGACTCATGTTTTGCTTCTTGCAGGCTCTGGCTTTTATGCTTCATTTAGGACACCAACGTCATTAGCATTCAGAGGGCTGCTGCTTTTTTATTATTATTATTATACTGCTGTTGTAATTTTCTCAAAGATGCAAATAATATTTGGATCGGAATCACGGCTCATGTTTTATTACCAAATCAGGACACAGGGTTTGCTTTCATTTGACTTGCAAGCCGTAGAAGAAATTCTAAATGAAAGTAAGGTGTGGCTTTGCACAGTAATAAGAGACTCTTGGGTGTTTTTCGGATGCCAGGTTGCCTGCTACTGCAGACCGTCACCTTCTGTTAGGACGGGCAAGGATATTCATCTTGTGTTGCACGTGGCTGGGATCTCTGTGACTGCCCCAAGCCTCGGCGTTTCCATTGCATGCGTGCGTGTCCCTGGAGATGGCATGTTTGAACTGCAGCAACTCCAAACAAGATGCTGCTGTGTGCGGCTCAATGTGGCAACTCGGCCTCTTTGTTTTGGAGCAGTTGAGGCCGGTGCGTGCCTGGGCCGGGGCAGGCGGGGGCTCTGTGCTCTGGGAGGTGGCTGCGCACCTTGCAGGTTTGCAGAGACAGGTTCTTCCTAGATTGTAATTGGGAATGGGGTAAAGGGTTCTCTCCTGAGGGACATGATGTCTTTGCTGCAAGAAAAAAAAAGCCCTGAGAGTCTTCAGGGGTTCCCTGCTCTTCCACAAACATGGTGGAAGCCTGTCATAAAATCCCTCTTGGCTGCGGCTTGCAGGGATGCTTGCAAGCCCGCCATGGGGATGGATACATCCTAGCACCCTGTAGTTCATGGAGAAACAACAGAGCAGAATTGTGGGAATCTGCCTATAGTTTCTGTTGAATCCACCTCCATCAAAATTCAAATTACTGATGAATTAAAAGGAAAATGTTGCTCATTGCCCTAAGGGTATGCCGAGCTGGGCTGGGCTTTCCAGGAGGACTTGTGAGTGAGAGTTGAAATTTCCCAGCCAACTATTTGGTACATTTTCAGTAGGGAACCTATAGATCTTTTTCTGATATTTACTTAAGCAGGAAGTTGTTGAGAAATCAGTAGTAATTCCCTAATTAAAATCCCAGGTATTAATAAATAAACAGCAACTGCTTTTGCAGTTAGGCAGGTGGGTGCTGCAGCTGGGCAGCCTGGGGATCGCGGGTCACGCTGTACGAGTGCAGGATGTGCAGCGGTGTCCGTGCAGTGAGCTGCTCGGCCCTGGCGTCTCCCCTGCTCCTGGACACCGCGCCAGTGCTCACGGATTGCCAGCACCGTGGGTGTCTGCAGGACGAGCTGTTATTACCTTCTGCCCCAGCAGTCTGGGGTATCTGAGGGCTGCTTGCAGCCAGCTGTGCCGGCTTTGCTTGATGGCATTTCTGCTGAGTGACAGACAGACCAATCTGCCTTACACTAAATGCAGCGTGATGTTTGCTCAGGAGGGAGCCTGCGGGGATGACACCAGTTCCACACCTTCTGCTGGCTGTGTCACAGCTGGGGGGCTCCTGGGGACATCAGCAAAGCTGTGTGTGCCAGCATGAGATGGCACAGCCGTGTTGGAGAGAAAGGACCTTGTCAGACCTCTGCCCTCCTAGGGACGGACTGAGCGGCAGCAAGAAAAATGAGGGACTTTCAGGGGCAGCTGTGTTTTGCTAACCCAGTCATAATGCCCCTAAAAATCCTTATTGTTCTTGCAATGGTCAACTGTGACCTCCGGCGCGGGGAGGCCTGGAAGGAAAGTGCTCACACGGCTTGTTTGTGAATCGGAGCAATGCTTCAGGCTGGGGAGAGCATTTCTGTTCGACCGGAGCAGAAAACACATGTGGTGTGGAGAGTGTGCTTGGTATGAAGCCCAAAGTGGGGAAATGAAACAAACCAAGTGTTTTCTCTCCCTGTCCTGTCTGTCTTGCAATTTCCCCCCCCCCAGAGTGAAAGGCAAGCAGAGGTGCTCACACCCAACCCAGAGATAGAGCCCCAACCACTCACCTCCCCAGCTCCCTGCTTTCCTGCTCTTCTGCTGAACCGCTCGAGGCCGTTGCAGGTCTCTGCTCATCCTCAGCACCTTTCTCTGAGCATTAGTTGTCTCATTTTCTCAGATCAGATCAGGATGCAGTAACTGCATGCAGAGAAGCAGAACAATAATATTAAATTATTTGTCATTTTAATGCTTTCTAACTTCATCTGCATTTCTAAGAGCTTCTATATGTTGAGTAAAAGTTTTTATTTTCATTGAACGCTGCACCAGTGTTCAAAGCATTTACCCTTTAGTAACTCTGCCTAGGGGTATGGATAGACCAATTAATCTGGTCCCACGACAGCTACAGTCCCTTTTGGCACTGTCTGGTTGGATTACTCATCATCTTTTTGAAAAGGCTTTGTTTAAGGCTTTTATAATGCTTATCAATTCACTGATATGATTATCAATTAATTCTGCTTTATATGGCTGTGCCAACAGATTAGAAATGCATGTGCTTTTTTTTGTTTCTTTAGCATGCCATCTAGGTAGACTTGCCTTTACATGTCACTTATCTATTTTTAATTGGATTATATGGCTCTGGAGCAAGATTTACTAATTTGTTATTTGTTATTCTCAGGAGCATTTCAGCTGCTTTTCTTAAAGCTGAATTCTTTGTAAATGAGAAGTGACTAGAAGCCCAAACTGAGTCCAGGTCCCGCGTAACACTGTAAGGCACACTGACACCCTGACGCTGCTCCAGTTAAGGTATGGTATGAATCGGGAGCTGTACCAGCTGCTGTGGAATGAGTGTGTTCACATGAAGTTATCCTGCTGTAGCTATTGCAGAATAGTCAACTGCTCTGTGTCAGCAAGCCCGAAAGGACAATCCGTGTCCCAGCGACTGTGTGACTAGATAAGATGAGACAATGGGCACAAGAACTTACCCTCAGTGCCAGACGGGTGCTGTTCAGCCATCTGGGAACAAAGGAGCTTGTGCTGCTCAAGGCCCCACAGGACCGTCCCGGGCGCATCCTTCCCTGCAGGCTGACTCCAGGAATGTGCTGCTTTGGAACTGTTTGGTTCAGGACTTCTTGCTTTGTCACCTTTGATTTCTGAGATGGCCTCACCATAGGAAGTCCCAGACCCTCTGCTCCACAAGGATTTCTTCATCTCACAACTCTTGTGTCTTCATCTGATACTGAAATAAGATGGAAGGGCTGGAATGTTTCCTTGGCAAGATGTGTGGATGGAATCAGTTTATTCTGTTACCTACAAAACCAACTGGACAGAATCGCCTCAACCGCTAACAGGCTGCAGAGCAACCACCTACGGCAGTGGAATATTCTTTGTGCTGAAAACAGGGAGATCTGAAATGAGGGGTTTTAACTTTTTTTGGATGTGTTTCTATGTTACAATTTTTATCTTTAGTATCTCCACCTTACTCAAAATAAGAATATTTATATGTTTAAATAAACACATTTCTGCTCTGAAATACTGGAATAAGCCTCCCCAGCTTCTTCCTACCTCCGCTCTGCCACTATCAAGAGAATCCACTCATGGATTTTAAAGTCAGAGGGACGAGTCTGAATCCTCTAACAAAGGCTGTGCACAGAGCAACTCCTGCAATGCATTCTAAAGCCAGTGCCCCGATGGATCATTTTCTTGTGTTCTATAGGAACTCTGCATACATAAATGTCTGACAGGCTGGTCCAGTGCTTCATAACCTTGGGTCTTGTACCTTACAGCAAACTGCAAGTTCCCGTCTCAGGTGATGCCATCAGCTTCTAACACATTTAAGCTTTGCGCCAGAGTGATGTTGCCTTCTCTAGTCTATGCTAAGTAATATGGCCATTAAAATAGACCCTCCTGAAATAAAACACCCTGGTACTTGCACGAACACACTTCTTTCCCTGAAAAATGGATAACAGCAGATGAACTAAACTTGACCCACCATTCATACACAGAGCATCTCAATTGGTGAGAGTGTTACAACAGCCCACAAAGAATAGACGCAAGGCAGCAAAGGTTGCAGGGTGAGATCCCAACAGGGAAAAGAAAAAAAACCAAATTGCTCTTCAAGTACAAGCAATTCTATTACCGTCTTTCAAGCACCAGCGTTCCAGGCTGCAGGGGACACTTTCTGAACTGCCCTGTAATATCAGCAGCTGCTTTTAGTGCACAACTCCCGTCCAGAATAGCTTAACGTGGTACATTGAAACAGAAATTGTATGTCAGCCACATAAATGGAATAAAACTAGTGCAGGAAATATATTTTACAGGCAAATCTGCTTCCATCTACTGAAGCCCTTTGGCACTTTGCTGTAGTTCCTGATAAACAGCTGCTTTACAGAGGAAATATGGTTATTTAGGCAATTTTTGGTCATAGTTTAAACATTTCTTTTTCAGCAATACTGAAGAAATCCAAGGAGCCTCTAGCTTTAGCAGAACTGGCCCTGGCAAGAGCTGGACCCTGTTCTGGTGCCCACTTTGAATTTCCTGGGGTTCAAAGGTTGATATTTGGTACTCTCTGATAGCAAAACCAAACTAAACCATAGTAAAGTGAACAGGCTTCCCTGAGTCTCAAGCACACAAATGCATCAGCTGCTGAGGACAGTGTGACGTGTGTGCGCACCTGTCTTTGCAACAGCAAGGTTGAAAACTTCGTTATGTCATTGTAGCAGGATTTGGTTTCCTAATCTGGAAGCCCAGCAGACAGAAAGGCCTCTCGTTACTGAGCCTGATGCTGCTTTATGTGCAGCTTTAAAAATAAAGGGGGGGAAATAAAGATATAAGAAAAAAACGGTGTCAGGTGCAATGAGTTAAATCCCACATTATAACTGTCCATAGCTGTCTTGACTATTTGTCATGGTTCCCATAACCTGACGCAATGTGATAAATGCTGAAGGGATCCTGGATGACTAGTGTACCCGGCTGACTGCGCTCCTCAATCTGTGCATGAGCATTTTGTTTTCCCACTAAATTTCCTGTGACTTTTGTTCAGCATTTTTTAAAGGAAAAATTAAAAAAAAAAGTCTTACTGTTTTCTACAGCCTGCAGTTCACAAACACACTTCTCCTTCATCCACTGGCACCAACTGACATCCCCTAATTAGTGCCAACATATACAAGAGCCGTTTTTAATCATTACATAATAAAGGACTAATGCGACAGTGGGGCCAATGGCATTTCCAGTGCTCCATGACATGGGCCAGGTTTCGGCCACCAGCCTGTGGTCACAACAGCCACCCCACATCCATACCACAGTAGCCCATTACAATATATTCTGATATTTATGTCTGGCAGCACAGATCTTATGCTACAGGTAGTGCCAACTTTTTTGCTCCATGACAGCCGAGAAGCAATGTATGGATCCCAGCAGTTCTGGCTTGCTTTTAAGTGGGGAAAGGAAGCCAAAGGAAATCATGTGCATTGGAGTCAAATACCATTTTTAGGATCGGGAACTGCATGTGTATTTCAGCAGTGATTAAAATAGCCACGGACCATGGCACACTAATGATTAATGGTGAGCGCTCACTCTTGCACGCTAAGCCTGGTGCTGCGGTTGGATGGGCAGCAACAAGTCCAGGCTTAAACTCTGCACACCTCCCACCGCAGCTGAACCAGAGAAAGGAACCACACTCTGTCTCAGTGGGTTTCTGCAGGACTTAATTGATTTGTGCTGCTAAACAGCCTGGCAATAAATGAGTACAAGGTGCTAAAGAAGGATGCGTTAGAGGGGAAGATCCAGCGGAAACAAAGCTTAGATAGAAAACATGTGCGTGATGAGAGAGAGAGCGCACCCTCTCCCCATTCCCACACCCGGCCCCGCATGGGTGATTAATACGTTACAGAAACGCTGGCTTGTTTTTCAGGCCTTTGACGTGTCCTTCAGCATCTCCATGGCCTGACGGGCCGGTGGGGTTTTCCAAGCATGGAGCTGAGTGGCACCAATTAATGCAGCCGCCCTGTTCCTGCATTGTGCTGACACCACGGATTTGCCCATTAGGGATGGCTTTTCCTGCACAGAGACAACAGTACAGGGCATTACTATATGAAAACTTGAAAAGGACACAAGTGAGGAACTTCTGGGAATTCCTCAGGAAAAATCCAGCTGTAGAGGAGGGTGAAAACTGTCAGCTATAAAAATATTATAGTTTCTGCTGTTAAACAAATCATCATTTGTCAACAGGTAGCTGAATTATATCCAACTCCAGTGGCAGAGCCAGAACTGATTTTTTTTCCCACTACAGTTAACAGCTGGCAGAAAACTGGCAGCCAAGGCTGCGCCGGGCTGATAAATAACCCAGCGAGCCGCGGAGCAGAAGACACCGTATCTCATGGCGCAACTGCAGCTCGTGCTGGAATGTGTTGAACAAACGCTTGTTAACAATCTATGCACAGGCAGAGAATTGCTTCCTGAAAAGGTACTAGAAAAATGGTATTTAAACAGGACACAGATTTCCTACAGTTATCAAAAGAACAAGCCAGGTTTTAGGTCTAAGAGCAAATGTTAGCATTTCTCGCTCATTGAATCTGAGTCTGGTAATAACGAGTGAAATGCCCCAACCAGTTCTAAGATACAAAAGGCAAGCTAGAAAAACCAAAAGAGAAATATTTTTATATATGCTTCACAGCTCCCAAATTTTCCACTCTTGCAGATGCTTTCTGAGCAACACAGAGAGACACGCTCTCATTTCAAATGCTGCATTTCTTCTCGGCTGATGAGACCACACTGTACAGTCTGGGAGAAGGGAAGGTAACAAGTGAAAATGCCCCACCAGGAGATATTGCTTCGGGCTGGAGCTCAGCGCCTCGTACAGCAGCATTTTACTGCCCTGTGTTCTGTACTTAACACTGCTCTGGTTTTGTCTCTGCTTTGCAGGCATTTTATTTTTATCATGGGTAAGAGCCGGAATGTGTGTCTGTGAGAGAATGAGCATGGGGCTGCAAGCTTCAGCTCAGTGCAAAGAATATTTTGGCAGGAAACCTGCAGGAGATTAAATTAGGGGCCTAATGACTGAATATTAAAACATTTCAAACTTTTGAGTTCCTTTAAATAAGCAGCTACAAAACAAGGACGCAGTCTGACAAAATTAGCAGGTCCAGCATGCTAAAGGAATCCACTGTCACTTGTTTATTGATCCAGGTTTAAAAGGACCTTTTTTATTATTTTTATTAGTAGCTATGTATGTCAACATGCTATTTCCTCAGTGCATTTTGAGTCCAGATTAGCTAAAGTTTTAGGTGTTGGCAGACTTGCTACAATAGAAGGGAAATGCCAATGGAACAACTTTAAACATGATCCAATCCCTGATGATTCATTGGATGTGTTAAAATTTCCTTTGAGACCATGTAAGTAACGCAGGGACTGGAGTGCGGAGCGCCTGTGACTCAGCTCTCTGCGAAGCAACGGGAGGATGTCAGAATTACTCACTGGGACAGGAGGAATCTCATTTATCTATTTATAGGCAAGGCTGAGATGAGCTTGTACCATTAAAGAGCTGAGTTTGCCAGTTCCCATAAGGGGAGGAGGAGGGAGGGACCTCAGTTTAGCTGTTGAAATAAAAGTTTCTGTGTCAGCCTCCTTTTTTTTCCCCCCATTTCCAGCCTCCATCTCTGGGAACACGTGTGGTGCTGGTCCCTTTCAGTTTCCTGTGTGTGACCATCACTGTGGGTGACTCCCCACCCATAAAGAAGTTCTCTAGGAACACAAGGCTCTGAATTGCTGACCCAGTCTCCTACTATTACAGTCAATTACATCATATCACACTTTTTGGCAGGCTATTCCAGCACTTCATTTTAAATTTCCAGCCTTAATACCATTTGTTCTTGTGCCAGCATCATAATTTAGTTTAAACAATTCTCTTTTTTCTCTGATCTTTACCTATCAGATGTATTTACTGAAAACAATCCTATCTCCTCTAGTCTTTGTTTTGAGAAACTAAACAAATGAAGCTCTTCTAGTCTCCTCTTGTTCTAAACCCTCTGATCATCCCCAGTGCCCTTCTCTGTACCTGCTAATCTTCCTTGAACATGAGTGAACCTGTATCTTCTAGGATTGTGTTTGCCTTTCCATATCAGATCGGTGGCTCACAGTTATCCCTCGGAGCAACTAATTCACTATGGTTTTTTTCCACCACCCTGCTTTTGTCATTCTCAAGTGAGTAATGTGATATTCTAGTTATTAATTTCTAACTGCATGTCTTTATACTTTGTCTATTCTATTTCAAATTCTGTCACTTCTTGCTGATGGATGTTCTGATCCTCCTCTGTATTAACAAAGCCTGTGTCCTCAGCAGATTTTTTTACTACATTCCTACTGCTGTGCCAGAGTCATTAACGAAACAAGTAAGACTGGGCTCAAGACTGACCTTTGAGGAGTTCCACGTATTAACCGCCTCTGTCCCGCCTTTCTCCTTTCCACAGAGCTCCTTGTCATTTGCTTTAGCAGTTCTGCATTTGCCGTCTGCACTAATCCCCATCTTCTCAACTTCGACGAGTAATTTCCCATGTGGTATAATATCAGATTCTTGAGTCAAGTCTGGATAGAGTAAATCACCTGTATTTCATTTGTGTAGAAAAAAAAAAATCAGTCATCAAAGAGAAATATGAGGTTAAGCTGAGCTCCTTTAATGTGCCAGTTCTTTCCAAATCCTGGGATGGAAATCTGCCAGTGCACCTTGATCTGAGCACACCGAATTCTTTAAGCTTTTCTTTCCATCTTATATGTGATAATTTTCATTCCTTATTTATGTTCCTACTGGAAATCCTGTCTTTGCCCTGCTGTTCAACACGATCTGAAAATGTAGGCAACGTGTGTTTAATTCACTGTTAGGCCATATGTAGACGGGTGGCCACTGGAGGATCCCCTCCAGACACCCGACTTCAGTCCCTGGCTGCATGTGAACCGAACACCCTCGTGCTGATCAGATTTGCCCATTCCTTGCCTGCTCCCCGTTAACTCCCCATATGTGTTTGGGGCTGGTCATTTATCCCACTGGTTTTGGAGTGTTTCCCTTCAGGGTTTGTCCTCCTGCATGTTCCAACTCGTTTTGGAATCCAGTTTCCATCACATTCAACTCCTCAGCTCTTCAGCACAGCTGATTCCACTAATTAGTTCCCTTAATTTCTCAACATTTGCCCTTTTTGAGATGAATACATTTGGTGTGTGACTACAGACAGTGCTGGAGATTCAGCCCTAATGAGGTACATTGAAATGCTCCTACTTCTTAAGCAGAGCCTTCAGAGGCTGGATGACTCACAGCCTGGTGCTTTAGAGACTACAAGAACTGCAGTTGCCTTTCGCGTGTGTGAGACACTGTATCCCCAGAACACTTCTCAGTATTAACTAGCATTTTCATTTTACGCACAACGGAGACAATAAAGAGTCTAAAGATCACATTTCAGAAGATACTGCATTGTATGAGGAATTACGTAAGCACCTAAGGTGAAGTACAAAGCTTCCTAACCCCACCAAGATCCCTCCAGCAGTCAAACCTTTCTCACTTGAAAACTAGGTGTCTGTGCCAAGCAATTTCCTTTGAATTCTGTCTAATTCTTGAAAGCAAAGCCCATCCAGACTGACCTGCCCCAGACACAGCCAAGACCGGCAGCAAAGGCCTCGCTGGGACTGGCTGTACAAGGCCAACATTAGACAAGAGGAGCCCTTCCCTCAAAACACTTTGGAAAAATGGCCCTTAAGCCCCTTTAAAAATCCACATCTTACAGTCACATACAGAATCTGCACTGAAAGTGGGATCTGAACCTTAGCAGTGGGCATCTACCCACTCACGGCTTTTCCCGCTCCCTTGAGAACCGCTCTGGGATCGCGGTGACACGCGGCCTTGCGTTACCTGCTCGCTCAGCCACAGACACGGCAGCGCTGCCCTCGCTTCCCAAAACGGCCTGAGTGACACCACCACAGCACTAAGGCCATGTTGCCATCCAAAGAAGATGGAAGCCATTGTCCACTGGCAACCTGCTGCATGTTCAAACCCTGTAGAAAGAGAAGAAACACCAGAGTAAAGTAAATTTCTCTCCTTTCTTCTCCTGTCCATTAATACAGTTGAAAATACTTTGGAGTCGAGAAAACTCTGCTCCTCTCCCAAAGCATGTCCGTCTCGAATGGCCGCTGCTCCGCTGGGCACCTACTGACCTTGACAGTGTCACGAGACTCATGTTTATCTAAAACAGCAACCTCCTTGTGAACAGGCTCTTTGCATTGAGAAACACAAAGCAGTCTTGTCTCCCAAGTGTCCCGGCCTTCTTTTCACGTCTGTTTATCCCTTCACTAGCATTTATTTTTGGCCTTGAAAGAAAAACACAACTCCACATTAAAAGGATGGTGTCCAGTTAAAACCCACAGGCTGCACCGCCCCCTCACTCCCCCTTTGCTGGGGAAGGCAATGGAGGAGACCAACAGAAAAAAAAAGAGAAGAAGCTGTTGCCTGTTGGGCACAAAACTGCTTTTGCTTTCTAGTGAAAAGGCAGCAGAGCATCCCCAGAAGCACGTAGCAACTGGTCAAAATGGCCAGAGCCTGGATGCCTGAGGCTTGTTTGCAATCATAATAACAAATCCAGGGGCCACATCTCCATTTGTCCTGGAAAGCCCTTCCAGCTGGGATTGCTCAGGGGAGTGAGACACCGATGTTCCACAATGTCGTATTCCCTTTGTGGTCTCTTTGGCAATCTCAGACTTTGTAACACGGTCTATCAGTGATACCAAATCAGAAAAACACCCTTTTGTGCCTCTTCTGCACTGTCTCCATGGCCCTTCTTGGCTACTGCAGAGCCAGCACACGAGGACAAGGCTGCTCGCGCTGCATGAAGAGCTCAGGAGGGGCTCAGGTGACGGCTGAGCCTGAGCGCAGCGCCAGCTGCACGCACGCCCCGTCCCCGCTCACCGCTCCTGCTGAGCCAGACAAAAGCACCCGGCTGCCCAGACCTGCGGGACAGCGACCACAGCCCCGCCACGGAAACCACGGGGACCCTTCCACAGGCCTGACTGACCTCTCTCCTACATCAAGACCGTATCTTTTAGATCCATTGAATTCTATGAAATTAGAGCTGCCAGGCCCTGGATGTCCATGAGGGCACAGTTGGACCAAAAGAAATTGGGGTAGCAAGACTTGGACATGATAGAAATGAAAACCTCAGGGAAGACCGTGTCTGCCTTGCATGCTTAGCAAGTCAGCAGAATATTAATGATGCATCATTCAAAGTGCTTCTGGATGCACAGCTGACTTTGGCAAGGGGCACTTTGAGAAGGATAAAACTGCATTTTCATTGCTGAGACTCTTCCTCCAGTAATAAGATGTGCCCCATGGGACGCTGGTAACATATTGGTATTGTCTGCAGAGAGCAGCCAGGGGCTAAGGTCTTACATTGCTAAACCGTATACACAAAACACTTACCCCTGAGTATCGCATTAGTCTAGACCCAGGATTTACAAACAGAGACATCCACAGGTGGGCTGTCCTCCAATTAGCCCATGAATCTAGAAAGAAAGAAAAAAAAAGTAATTTTGTATTCTTTCCTTTGCATATAAAACATCATTAAAATAATTAGAAAAACAGATGGATTGTATCAGTAACTGACAAATTAAGAATGCGGTCACGGTTGTTCAGGAACCCACAGTCTCCTTGCAATACCAATAATGATTATTTATAGCCTGCTATGCAAGGGAATTAGTCCAGAAAAATTGAGTGATTATAATGTAATACAGCCATCCCAAGGGAGGAGTCTAGTGCAAGGTGCAGGCAGCCAAGATCTCACACCATTTTATTGTCCTGAATTACAAACTTCATTGTAAGCGATGTTTGTGTATTTTGTACAGAATGTCTCTGTTCCTCTACAGCAAACACCCATTTTATTCCGGCTGAATTTCACTGAAATTACCCCTGATTTATCCATAAGACCAGAGGCAGATCCATATTACTGCTTTTTATATAAATCTCCTAGCTGCCTATTCCCAAGGATGTGCCACGTGGCAAAAGGATGAGTTGAGAGAACGAGCTGGGTGGCAGCCTAGCTATTAGTTCTGATGATGTTACTGTAGCATCTGGAGAAGTTACAGGCGGTACTAACATAGGGTAAGAGAAATACTCTGCTCTTGAGAAGAGCAAACAAAGAAAATACACAGAGGGTGGGAGGTGGGGAAGAGGCACGGAGTGGAGCGGTAGCTGCACAACGTCAAACGGCGGCAGGAGCAGCGCCCGTGTCCCTCAGCCCCCTCCAGCTTCACGCTGCCCCTCGGTCCTTTCTGTTTGGTCGTGTGGACATGATGCATCTTTAACTAGAAGCTCAATCCAGAAAAAGAACATAGTTTTTTTCTTATTTCTCAAGAGAACTAGCTTTCTGCTAGCTGTGCAAGCAAACTCCTTCCCGCGATTAATACCTGTCTCCTGTGCTAAAGACATCAGTCTCTGCATAGATCAAATCCTAGTAAAGCAAAGCTCTCTTCTTAGAAAAGAATATGTTTTCCATTCTTTCTGCTAACATTCCTCCTCACAATTGCCCTTGTTTAGCCCTACGATAATTTTACGATGCAGTCCCAACATAACTCACAGCACTTCCCATTATTGTGTGCCACAAGTGTTTACAGAGCCGTTTTTGTGGCAGATACCAGCCTTTGGACATTTCACATTTCCTGCTTCACTGCAGCCAATCACACACGGACATTCAAGCCCCTAATTACTCTATACACAACAAAGTACTTCAGTCATTGCCACGATAATGTAACAGAGAGCAACCCATTAGCCAAAACTGCCTATCTAGCATAGACAAATTATTTTCTTTTCATGTTGCCATCAATATTAAGATCCATTAATCATCTTCAGAAAAACCCTACCCCAATCCCAAACAGCCTTTACACTTTTCCACCAGTACTAAGGACGTCTGTATGGGACACCGGGCCAGAGCTCTCGGATGCACTCAGAACTGTGTTTGCACCACCCCAGGGGACTTCGCAACTGCTCCAACTCCACCAACACTCTCTTCAGAGAATCAGAATATAATACCCAGTTTTAACAAAGAGAAATCAGATTAAATTCAATATATTCTGAAGGAGTGAAAATTCCTAGCAACAGCTGAAAGGGAAGTGGAATTCATAAATGCCTCTTTCATCTTTATCAAATTACTATTCAGTGCAGTTACATTTATTAATAACAACATCCCTTAAACCACATCGTGAAAATCCATTAGCAAGAAACACTTTAAAATGTTCAACAGGCTCTAACAGATGATTTATCAAAAGCTAAAACAATTAAATACTATAAGCAGAGTGGGCATTTTTATGGGCTATGGAGCTTGCCAGAGGGCCGTTATGATATATTCGGAAATGGACGGTTTGCGTGGCGTAACTCTACTTCTTTAATTCAGTCATCTACATTAGAAAGGGGTAATGCAAGCTAATAGTATCCTTTGACTTTTTCTTCATCTCACTTCCATAAGTATTTGCCCCTAAAAATGCTGATGGTCATTTCAAAGTCATCGCCTGTGGTGTCTGTGACGTGCTGAGGTACCAGAGCGCTGCTCTGAGCCGAGTCCGAGGGAGGGAGCCTGTGAGGATCCCTGTGAGGATCCCCGTGCGCAAACACACCCCAACTGCCCGTGACACACGGGACGAGAGCCCTGTAGTGGTTTAACTGTCCCCAGGAGGGTCAGACTGAGCAAGACTGACCTGGGGCCATCGCCGCATTGTTTTCTCTTTCAGCACACCCTGCATTTGCCCTGGAAGTTCACATCTTCCTCTTTCATGTCTTTACTTGTTTTTTTAAAACTCAGTTTAAATGCTGATCACTGTTGAATAATCTCTGTGGAAGTACTAGATATTGACACTAAATTGAGATGAGGGATTTTATCATTATCTTCACGCAACAAATTGCCAGTCTTGACTATTGTGCAAACCCTGCGACACGGAAGGTTCATCGCGGTCCCAGGGGGGCCGTTCCAGAAGGACGGGCTGCCTTGTCCTTCTCTCAGTTGCTTCCAGTTTGCAGCAGAGAACAATAATGGCACAGAGAGCTCGGCACTGCTCCGCGCTCATTCCCCAGCCCTGACTGCATCTAGCACAGCCTCCCGCTGCAGCAGCGTAAGGAGCTTTTTGAAGACATTTTCTTTGTTGCTGCAGAAGGCAAAGCCTAAACCAGGGCTTACCGGGAGAGGCGAGAGGGAAGGGGCTGGAGATGCAATCACAGCTGAGCTCTGGGGTCTTGTCCACTCTGGGCTGCCCATGGGGTGGCTGTGGGCTCTGTCAGGTTTTTGCTGACGGGTCAGCCTCTGCAGGTTCTCTTTCCAGATCTGATCATTCCCTAAATCTGTAAAAAGATGCCTGAGGCAGGGGTCAGATGGTTTCTGAGGCAGATACGCACAGTGCAGCCCAAATGCAACCCAGTTCCCTCTGGAGTGAAAAGCTCTTTGCACCTTTAAGCCCTGTGTTTACTTCAGCCCAGGCGAACAGACAGACCTGTAATGTGGACGAGCTGCACTCCCTGTTCGTTTCTTCCGCCAGCTTGTCCCACTTAGGAGGGTGAAACAGCGGCAGAACAAATTAGTGGCAGAGTGTATCTTCTATGATCACACATGAGCCAGCCTGCTAGATTATTTTCTGTCCCAGCTGAGACTGTAGCTCTGTGCTTACTTTTGACTGAGCACAACTAGAAGAACACGTAATTACATGGGCCAAAGCACAGAGATCTGCAGCTACAGATGCCTGGTGCTTGGCTGGTAAAGTGCATGGGGGAAAAAGGACCTTAGAAATGAAGTGTCCATTGCCATCCCACCACCTCCCCGCTGCAGAGCTCACGGCTCTCAGGCTGGGGCAGAGCGACAGGCTAACATTTCTCACATAATCCCAGATTTTGTGGCATGAAACATCGAAAACTCTGTCAGTGCTTGAGCTGGTGGATGCAACTCGTCCAGCCAGATGAAAGCAGTCCAGACTAACGCTGGTGAGACAATACTTGGCATCTCACAGGCACAATTATTCTTCACTGTAATATCCCCCTCCTGGTTCATTTTGTGTTTTCGCTCTTGTTGACCTCCAGTGATGGAGGAAAGGGGCTGGACGTGCTGAGGAACAAGAGAGGGCAGGGGATGGTGCTGTGAGCAGGAGAGGGGCCTGTAGGAACGGGGGAGAGAGGGAACAGCTGTGGGGCTGGGAGGGAAACGGAGACAGGGAATGAAACAGATACGCTTCCCCTTTGGGAGGATGGGCTGAGCCAGGCTGAACAAAGAAGAGCTAAAATGAAAGGGAGGAAACCAGAGAAGAGAAGAAAGATGGAACAAGGGAGATCACAGAGAACAACAGGAAGCAGCGCTCGGAGGACAGAGATGAAGGGTTGTTGGAGAAAAGCAAACAGGGAAAAAACTTCAGGAATATTGTGCAAAAGACAGAGAGAATAATAAAAAAAAATGCCCTATAAAAGTGCCAGCTACCCACTGCTGCAAGTGAAACTCCAGCACACTTACGTCAACACCACACCACTGTTCAGCACCAGGGGAGAAGGTTTGAGGGTGGTTTTTAATTGCATGGAAAGGTTTTCAGTGACGCAGATCACCACCTCCAGCCTCCACTGAAGTCGGAGGGGTTTGGGGTGCTCACAGCCACCAAGAAACAAGACCAAACTTGTTAAAGCCCATGAGACAAGATGCCACATTGCAGCCTTGAGAACAACCAGCGTTCCACCTCGTCCGACTTGCACCTGGAGCCCCTGGGTGATCAGCACAGCAGGTGCGGGGAGGGGGCGCAGGGACCCGCGCAGGGACACGCTCAGCCCTGCCCGCCCCTCTGCCGTAGGGGCTCCCAGTTACACCCCGAGCTGGAGCCGGGCTAAGAGGCATCCGCTTGCTGGTTGAAGTGGATGTTTGGCTTATTGGCATGGCTTGTTTAATTTGGCTCTTAGTGCTCAGTCGGTGTTATTAGAGAAAGCAATAAAAACACACTAAATACTAGGAACTGCATTAAACCAACATGGAGCAAGCAATGCAAACCAAGAAAAGCAAGGGGGCTGAGTGTGGAGACTGCCATTCCTTCCACCAGTCATCCTCTTCTCCATGACTGTGACAGCGCTGCAGTGCAGCGTGGAGGGGTGGAGAGCCCGGTGGTCACAGCACATCTGGGCAGTGCCACATCTGTACCCGAGGCTGGCTCCTCCCCAGATCCCAGGTCAGAAGTGGGGACAGGTATTTAGCTCTGATGCAAGCCGCCAATTCACACACACTGAGCTCCCCAAACGGGCTTTTGCTTCAGCGCCATCTCCCCATGGGCAACAAGTGTCCACCCTCAGCTGTATCTCCCTCCAATCTAACTAAACCACCGTTAAAGAGAAGTCTGTGCTCCGCTGTGCACATGAAGTGTTCTTCATCTCCAGGATTGCAGACCATGTACCATCTGCCACCAACGCACGAACGGCAGCAGCTGCAGGGAAGGACGCTGGGCTTTGCACAGGGAGCAGACACCAGCAGCCGCAGTGGCAGCAGATGGGACTGGTGTCAGCCTCCCGGGCTGCAAATACTGACCAGATTGTCACAGATGTTGAACTTAATCAGTCTTCTTGAAATCCTAATCCACCTCAGCAACACGCCCTCATACGCCGCTATGGTTCATTAGATACATTTCAGCTCTTCTATTCTCGCTCAGGGCTTATTCTGCAAAAGATGTTCCTCCATCTCTGCAGTCCTTTGCAAACCTTAAGGCACATTTCACACAAGAGCTTTTCCTCAACTTGCAATCAGCTCCTACATGTCCCTACTGAGCTCCTTTCAGACAGAATCCTTACACTTGCCATGTTTTTGCCAAGACATCATTTTCTTTTGGCCATATAATAAAGGACAGATCTCCCCCACCACAGTAAAAGACTGAGAGTCATCAGTGACACGTCTGCCACCTGCCCAGGCCGGTGCTCTCCGCTCTGCTCAGCTTTTGCAGCTCAGTCAGGTTTCTCAGTTTCTGCTTTGGCCTTGAGATGGGACTCCTGGGGCCCTGGGATCATTAATTTTCCCATTTTGTTAACTGATTGGAGCCACAGCTGTATCCTTGCATTTCTTGAAAACCGCAACTTCACGTTATGTCTGGGCAACGGCGAGGTGATTATTGTAAAGCCCATATTTCCTAAGGAAACAAAGCTTTACATGTGATCGCAGCATGTGCGTGTGCGAGTAGTTCTTGAGCATGTCAGACCACTTCAACGAGACACAGAGGAGGATTTCTCAAAGCTCTGAGCTCCCAGAGGTGCACTGGGGATGACAGATGGAGCACACAGACACCATTAGCATCCCCTGAGGAAAAGGCAGCAGCGAGTGCTCCCTCCAGATCAGACAGCAGAGGCGCCACAGGGGTGAATGCTGTTCGTTAGACCTGCTAATCATGAAACTACTCATTAATAATCTCAGCGTGCCAGATCACCTCCTCTTGCCACTCAGTTCCCTGCCTGGCTGGAGCTGGACCCTGCACGGTTGTCACATTAACAGCTTCTCTCACCACCTGCCCATCGCCCTGAGACCCAAACCTTTGGTGACAAGGGCACCTGTTACCGCAGAATGGGTAACGGAGGAAACAGCGAGAGGATCAAGACACAAGATGACGGGAGCTGCAGTGGAGCAACTGCTGTCCCTCGGCACATCCATTGTTCCTGTGTGGAGGAGCAGCTTGCAGAAAGTGGTGTAAATCACGGGAACTGGATCACTGGCTTGAACAATGTCAGCACGTCCCTTTGAGGGCATTCGCTGCCCCTACACCATGAAACGACAAGTTATTATTTAACAGCAGACTTCACACAGAGGAATGTTTTTCTGTATTCATGACCTCTAACAAGTATAGCAATTGTTTACTATACTCTGAGCAATCCAGCAGTAGCTATAATGTGATAATTATAGAGAAACCTTCCTAAAAATGTATTTCTGATGCATCAGCAAAAACTCAGCAGGGCCCTCCAGCTGGCACTGGACATGAGAGTTAAGCCCAATTTGAGAATCAGATCATTGCATTTTGTGCAGCTGTGCAGAGACCCTGGCAAGGAGCTCTGGAGCAGATGCTGTGCAGCGACAGGGGGAAGGACAAGAAGGAGCAGAGAAGCAGACAGGGCAGGAGCCACAGGTTCTTCTCTCAATGGTTAACAGTGGAAAACATCAGGCCCATTTTCGAGATGGATAAAGAGGTTCTGGAAGTCAGAACAGCAAGAGTTTCTAATCTGGCTACTGATTTGTTGGTAGCTGGTTTTAGAGGTTCAGCCTGACTCTAGGCCATGCTGGCATTTTTCATGGAGTGAGAGGATTCATTATTATTTTATTTCATCCCTACACACTACAATAGCATCTGGAGGTTCCTGCAAGAATCAGCTCTTCTCTGTGCTCAGTGTTAGCAATCTCTGGCTTGTGTTCTTTGAGGAAGCATCTACAAGGGCTTCAGATGGTGCTGCCTTGTAGCAGAGCCACTGAAACATCACCATCCTGCCCCTGCCATACAGAGCCCGAGGGTGACCGACCCCACGGCTGCGATTCCAGCTGATCAGGCTGGGAAAGGCAATGCCAGCACACAGGTGTGTGTTTTCTTCTTCCAGCACTTACCTGGAGACAAGCTGGGTTCTTCAGAGACTCTGGTACCTTGGTAGCCCCAAAACACTTCTGTGCCTCAGTTTCCTCACCTGCAAAAAGGTCAGGATGAAAAACCGTCAACCTAGGACTGTGTTCAGGTTTGGAAAACAGTTTTAGCACCTTGAAAGAAGGTTTCTGTGGAAGCCCAAACTGTAATTTATTGCTTCAATTTTAAAAGTGTGTGTTTTACAATCCACAGTCTGTTTACACTTCTACTTTTTATAGCTATCTCTCTAAAAAGAGCTCAGCTCTGGTAGCTCATGGCTTTGGCACAGCTCATCAAATAATCAGGCTCACCAGCCTCTCCACGACACACAGCGCTTCTGTGTAACTTTGCAGGCTGTGTTTGACTTGTCTGAACTTGAACAGTCACCACTGATTGATTGGCTTCTAAAAATATCCACCCGCCATGGTTTGAAGTCCAGAGAGCTCCTGTTGATTTAGATGGAGACCTTCTCGCTGGTCAGAGGCTACGACAGACATCTGACACCCGCCGGCTGCTCCGTCCCGGCTCTGCCTCCTGCCCAGGGAGGGTGCAGCAGAGACCCTCGGCAAAGCTTGACAGCTCTCGGTACCGACAAACAGTGCGAACGGCAGGATGAAAGCAGCCCTATGGGTCCCTTCCCTTCCTGCATCCCTGTTTCCAGACCCCCCCTCCAGCTACTGGTAGTAAGTGGGATGAAGTACAGCTACCAGGAGCCCGGGAGGTGCTGAAAGTGCCCCCACCGCGATGGGAGAGCTCTGAGCGGTCAAGGATGCAGAGGAAGGCACGGCAGAAGACACGGGCTTAGTGCTGTGGCAGCCACCCTGAGAAAAGCCAGGGTACGGTCTGTGCTGGAGGCAATGGACACGTTATTGTTTTATAAACCTGCCACTGCCTGGACCAGCTGTGGTGCAGCCCTGAGACCCCGTCATCACACCAGCGTTGAGAGAGAACTCCAGGATCCCGGGGTGCAGGGCTGGAGACCCCCTGCAGGGATCGTGGTGTTTGCACCCTCAGCTACTCACACCCAGATTACTACAGCTGAAGCCCCAAAATACCTTTTAGAAAGGGAATGTGTGCAGGGGCTTGAGGACAGAGGACCAAGCAGCTGAAACCTGCCGCAGAGGGAAGGGACAGAAAGGCAGACAGAGGGATACACGGGGTCAGGAGCGAAGCCTGCTCGTTCCAGCAGAGATGCACTGATACCGGCGTGCCGGGTGCTGGTGAGGAACGTGGCAGCACCAGGTTTGCAAAAGATGTAAAACTGAGACAGGCTGAGCTCCGCGCAGCAGAGCTGGTGGGTCTGGGGCACCCTGGTCACTCACCTGCTGACACAGGAGCTGACAAAGTGCAGCCTAATATACACACTGGGTGTTGCCGCGGTACTGAATGCATCTCACCACAGCAGGATCTTTTCTAAATGATGTATTACAGCTGAGCTAAACCCTAAATAATAAAGCTTACTTTCGGCTCTCTGGAACATCACAGCTAGACAGTTGCCTACGGAATACCAGGCTAATGGAAGAAATTAATGGTATTCTGGGAGCGTTCAGGACTGGAGATGATCACTGCAGACAGACTCCATGTCCACAGCTTCATGCACAATCCCTTTTGTATATGGGTTACGCAAGGGGACCCTGGCCCTGCTGTCCTGATGCAAGCTCTTACAAAACCGGTTGCTCCAAGTTCCAGAGCCCTCATCATTTCCAGGTTAAGCGTGTTCCATGACAGTTTATAATCACTGTGTCGACCAACAATTTCCTTTCATTTATATATTTGTCCTGTTGCATCTACAGAAAGCAGTGCCCGCACTTCAGCTCTGCTGCGCTGAATGACCCACGCTCCTCTGCTCACTCCTTGTAAAGCGTCACCCGTTGTCCCAGTCACCTTCTGATTTGGATTTATCCTTCCCAGAGGTGGATGATGAGAACTGACCGTGACTTTCCAGACGAAGGTTCAGTTTCTCCTCGTACAGTGGCGGAAGCGCTTCCTCATCTTTTCTGGAAATATCTTGCCCAGCAAACCCTATGATCTCATTTGGCTTTTGTGTTTAGTTTTAAAAGGGGTATAAAGCAGGCTCTCTAATATTTCACTTCATTTTATTTTAGTGTTTGTCATCTGGCAAGAAGAGGGTAGTTAAACTGCCTTTTTAATTAAATTCCTTTAAATCTCTGAAAACAATAAAGAAAGAAAGATAGCAAACAAAGTAAGACAGAAGAATTACCATGTGTATGAGCCGAGGTATTTTTTCCCGTAACACATTTATATATAAATCTCTTTTCCAAAAACTTGCAACATTTCTCAGCTGCTCAGTCTGTCTCCTGGGTAACGTGACACCTCACAAGAGCAGCCTTGTGCCTCTGCTCCTTAGTGGGACATGAGTCTTGGGAACTCTATTGAAACTCTCCTAGAAATAAAAAGTATTCCTAGTTTCTTGAAGGTGAGGAGAGCTTGGGGTACCGCATCCTTCTCTCTTTGCTCCTCTCCATCTTCACACAGCTTATGAAAATAAAAGGCTCTGAGCAGCAGTAGCTTCATTAAACCAGGTGGTTTGTGCCGTGGTCCCTTCAGGCACACCGACTCTTTCTATAGGGCTGTGAAAAGCTCCTAAGAATTTAGATCAGCAAAGAGATAGTAAACAGGCTTAGGTTTGCTGTAAAAGGGCTCGGACTTGCAGTGTCAAATGTTTAGAGCTCCACACATTAAAAATAAGGTTGGAAAACACTGGCTTGGCTAAAATAACCTGACCAAAATTCTCTGCCATCAGCACAGCACAGGATGAGATCTCACAGCTTACACTGGAAGGTGTGTCTGTCTGACGGCTCAGACCCTGTAATTCAATTAAATCCATGGGGCAACGGTTCTGGCCATAACAAAGAAATGGCTCTCAGACATTTTCTGCTGCTTGCACTTTAGTAATATCTGTTTTATCATCTCTACATTTTTTCCCTGAAATAAGGAGACAATGCTTTCTGTGTCTCCTTCCTCAGACACCACTGCTCTCCCAGGGACCTCTCAAACACCAAGGCCAGAAACCAAGTCCAGGAATTGTAGGTTGCAGTTGATCTAAAATTGGTGACTTGTCAATTTTAATAGTTTCAATTTCCCCACTGTCTGCTTGGGTTACACACATAAAACTTTGAAATGATACGCCTTCTCTCCCCACATAGAAAACCACTGTGTTTCCCTGTCCTCCTTACAGTATGTGACCTTTAGCTGCTCTCCCTTGCTTATCAAGTCAAGGAATTAATTCAGCTCTCAGCAGCTCCAACCACTGACTCTCCATTCACATCCCTCTAAAGGCCCCACCAGCTCCTTGCTCAGTTTAGAAAGATTTATACTCACATGCCCCTTCATATCCTTCCTCCTTAGGCTTTGATTTACCATCCCAGCTTCCTTATCGCTCTATAGCACTTCCTACATGTTTGTCTTTATAGCTTCTCATTTTCCCTCTTTGAAATCACCGATGAGTTTTGTTTCCTTAATGGCAGTGGGAAAAACCCAGCAAAGAGGCCTTTGCAGGGAACCGTGCAAACCTGAGCTCCAGCGGAACGTAAATGGCATTTTGCTTCTGACACTAGCCCTAAGCACAGGAAGGACTCTCAACCTGTATCAAACTTCCTTGGGCAGTTCTCAGACCCTCGCCGGCTTTTACATTTCCTGTGCATTCATTAAAGGAAAGCTTTGTGCCTTCCACACGGCATGAGGAAACACGACCTTTCTCACCTATTTTCTCAGTGCCTCCCTCCACAAAGAGCTGCTCCAACCCAGCACCGCTTTCCCTAGCAGAGACAGTGCCACAGCTGCAAAATTTTGCTCTTCATTTTTTCCTCTCCTGGGGTTTGTGATCAATTAGTTACACAGTTTGTGTTACCCCACTAAAGAAACGAGACTAATGGAAAAAATGCAAGGTCATGCTTGAGAGGGGTCTGGCCGGGGTGACCACCACCCCGAGGATTCCCGTTGGGGTCTCCTGGAGTCGTGGGTGCACCAACCTGGAGGAAAACGGTGCATCAAATGCAACCACAAACCCCTCTGCTCAGCTGCTGGTTGGCAGGACCTGAGGTTTGCGTTCCTGATCTTTTAACTCAACCTTTGAAGTGATTTCCATATTTATTCTCCTGCTCCTAAACATTCCCCCTCTGCAGGGATTAAAGCTGGTAGTAAAATATCTCACCAATGTTTACGATCACAATTACACCTGTTCCTAGAAGAATTTCACAGTCAATTGAATCACATTATTCTCTTCATATTGGCGTTTCCTGCACTGGTATCCAGATTTCCCAACCATGTGAACCAAGTGAGAACCTTGTAGGTTATGATTTCAGAATATTCTTTAAAGTGTTTTAAACTCCAATCCTCCCCAAATACCGACATACAAGTCAGGCAGATAATGTCTTTAGCTGGCTAAACTGCAAAAAAATGGGGAAAGATGTTTCCTGTGAACATTGCCTCTGTAAAGGACTGGGATGTGTACAGTCAAGAACTCGGGCCAGCTGCTACAAACATGGCAGAATCCCGGATTACATCAATTTAAACCAAATTAAGGCATTTCTACTTTAGATCGCACAACTTTGATCCCTGTAGGAGGAATTTCAGTTACCAGTGTGAGTTAATACTGATCTGGGTATGACCAGTACTCAAGCATGCAAGATGCTGGGCAGAAAATCAGGGGAACATTTGAAGCTTTCTTTGGCATTTATTCAGCCTGAATTTCCCAACAGAAAAAAAAAGGGATCGTCATTTATGGGTGAAATTCCCCCATGACACAATAAGGTTCGCCTGTGAAACAGGAGTAGGGCACGCACAGCCAGGCCGTTTGGAAGCTGACTCTACAATGTCTGGCTAGAAGCAGGAATAGGAAAAAGAACCACAATCCTTCACCAGAGGTTGTTGAGAGTCCCCTGCTCCCATCAAAATCACCTGGAGATCCCAGGTGCTGCAAGGAAAGGAGCGTCTCAATCTGTAAAATGTTCCTGGACTCAGTTCAATGTTACGTAAGGTCACTGCGATCAGCCCCTTCCCTCCTCTAACACACTCAGCCAAGCAGCAGCAAAACTATATCCACGTTCGCTCAGAAATCATCTTGAAATGCCTTCACGCATAGGGAAATAGTCTCACACCCTGCACACCACATTCCACATGGGAACATCTTTCAGGTTTGCAATGGAGAAAAGTTTTTCCAGTAGGAAAAATCAAGTCCTATGGTAAAGGCTAATCTAAGCTAATATTTATGTTCACAAGGATACCCTCCTACCTTTGAATGCCCATGGAATAAATATGGATGATAAAGGATTATACTGTTGAACTGTATGAAGGAGCTGACAGCAAAGGCACTAAAACTCTTTGCCAAAGAGACTGGGATTCCACAGTTATATCCTGCTCTAGTTATAAGGAAAACACAGCTTATGCCTTCCATTGGGATACAGTAACTTCCAGCAAAATGTTCAATAATTATAGCTTTGTCCTAAAAGGCTAATTGCACAACAAGGTAAAAATAGATGCAAGACTAGCACTTTCAAAAAATGTACTGCAACGTCAAACGAAAGTGCCAAAAATCCCCACTGGCAGCCTTGGTCTGGCAGAGCCACATCTGGTCACTCTGCTTTTTCACACATTTGGAACAGCTTCTCTAAAATCAGTGAAGCCCTCCATGGCAGGCAAAGGACTTTTGTGGGATCAGGGGACTCCTTGACTTGCTCTACTGGTGGAAAGTTAGATCTGCTCACTCTTATATAACCTCTTTCAAAGAATATTGAATTACCTACAAGTTACTAAAATTAGACTAACAAATAAACTACTTTGTAGCTGAGCTGATAAAATGTGACTGTTTACATATGATTTAATGCTAGAACTAAGATTAAAGACTACTTCAAACAGAGCCTTTGCCCAATGTGTCATATAAAATTCTGTTTGGTTTCAGCAGAGCTGAGAACGACTTTAACAACCCTGTTAATCAGAGATTAAGAATAGAAAAGATCCTACTTGGCACCAGGTGTGCCGTGAATCACAACTGGGGATGCTGGGGAGCTGCACAAAGGCCAAGGCCAAGCTCTGGGCGCTGGAGCGATGCCATGTCCAAGCACAGCTGCCCGGACACGCAGGGCAGAGCAGCACTGGTGCTTGCACACAAAATTTCCTAAATAAGTGTTTTCTAACCCTAGTGGAGTCCCCTCCCTTTTTGATGGTTTTTGTCATTGATGAAACAAGGCATGAGGCTGATGTTCCTCAGATCACCTTTCCCTCGGCAAGGGCAGCACACACATTTCTTTAAACACACACTTCAGCCCTCGTCCATCTCTGGGCTGTGTGCGCTCAGGGCGGTGTGTTCCCCTGGGCTGGGCTCAGGGTTAGGGCACCTGGCCACTTCTCACAACAGCCGCTGCCCGCCAGCATCTCACCCAGATGTTCCCGTACCTTCTGTCCCAGGGAACTCCTCTGCAGTGCTCCACGGGACTGGTACGGCCACCGCCAGCTCTCCTTCCCAAAAGCATTCTTCTGCTGGTACGGGAAATCAGCCGCTCTCAGTTCATGCAGTGTCTGGTCCATAAGAGGCTTCTAGGCACCATCACTGAACCAGATGTGGTGTAGAAGTACTGGAGCAGGCGGAAGGTCCAGGCCTGCAAGACCCTGAGCCAAAGCCCCACAAAGTCCCTTCTACTCATCCAAGGCAGAGCGCCAGCACCACAGGCTCTCCCGGCCCCACCAACCTGTACAGGGACAGAAGAGAAAATCTGCTTTCACATTAAATGTATCTAATAATCATTTAAAGCACAAGTGTAAAGGCTTTGCCTGAGCAGCCTTCCTCATCTTCACCTCCCATAAAGCCCCAAGGTCCCCAATATGGATCAGAGGGACTTGGCACATCAGAACAGCCTGGTTACAATGGCTGCCCCATGGACAGGCACTGAGCAATTTCAAGCTTTCCCACCAGTGATCCACCAGAGAGACTTTACAAGCCCATCTTCCAGGTTTTAGTTCTTGCTCTGCAAAAACAAGGTCCGTATGGGTGGCACAGGGTACGTGTGGAGCTTGCGTTGCCACCTGTAGCTCATTTCCAGCACACACACAACAGCAAAGCCAGCACAGCTAGCCTGAGCACTTAAGAGTGAATTATCTCCCAGCTGTTTGTTGTAGGAAAGACAGAAAACAATAGACATTTAAGAGATGTTTGCCATAAATATCCTAAAGGTAAAAAGCAGAAGAAAAGATCTGGAACCCTTCCTTCTGCTATGCAGAAGATAAGTTGTCATGCAGTATGAAAGTCCTTCTGAGTTTTTCCTTGTTCCCATTACCACAGTGCCCAAATACCCCATTGTGAAACAAAGTCTCCCCCAGCGAGGTGCAGTGCCAATGCACAAGAAACATCAGGGGGTTTACAAAGAGAAGAGCAATCCTGGCACCTGGTATTCGGAAAACGCTGTGCAGTCGACCTTTGAAAAGCAATTCTGAAATCCCTCTCATCAAAACAGATGCTCCCAAAATCACTTCTCATATTTTATAGTGTTGGTCAGATCTCTGCCCTCACAGTTTTGCAGTGGAATTCAAGTTTATGATCTGTACTCCATAGCCTTTAGTTGCTGCAATTCAATGCATGCTTAAGACCCAGGCGATTGCAGAGAGCATGCACAGAATTCTCTTCCCACTTATACTGCATGTGTTTTACATTGCTTAGTTTTTATTGCATATTCCATGCTATTAATGCCTTGTGTTTCTACAGCATCTCCCAGGTGAAGGGCTCGATTCACTTTAGAAATGTAAATGAAGCTGAAGAATATCACCAAGACTGGCAGAAACCCCTGTTGTGTAACTTCTCTGACAACTTTAAGTTGTCTTTTAACTACCGAGTGGTGCCTTTCTGCTCTCGCCTGAAGCCCGTGTTCCGCACAGGCTGCCAGGCTGGTGCAGGACCAGACTCGTTTATCCCCGCAGCTCCTCTGGCAGGCGCTGGGTGAGTGACTCTGAGGTTTCTACCCTTTTCATAGCATAGAGCCAGGGCCTGCACGTAGCGATTTCCTTGGGAAGCTCTGGGAAAGGGCAGAGCTGAAAAATCCGCAGCTGCGCAGCCAGCCCTGACCAGCTTGTCCTCCCCTGCAGGTCCAGGGGGCTCAACCAGCGAGCCAGAGCACCAGTCAGTGCCGGAGCAAGAACGAATTCTCCTGAAGGTGCTGTGAAAATGTGAGAGTCTGGGAGCCAGGACCGAGTGTGCTGACAGCGATATCTTCTTCGCACAGAGCTGCCATGTGTTCAGGTTTGCCTGGATACTTTCCTTTTTTTTTCTTGTACAAATTATGCCTGGCAGAAGCAGAGGACTTCATACATTTGCCTAGGATTCCCGAATATCCAGCAGCCAGGCTGGGAGTAGCAATTGCAGGACTTCTGGCAATCCTTGATTTGTCACATACACCGGGATCAACTCTACAACACATGTGGCCTTGGAGATCTGAGCCCAATCCACTTCTACACTACACCCAGTGCTTCTACACTACACCCAATGTCTGAGATCACTGCGCATGCGTGGATCAACTGCACAGAACACGCACACCGGATGCTTCCTGCAAGTGCTGTATTCACTGCACCAATAAACAGATTTCTGCAGGACTAATTACCTCAAGTTGACTTTTAGCAAGTCTTCTTGTACCTCAGCGTGTCAGTGGGATGCTGTCATAAATCTACAAAGTTCTGCAAACGCCTAGGACAGATTTCAGTTCAGCTGAATTAAAAAGGTCACCCAAGAGCAGCACAATCACACAACCAACTCAATCACACAAGGTGTCTGTCAGATCTCAGTCCTGTGTGTTGCTCTCAAATACGACTCTCTGGATTCTGATTGGGCCCTCACACATCTCACCGTGCCCCCGGTACTCTGACATATGTTCAGCTTTGGTTAAATTTGACTTCTCGTTGTGTTACACAACTGAGCTTTACTCAGTGTTATCTTTTGATTGACTCCTCCACTATTCCCCTCCCAACGTATTTATCTGAGGCCAATGACAGCCGGCAAATACTTACTAGAACTCTTGTCTCTGGCAGCGCATTCTGGCAGTAAGTGTTTTCAGGCAGTTTGAGAAGTGGGTGTCACTTACATTAGCTCGCTCTCAAATCTTGACTCACCCTTCATGCATATAATCCCTCCTGCAAATTCTAGGCCATGGATTTTAATAGAGTTTCCAAAGTAGGTGTGAGGGCCACTGGCTGTTCTAATTTAGTTCCTATTGATTTATCTTGTCTCCTTTCACGGCAGCAAATTGTAAATGCTTCCTTTGCTTCACTCGGTGTTTGCTCCCTGCATGACAAGTCTCTAGCATTGATGGAATGTGTCAGTGAAAAGTGCCTTGATGTCTGTTTTCAGTATCGCGGAGACAAAGCCATCATCCAGTGACAGTCCCGCTCGGGAAAGCTGCCTCATTCAACCTCAGAGAGGAAAGCTGGGCCCCGTGACATGAAGGCTCCATAGTAAAGGACACACAAACCAATCTCCACAAGAGATAAAATAAACCCATTTTCAGGACTGGAGGTAAAACTAAACTACCAACCCATCGCAGCCTTTTACATCCCCCATGGCAGAGGCTAAGGTGGTTACAACCAGGAATTTCTTTCTTAAAAGTCAAATCAGTTGTCGCGGGCTCCTTTTGGTCCACAGCAGAACGCACCCTCCAGCGAGAAGTCAGAAGTCACTAAAACCTCTAGTTCTTGTTTTGTCCCTAGTTGAGCTCCTATTTCTACAACCAGAAGAGCGGTGAAAGGAGAGCCTGACACTCAGGTTCACGCTGAGCCACCACCTTCCTCCGAGGCTTTGATCAAGACCTTCCAGGTAACACTCCTGGTGAGCTGGCACCGAGTACTCGTGTTTTATTCCCTGCAGACCTCTGTGTGGCAGCTGGAGGCAACTTTGGCCCGTGCAGAAAGGGAGAAGTGGCGCTCGGGAAAGTGTGTCCTGCGTTGTGTCCAGCAGCCCGGGTGTCCCTGCAGAAGCTGAGGACGTCACATCGGGACCCTGTGGCACATCCACTGGTTTGAGTGACAGAGCTCGACTGGCAGGAACGTGGCCAGAAGCTGGGAGCACATGGAAGAACAGGATCTCCCTCTTCCAGCAGCACCAAACTGTAATATGGCTCAAACCACATCAAGAAATCACGCTTGAATTCTTGTTCTCACAAGACATTTAGGCAGGAATCTCCAAACCTGCTCAGGGCTGGAAAGGACCCCAGGTGTCGAACCTGCTCTCAGTACAGGGGCAAAGCCGGGGAAGTCCATGGTACAGCAACGTGATTCAGGAAAACTGACACTTCATTAGTGTGAGAAAAGGCATCTCAATCTCGCCTTTCAGATGCTCATTTAATTAGGTCTTGATCCAGTCCTGAGCTGGCTCTGTCTCACAGGAGAAAGCGCCGTGTTCCAGTTGCTTTTAGTTCTCACTCATGACTTGGGCACTAACCACACATTTTTTACAAATATAGCATGAAGTATCCCCTCTAGGGAAGGGGACATTTAGATGAAGCCTACAAAGATCATCCATTTTCTTTTTGGTTATAATTATGTATTACATTAGTGTTGGTTTTTAATGAACAAAACTAGTGACTTCATCTTTATAATTACACATTTAAAAAAAGAAGAAGAAAAAGAAGTTGTTGTAGATGTCTTTTGCAATATGGTTCCTCTGCCTCCTTCATGGGAATCCCAGCGTGTGCCTCTGAAACAGATACGCTGGGACTGGCATTTGCCACACTCGAATCCACAAGCTCTGCCTGTGCCATTGTGAATGTGTCTGAAATGACCGGCTTTCCGGTGAGGGCAGCCATCGTTTGAAAGGCTGAGAAATAAATATATCATAAATCAGCATATGGGGATTTTATTTACAAAGATCTAATCAAATTTTGTTCTGTAATTTCAATATGCAGTATACACACAAAGTGTATATTTTTTTCTTTCTCTTTGGCCATAAATATACCTTATAATTCTCTTCTTCCATAATGTGCCTGGTTTTTGTGCTGGTAAAGTAACATCTTAGCCTTTTGTAGTCTGTTACAGTGCACTATAGAATTTTTATGGTATGTTACAGTCTGGTTTGGAGATCATCCAACAAAGTGATCTGCTTCCTTTAAAAAATAACATAAAATACTGTATTTTTCATAATGTGTATAAAGCTATACAGAAATCCAAGCACGGAAAATAAGCACAGCACTGCCAATACCAAGCACTTAGCAGTCATGTCCTAGGCCACAAAATCATGAGTTTGCCTTACAAATCTTGAGATTTCAAAGAAACATAATTTGGGGTTTCCTCTATTTGCCCTTCTTCCTTTTAAAACTCTTTGGTTGTTTCCAAGCTATTCTGTATAATCCCCAAAGTTGTCAATTTACCTTCAGCTTTCAGAATGCTGAAACTTCCAAGTAATTAGAGGACACGGGGAACTAGAGCTTTGAAAAACAACTGTAACAAAATCTGGGGTAAAATAGCAAAAGCTGGTGCTGCTGCAGGCTGAAATCCACTCCCTGGCACAGGGCTGACGCATCCCCAGCCCCGTCAGCCCTCGCCGCTGAGATGTCAGGGAATGAGCAGGAGCTCAGCTGCCCTCAGCACAGGCAGCACTTGATGGGCTGTGCTTCCTTTTGAAAACTCCAACTTTTCAGCTCACTGCTTGACAGTTCCCAAACCAAATTGCATCCCCAGCCTGAAAAGAGTATTTAAAAAATAATAATAAAATACTTGCTTCAACCTGAAATATAATTTCCTTTAGCAGAGTTTTGGATTTTTTTTTTTTTTTTTTCCAGGAAACACTAGGAAAAAGGCATTATTGATCAATCCAAAGCAGGCACTGCTTCCACCCTGGTTTTTCTGCACAACTCTTACTCTGAGAGTTGCCATTCTCAGTGTGGCTCATGGTGCAGATCCCTGTGCTGGCTCAGCTCACGCAGACAAACACATCCCTGCACTTGCTGGGACAGAATGGGAGCTGCACAGGGGGATTTTTTGCTGTTGTGGGTTTGTATACAAGCGTCCCATGGAGTTTCCACACCTCTACAGGAGACTTCTTAGTTATTGTGTTTGTTAAAGGACAGAAAGAGGCAACATACCCTCTGCAGTGGTGGCTCCTGCGGGGACAGCAGCTTGTGAAGGGCTGGGCTGGATTCCCATCCAACATCTGCACCCACATCTTTGAAGTTCACAGGATGGGCCTGGGTATGGAACTCTCGGGCTTCCCTGGTGAAACAAAAGCATTTCATTGTAGTCAACAGGGCCAGACAAACAAGCATCAAATGGTTGCTCATCTGCCGTCTTCAGCTCAACTCCAGGCAGGACTCAAAAGCAACGCACTAACAAACCCGGGTGCCAAGTCCTGCGTCTTGGCTCTGCCCGAGGTGCACCGAGCCAGTTTTCATGGATGCTAAAATACTAAATCCTGTGCAGAGCAGGGCACATTGCTCGCCAGGCAAGGCTGTTTTCAGTTTTCTGAGACACTCTTGAATTCATTTTAACACCAAGATTTCAGGATGAGGTCTTTTTTCCCTTCTGCCTTTCACGATTTACCAGAGATGGGAAATGGATTCTGGTCCATCTCACCCTCTCATCACTGCCAGGGCCAATGCAAAGGAAAGGGATGGGGAGACCCAAACCTGCAGTCCTTGTACCCTTCAGTGCTGGGGTCATGAGAAGGCTTTCTGGAAACAGACTGTACATTCATCCTAATTCAGAGAAAAGGGCCAACTCTGAACTAATTTCAGGCCTCTCTATCCCTTTCACGTTGCTGCTGGTTTTGGTTTTCCTTCTGTGCACAGGGTCGCAGCCACAGATGCAACCTTCACGTGTCCCGGCACATCCCTCCTGTCACCCACCCACCAGTGCGTGCCTGTCACATGCGTCCTCAGCCAGGTGTCCCACGCACGAGTGTGCCAGATCACACCCAAGTGCAGCTCCTGACACTCTGCAGCTCATTGCTGCTCGGAAGCGGCCTTGGTGAGTGAGGCAGTGGTGCCTTCACCAATGCATCCGCTATAGTTAAAGACTGGGCATCTGGAAGCCAATTTTACCATCCAGTGTCAAATGCTCAAGAGCCAGTCATGCAAACGCTGCACAGGAGGAGCCCTTCCTCTCACAAGTAGCCCCACAGCACACGCAGGAGCACCTGGCTCCAAGCACAGATCCATTTTCAGATTACTTGTTACGAGGTATGTTAATTAAAGGGCATCTTTCACTCTGGCATTCACTGCCAGTAGACGGGCTGCATGCAGCAGATACGCTCTCAGTGTTGACATGTAAGGGGAGCATCACTTCAGCAGTGATAGGAAGGTGTTGATGGGATAAAGCCCACCCTCCCAGCAGCTCCGTCTCTGCAATCCTAGCAGGCCATGAGCCAGCCGGGTGGTTGTCTCCTCTGTTCTGCAGCCCCAGCGTTAACACTAAGCAAATGCATGAAGACATCAGCGAGATTGCAAAGACCTCACACTGTGCTGGGTGCTGTTCATAAGGCAAAAGGCAGACCTCATGTTCAAGCTAACCGGCAAAACACAGCTGGGGAAAGAGAGGTGCAGGGTCAGATCCATCTTAGATACCCAGTTCCCACTGACAAATCACCTGGAGCTGGAAGGCGGCACATCCACCTGCAAACACAGGGCCTCGGTGCTGCTGTGGTGTGGTTCACGCTGACCTCCCTGAGATCGCACAGCAGGGTGCAGCAGATCAGGGAACACCAGGACAGCTCCCTCATCCTCTTCACCAAATTACACTGGTGTGAACTGGACAGGTTCACCCTGGCGAGGCAGCGGTGGGGTGTAGCACTGCAGCACCTAACGGCACAGCTCCATGGCCATGACCCCGCAGGACACTGTGCCCTGTTCCCATCAGCTGACAAGGGCCTTTTGCTCCAGGACAAGAATAAAAAAGTAGCACGGTTCTCTGTGAATTTCAGTTGTTCCTTAAATATCTCCTTAAATCTACATCAGGTCACGCTGTGAGTCAGTTTGACACGTAAAAGGGCTGTTTCGCAAAGCAGCGTTATGTGCCATACAGATGTGATCAATCACTCAAAGCAAATAACCAGCTCCAACAACCACCCAGTTCCAGCAAGGGCAAACGTCACCCCTGTGCCAGCAGCACCCACATGGTGCAGCTCACAGGATCTTGTGAGAGACAGGCCTTGTGAATGTGATCCTAATGCCACGTCCCCAAACAGTGAGTGTCCTATGCAAGAATGATTTCTGTCCTAAAAAATAAAGGCAAGTTCTGCTCAACTTTCAGGCCAAAGCAGCTCCCATGTTCGCAGGGAGGCTGCAAGGCTCCAGAAGCCTTCCTAATATTTACCTGCGATCATGGGGCACTCACAAAGTTGCGATGTTCATTCATACGTGGCGGTTAAAGAGCCTGAGAAGGCTGCGGGTCCACGGGCATCGTCCAAGCAGTCGTGCCATAGCATGCAGAGTGGACAAGGGAGTAGACTGGGGCCAACAGGAAGAACTGTTCAGGAATGCCTTGCTGAAATAGCCCCTGAACTCCATGAAGATTCTGTAAGCAGCACTATAAATGGTTTTCTACTAGGTTTTAGCCCTCAGCTTGTCCGGCCAAACCCACAAGTAAAACAGACTGTAAAAACACAGAAAATAGCAACACAAAGTGCCACAAACCCCCCGAGAGGAGAAATTTTTCATCCCGTGTCCAGGCAAAGACTGAGTGCGGCTGTGACGGCAGAGGCTCCTGCAGCCCGTTCTGCCAGGTGAGCAGGGCAGTCCCCACGGATTCTGTCCTGCGGGCCGGGGTGCTGGGTGGCCGGGCAGGCTGGGGACAGCCCCGTCTGCCCTGGGGACAGGCAGGGAGGTGCCTTCGGATCAATCGGATCAAGGCTTCTTTCTGCAAACTCCTCCCGTGCTGCATGGACCGTGTCCAGGTCCCAGCTGAGGGTGGGTGCCTTAGGCTGATTGGGGTGGGTGGGACGCAAACCTCCGAAGGTATTTCCAGCATTACACCAGCCGGCATTCGCCTTTTTCTCTCAACATGTGAGAGGTTCGACTTGTATCCTCATAACCTCTGCTCTAAACAAGGCGGCAAAATCATTAAGTAAGACAAAAGCAAATACAAAAATCTGGATGGTGCAAGAGCCCATGTGTGGGGAAAACACACTATTGACCCAATAGGGCAGGGAGCAAAAATTGCAGCTAAAATCGTAGCTTGGGAGAGCATGGATCAGCCTGGCCCATGGAAAGACATTTAGAGCCCTGTGCCACAAAAGTCCTTTTCTGCAAGGCACTGCACAGCAGCACACGCACCAAGACATCCAGCAATACCCGCTGTGAGGACAGCAGGGTAAGCCCTCGCTGAAGAGCTGCCAAATGCTCCAGAAGCACTCAGCCACGGTAGAAACAGAGCCATGGCACCCTCCACAAAGAGCTCTCTTGCTAATTGAGCAAGCAAAGGCTTTTTTTGGAAGAAAAACATATATATTTACAGACAGGCTAAAACAATAAAGGAAAATTTAAAAGGCTGAACAAAGGGACCAGCAAGTCAATGACAGAAATTAAAATTTCAGCAGCAGTTGCCTGCAAGCGGGCGCAGGGGCTGCGCAGCCAGGGGAACTCGCTGCCGAAGGGGAAGGGGGGAACAGCAAGAGGACGCAGAAACACATTTCAAATGGCACTAAACTATCAAAGCCAGAATCTGCATCAAGGATTTAAAAAAAAGAGAAGTGTTGAAACGATGTGGTCTCCTTGGGGAGGAGCCAAACGGCAGGGAAAGCTGAAGCTGATGGGGATGTGTTGTGACAAGAAGCACGGGAGGGACTGGGGGACATGAGGTGGCTACGAAGGGACACACAAGCGTGGCAGGGAGCTGAGTCCCTGCCTTTGGGAGCTAGAAAGGTTATGGAGCTCCATCACAGATCTTTTCCAGACAGAGGGATGCAGACACTATTCTTTCTATGGTTCGACCATCTCAACCAGCTGTGGAGTTACAGAGTGGGGATGTAACATCCTGAACCTCTCATGAGATCTTGTTGTGTTGCCGCGAGGCGATGGCTGGTGATGGGAACACTGAAGGTGGCCGCTTGGCAGGGAAGGTCCCAGTGCTCCATTATGCATTGACACCCAAACTTGCAGAATGTAGGAAACAGTCACCAAGAATCTGGCAAAGCAAATCACGTTTCTCCAGAAAGAGACCTGGCCTGGAAGTTGGCCATTTTCTCTAACACAAACCACAAGCCTTTGACAGATTTTTAAAGAGGATTATGCTGAGAACCTCGGCTTTTAGGAAAATTAAGAGGTTTCTAAAGCCATTTACAGTGACTACATTTAAGCAAGGTACCTTGCCCACCTCTGGAAGCAATTACCTAATGCCGGAACCCACCTAGATCCTGGTCTAACTGCTGAATTAGATGCTAATTACTCCCTTGCTGTCTGTTCTTCCTGCCGCCGCCGCAGTGGGAACCGCTGCCTGCTGGATCACTGCGGGGCTGCGGAGGACGCTCAGCCAAGGGAGCCGTTTGGTCTCATTAACTCAGTCTCTTCTCACACACTGTGGGCCAGGTTTGTGTGGTAAAATCCAGAGCAATTCCTTTGGAATGATACATTTCTCAGGTATGGCTGAAAACTACTGGCTTATTTCAGCAGGGTTATTCTGGATTGACAGCAACGAAACTAAAAGGAAAATTAGAATTTGCCTATCCTTGATTATTAATTAGGAGTAATATAGAATGTGAATTTAAAACACTGAATTGGTCCCCAGAATGCAGCCGAATTAGAAGAAAAGACGCTTTTTATTTTGGAATAAAATGGTAGGATTTAGGAATAGGTACTCTGAAGTAGTGTCTTGTTATTTCGTAACTCTGGTGTAGCAAGTATAGCAATGAAGATTTAGCAAGATGGCCATTTTACTTTTTACCTTCTGGGCATCAGAGAAACTACCTTCCACCTTATTTTTTTTTTCCAAACTCAGTTGACTCTCCTGAAGAGTTTCTGTTCATGATTAGTGTGAAATTCTACAGGACTCACCTGCACCACTTCCTTTCAGCATTAGCTCTTATTGCCAAACTCCTGATCTATTTAAAATGGAAAAAAGAATCACACAGAAAAGAAAAACAAGCATCTGTAGGAGTAGGGCAATGTTTTCCAAACGTGCTTTCCCCATGCGTCAGGGTCCGTCTTGTGCACTGACACATCCCGCAGACTTGCAGCAACTTGTGGGGCAGAGCCGTAGGTGTGCACAGCCCGTCACGTGGAAACACCCGGGGAACCAGGGAGAAAACCACGCACCCCAGCAACTACCATATAGGAGACACGTCCCCAGCAATTTTTTTTTTCCCAGGATATCAGCATGCTGCTCATTTTACTCCACATTTTGAAAACTGCGCATGTCCTGGAAAGCAGCTCCTTGGTGTTGGAGTCGGGACATTCTGGAGGAGCTCTGCTGGCTCTGCAGAGGCTGCAATTACAAGAACCATAATCGACGCTGCCCTGCGCGTCTTGCAGCACTTCTGCTGAGACTGGGAAACGTGGGCTTGTCTAAGCCTGAGAAGTGATTCAAACTAAGAGGTTGTGCATTCAAACCACAATGGCTATTCCTGCAAAACGCCGCAGCCTGGGCACAAATATTCTAGAATGAAATGTGACTCGATACTACCCGCTTTATCCCTTTGGACAGTTTAGTCGCTTTGGCTTTAAAAGCCAATTATGCTAACACAGAACAACGTTCTATTTATTTCACAATGAGTTATGCAGGAATATAGATGATGGAATGAGCCCATCCCTAAAATTAAACCCAGAAAAGCACACATTGAATTGCATATATTAATAACCAGTGTATATAATTTCTGTGCTAAGACCAAAGGTCCTTCCTGATTAGGACAACTTGGGTGGCTGTCAGCAACATTTCCAGCCCCAAAATATCATTAGCTAATCTGAAAGCTGGGCAGTTCTTTTTCAGTGGCTTGGACTGTGATTTATAGGATGGTGTATCAGCTCAAACCTCCTCAATGATCTTAATTAAACTCTGAAGGTGAAAAATTAATCACTAGACTTATTTTATTATGCACAACCAGTAAAAAAAAAAAAAAATACTTCAAATTTACATAATGTCTAACTGAAAATTATTTAGTAGTCACATTGAGACTTGGATTATTATTAATTATCTAACTTGTCTTTTTATCATCGGGGAGGAGCAGGTGATGTTTCGCCACCAAGTTTCTGTACTTGGAAAGGGCAGGGGCTGCTTGGGTGTATTTTTCCCTTTTCCCACAGGTGGCCAGCCTCTGTACCTGCTCTGGTACACTGTTCTAATGCCAAATGTCTGTGCCTCTCCCCAAAAACCAGCTCTTTATCAGCACTCCATCTCCAAAAATACTATTACTGGTAATATATAACATACACTGTGTGCCATTAATTAATCTTCAAGCCAGCCCTGTGTGGAAACAACTGGTCTTGGTGCTGAGCAGGATTATACTCAGGTTTCTCAAACAGGCAAGAGAACATGATGGGACAGGAGCTTCCCTGCAGACACCTGCCTGAAGGTGCTCCTGGAAGAGCCCCACGTTGTGTCACCACCACGTGCCCAGGACCAGCTTTACCATCACCACCTGCTCGCTTTGGGATGCTCCGACACCTGCCCTGTCCCTGCAGGGGACGCAAGCCCCGCACGGGGCTGCTGGGGTGAAGCTGTTTGCACCCCTTGGGTCCATTCAAGGCACCCGAGTGACAAACTGGTCCTCAAAGCAGCAGGTTGGTGCTGGCCAAGCCCCTAATCACTGCCAGGGTGAATGAACTCCTCTCCACTCAATGTGTATTGACTTCTCCTTGAGGGAAACTAATCCAGGACACCCTCATGGACCTCTGTGACCTCCTCAATCCATTGCAGCACCTGACTTACTAAAGAAACGAGCTCTCCTCCCCGAGCTCCTGTCAGCGCCCAAGAGGAGTCAAGGAGAGCCACGGCCATGGGGGTCTCCTCAGAAACCTCCTTCCCATGGCCCATCCCCAGCTGTTTCCCAGGACCCCCCCAGACGGCTCTGCCAGGCTCACGGTGCCGGGGCTGGCGGCTGCGCAAGGTGGGGACCGTGACTCACAGCGTGGGACGTGCCACAGCGCTGGCCGGGAACAAACAGCAGCACAACGACAGCTCTGTCCATAGTATCAATACATCAGAAGAGATCCCCCAAGGTAAAGACAACAACCCGCTTTATCAATTTATCACCTTAATGAGCCAAGATTGCAAATGAGAGACAATTGTGTGGGCTAATGCCTTAGTACGAAACTGGATAAAACAGAAAACGGACTGGCACGAGCTCTGCAAAACAAAATAGACTATTTATACTGATTTTCCTTAAAAATACCAATAAGAAATGTTGAAATTAACAAAGTATGCCAAAATTAGCCTCATAAGGAAGTCAAGGAGCACCTGGTAAACTATTACCTGCTGCACTGCATTTGAAAGATAATATGGAAAATTATTACACCATGAGAGTCCTTACTACTAGTTTAACTATCTGCAAGAAATCACTGGCCGATTTTGGTATCAGCCATAGATCAGGATGGATGCTCCTTTCTAGCTCTACCGAAATGGCTTCCAGCCGTACACCCCATGGTGTAATATTGGTGTCCGGTTCTAGTGACACCACACCAAGAAGCCACAGCGGTGGACTCAGAGCTACTGTGGGGTTCACAGACACAAGGCACCCCAGCCCTCAAGAACTTGAGGTGATTATTTAAAGAGCATGAGGGGTTTAACACCACAAAGTAACTTCCACACAATTAAATCCCCACATTTGACAGTCCCAAAAGCCAAGCGCCACCTCGTTACATGCAATGCACCTATGCTGAAGTGCTACCGGACCAAGGCTCAAATGGCAAAATAAAGATCGGGAGACTATGACTTCATTGGACCCGAAACAGGGAAGACGTGTCAGTCAGTCCAGTATATATTTATATATCAGTCTTCAGAGAACAGCAATGCTCACTTGTCCTCATATGTTTGTGTGCCTGGGCAGAGGTTTCCAGTTACAAAAATTTATTGCAGGGTGACACTCACAGATCCGATTTCTTGAGAGAAATAATGAAGTCCAGGACTTTCTGGCAAGGAGCAGAAATGTCAGTATGACAAGCTGATCGCTTACTATACCATAACTTAATACATCCTGTGCGTGTTTGGGAGGATGTTTTTGATGAACTAGCAACCCAAATTAGCAAGGAATTTTTAGCATGTGCCTGGTCTTCTCATACATCAGGTATCAGGATTCACCTTGAAGAGGGAGATCATTCCCTAGGCATGACTCCATTTGCTCTAGCATTGCGATTTATGACTCCAAGGTGCTTGGAGGGAGGAGTGGAGAGGTGGGAATGTCCACAATTATTCAGGGAAAGCAGATGCTATCAGACAAGACTGCACCCTCGTTTCCAGATCACGCAGCTCTCTTAACCAGGACAGCAGGAACAGCTGCCAGCACTGTCTGTCTCTTGATGACCAGGATAAAACATGGACAGTAACAATCTATTCTCCAAAATGCAGAGGACAGTTGCGGAGTGATCTGGAGTGCTGCCTGATCCCAGGCAGTTCACCAAGTCCTTCCTTTGTGAATCCCTGCAAGAGCAGGAGGAGAGGTTGGTGATTTTTCGCTTCCAGCAAAGGAAAGGACCCTGCAGGGGCAAGTTAAACATTGCAATGGTGGTATTAAACATGGCAATGGTAGAATTAAACATTGCAATGGGGGATCATACAGGGATGAAACAGAATGGCTGACATGGGCGTTGGCAGTTGATAACTCGAACTACCAAGGAAGAAGATAGGTTTAGGCCCACAGTTTTGTTATCATACTGTAGTCAGATCCTGTTTACAAGACTGATGAACACAACAGCTAGAGAAGTGAAACTGTTTACTTGTGGTAACCTGCTGATGCTCACAGTTTTGCTCCATGTGCCTCTCATGTTGCCTTCCCATCCTTCCAAATATAGTCTTCTGTGACAGCCAGGGTCTGGAAGGCTTTTAAGCAGGAGTCTCTTCCCAAAGGGCACCGTGCAGCGCAGTCTGGCCTTTGCATATCACCGGCACTCAGGATGTAGAAAGAAATTATCTTTCTGGAGATTAGACAGGAATCCGTCCAAACTCAGAAACAGGAAGATTAATTGCTGGAAATAATATTACCAAACTGTGTGCCATGTGAAGTGTATGCTTGTGCAGGGTGTTTATGTGTGTATCTTTACATAGTAGGCTTGGTGGGTGTATGTACACACAATCTGCCCAGAATTTCACAACTTAAGTTAACTGGGTGGAGGGTAAAAAAGGCTGTGGGGAGGGAGCAGAAGGATTCATCTATTTCTCCTATGAACCAGATGATTAGTTAATCTAGGGAATTCTCACTGACTCCTGATCCTCTTTTGTAGCCATGGGAAAGTTCTCGAACAGCCTCTCTGCTTCCTCTTCCCTACATTACATGGATTCAGATCTAGAGCCACTATAAAGGAGGACATAAAATAATTTCCAAGAGCCAAAGAGAAACAGCAGTGATCTGAAGACAGAGAAGAAAGTGACAGATGTGACAGGAAGACCAACCTGCAATTTATCATCACAGAAAATGTACCTCAGGTACTACCAGGGCCCACAAGGCTGCCCATGGGCTGAAGGTGCTTTGAGAAAAGCAGCTGAACAAGCAGACATCAAGGTGACAACAAAATACGTGCTCCTCACATACGGTACTTAGTGAAATGCTGCTCCACAAAGCCCATTGCCATTGATGTTACCAGGGCCATAGTTCCACCTCGTCCTTTATTTCTCCTGTTGACCACACTGCAAACAGGCTCAGTGGAAATCTGCCCAAGGCCCTGTTAGTGATGAGCTACGTTGCCGTAGGTAGTAACTAAACTGTAAATAAAGCTGTAACTCTTTGGACTTTGCCCACAACAATGTTTTTTCCTGACTGGAAATTCAGGCTTGATACAGAGCAGGGAGAACACACTGACTTTTAAAACCTCCCAGGGCAGACTGACATGGAAGACCAAGCTGATGCCAGGAACACAAGTAACCGAACCTCTCCATCTTAGAAAATGTTATTTGTGCTCTGCAAGGCTCCAGTGCATAAAATATATACAAGCAGATCTGAAAAAAATACAAATAAAATCTCTGGCATTGGCTGAAAAAAGAACGTGTCAGACAACAGCCCCCTGGGCCCAAGGCCTTTCATTCCTTTCCACACAGATCTTGCTGGAGACGAGCTGACTTGGTTTTGGAGTTGGCTCCTGAGCCCACACCTCATAAATTGCTGGACTCTCCAGGAACCTTCCAAACACCCAACACCCTTACAGAGAAGGCACCAAACCTCTTATTTTGCCAGGGAGAGCTGGGGATAATCAGACTGATAATTGTACAGTTGGATCTACCTTCCTGCTCTTGCTCGCAATCTGGGCTTTCTTGTGACAAATTCTTCTCATTTTATTTCCCAAAGCGGGACTGTCGGAGCGGGTGACGCCGAGCCTGGGTGCAGACCTGGGGAAGGAATGGTGAAAGTCATGAGCCAGCTCACAGAAAGGGAGAGGAACAGGTCCAGCATATCTGTTTTTAGGATGGAACTTGGTTTCACGGTTTAAACAGAAGCGTAAGGACTTTGTTTTCACATTTCTAAAAGCTAGCAGAAAACCCTGCAAAATAATGAGGTTTGACATGGTGATCTCCGAAGTAAGCCTTTCTTCTCTGGTCCATACTGCAAATCCATTCATTTCTAGTCTGTGTCGCTCTGAAGAGCAGAACGGTTTCAAGACACACGTTTACCAGACGTCGCGCTGACCGCGAACGCTCCTCGAGCTCCGTGAGCGAACCCCTCAGCAGTACACAAACCTGCACCTGAGAGACATACAGGTGTGTAGATCTCCTAATCTGAGCTCCAGATCTCACTCAGAGCCATCGTGGGTTCCTCATGCATCTTTTGATCTAATCCTTGTCCTGACTTGTATTGGTGATAATGTCACTGGCAACAGGCAAAGTCAGGAATGTAAGAACAAAGAAATGTAGAACAGAGAGACCATCCAGGCCATAAAGCCCAACTTCAGGAAAACTCATGACCCTGGAAAACTTATCTGTTTCTTCTATCTGCTTCTTCTGCCTTGTCAAATAAAAGTTTTCACATCACCTGTAAACAGACTGGCACAGACATTTTCAGTTTGGTCAATGCAAGGCTGCTTTTTTGTTTTGGTTTGGTTTTCAGCCAAAAAAATTCATACCAATGAGACTAAAATTAAGCTTGAAACAATCTGTTATGCCCACAAGAGCTCCACTCATTTCCCTGGCCTTGCACCACCCACTCCTGCGTATCAGCCACACACTGGACATAAGTGGAGAGAGGACACTTGACTGTCCTGCACACATCTGCTCATTAAGGCAGCAAACAATGGAAATATTACTGAAATAATACTAACACTGTCTGTCTAAATGAAGATGAAATAAGAAAGGATGTACTCTCTCAATACTGCGAGACTCAAGATATTATAGAAACAGACGCCAGTAAAGCAGACAGAAAAAGCAACACCTACTACTGTCCCCTGGGAACACTATGTTTTCAGTCGAATCACACATAAAACACCTGCTCCTGTTCCCACCAAAGTTAAGGGCAGGATTCTCACTGACTGCTCTAAGGATCAGGCCCACCATATATTTTAGAAAGTTAAATCAGCAGCTTTCGAAGTCTCTAGAGAGTTTTTATGATGCTGCCTAATTAATTCAGAAGCAAATAGATTATTTCTCAGGAGGTGAAAAGCAGGAACTATTTAAAAGCTGCCTTTAGGCAAACTACTAGGAAATAAGAAAAATGTAACTACTGGTTGTGTCAGATTTCATTTTCCAGATCAAAATTCATTGTGTCAGCTCCTTTTCTTTGTTGTGATTCTTTAAAGATGTAACAAGAACCCTGCACGTGTGTGAAAAGGAGGCGCTCCTTCACACAGCAATGCTGTTCCAGATACTCAAGATTTACACCTTTCTGTACTTTTCCCCACCTAATAAATATCTTCTAACTGGGACTATGTTGGGAGGGTAAGGCAGCAAAGGAAACAGAAGACAGAGCTGCTTTCCCTACATCTCCAAGCTGCCGCTACATGGGACAGGAAAGCTTTTAACACATTGAATTGTGCAATGCAAATTATATCATGGGTCAGTTATTTAAGTGGCACATGACTGTAACCCCTTAGACTAACTCCTGCAATAAAGAATAATAAAGGGATCCTTATCCAGAGGTCTTGTCTTCTAAATACAAGAAGATAGGGCTGAGGGGATAGCAGAGCTGCAGATAACATCCCGTAATAAGTCAGCAGCAGAGCCAGAATTAGCCAAGGTCCTCTGCTTTTACCTGCCACCTCCAGATCTACAGTTGCTGTAGTTCAGCACAGATTTGCTGAAGCAACTGAAGCTACATCTGACTACACCAGTTCTGGTTTTGTCCTGGGAAGGTGGCAAATGTTTTTAAAAGTTACGGCTGGAACACCAGAAGACCAAAAAAAGGCATTAAAAACTCAAGTCCTAGTGGAAGTCAATAAACCCAGTTTCCATTATATCCCTTGAAACAACCCAGCTGAGGTGGAGAGTGATAGGAGAGCTCTCCTCTTAATACATCATGTATTGGTAATTTAGAACAGCTTACTTAGCATTAGCTCTGTGTGTAAGAGGTTTGTGCTTCTTAATCCCATCTAAGCCTTCTAAGACACTGCTTTTTAATTCAAGGTTTTACAAGGGAGAGTGTTGGACCCTGCCCTGCACAAAGAAGCAAATGGTGCAGGGCTGGAGAGCAAAAGACCCCATGGAAAGCAGAGCAAGCCCAGTGCCCTGCAAACCCAGCTTTGTGGCAGCCCCCAGGGCCCTGGACGGCCAAGAGCTGCAAGAACAAATACATCATTTCAGACATCTAAAGAGCCTGATCACTAACCAAAAAAACATAAAAAAAGCATCACACCAAAAGTCTTCTATACTTCGTAATATTTTTTTCTAATTTGCTGCAGTACTGGTGCAGAGACTCTTCAAAACGGATTCGCTCTGCTTTGCCTGAAGGACGTGGGAACCATTCCTACGCAAAGGCCTCTGCATTATTCAGTCCCACTCCTCTGTCAGCCTTGTTGGTTCGCTCCATGCACAGTATGAATTTCACCCGCAGCAATAAAAGCCCAGCTTCTGGAAACCACTAGGCTGGAAGAACAGTGTGGCTGGGCTGGGTTTACAGGGAACGCCACTGCTCAGCTGGTTTTTCTTTTGGGGTGGGGGGTGTTGCTTGGGAATTTTGAAGATCTTTAAATATTCAAACTTGGGTTTAGGCAGCCAGCACTTAGAAAACACCAGCGTTTGAGAGGGCTGGCTCAACCTCGTGTTTTTCTGGGATGCCCTCCAGGTACCTGAGGACTGTAGAGCAGAGAAAAGGAGAGAGTCAGTAGTAATTCACGCTTTTACAGGACAAAATTCAGATAAGCCTGAGCAAACCAAGCCAGCCATCCACTCCGCTGGGGTTTTGCTGCTTCAGTCCTCAAATATTTTTTGGCTGACGGTTCCTTTGAATTCTAAAGCAAAATTAAGAAGTTTGCTGTTTCAAGAGGTTTTGCAAATCTCCTTTCTTTAATTCCCCTCATGTACCCTGCCTGGGTGTGTTCTCATTACAAATAGGAAAGACCTGAAGATCTTGTTTCCAGGCTTTTCAGTGTGGGGGATTTCAATTCAAGTAATAAGAATGTAGAAACAAAAGAGCTAACGTTGAAGTATTTCTCTACTCACCAGCTTTTCTTAGTCTTGATTTAGATCTCGGTGACTCTACTACTTTCTGCATCTTTACATAATTAAAGAGCCAAAATTGTAGTTGATGTGAAAGTGCTGAAGACAACATATTTACATTTCTTCATAGAGTTTTCTGTATTTTACCATATTTGCTGCCTGGGCCTTAGATAGCCTTGAAGAAATAAAAGGGCTGACCTAACACCTGCAGAATCATGTTTGACTATGGTGGGGTTTAGATCTCAAGTCTATACAGCAAAGCAGGCACTGCAGCAGAAAAGATGAGAGTTGTGAGTTCAGAGATGGCCAGGGACAAAGGACTAAACCCCTTTGTGAAATACACTGACCTTTCAAGAATATCTAAGAGACGCAAAACTCCTTTGCAGGTATCACAGAGGTGAAGTGCTGTGCAGAACACGGGGTTGGGCACAGTCACTTTTCATGTGGCCTCCCAGGCAGCCTGGGCTGGGATGGGGAACGTCACCGGGCCAGGCTGCGCCAGGTCTGCTCTTTTCAAAAAAGACAGAGGAAAAAAAGACAAATAAAATAAAATAAAATAAAATAAAATAAAATAAAATAAAATAAAATAAAATAAAATAAAATAAAATAAAATAAAATAAAATAAAATAAAATAAAGAAAAAAACAGCCTGCTGAGAGGAGACCCTCATTTAGTCATTATTGAGGAGACCCTCATTTAGTCATTATTGAGGAAACCCTGGAGTACCCTAAAGGAGATTCAGATGTGGCCATCTACTTACGATTATTTTCTAGCCTTCCTAATGTTCACAGCAAACTAATGCAAGCGAGGACACATTTCTGTTACATTCGAGAAAGTGTTTACGTTGGCAGAAAATGGATCTCTTCAAAGTCAATTAATGCAGCATTACAAAAGCCAGAACAGTAAGTTACTCAAAGTGGAGAACAAACCTGTTTACTTTGATGAAAGAAATGGTTACAGGCAACCAGGGGTGCAGCAACATCTGACAGGCCAATACACTGAGCCCAAACCCACAAACGCTTCCTCTTCTGACGAGGCCAAAAATCCAAATAACACAGATGATACTAATATGCACAGCAGCTCTGTTATTTCTAGCTGTAGTTAGGAATAAAACCAACCAGACCATTTGTCAAGGTGCAGCCATGCAAAACACAATGGCTTTATCTTAAATGACACGTAAATAAATAACATTTCCACTAAAGGCTTTTTGGTTGCTTTAGCCACATCTTGGCAGTCGCACTTGCTAAGCAGAAAATGGTTGGTTTTTAAGAGGCTCTCCTGGGAGCGCTGGACAGCAGGGACGCTTCAAGGCAGTTTATTACTATTTTCTCACTCCCGGTCTCCCTTGGGCGGCTTCTGGATGAGCGGTGCCAGGACAGAGACACTTGGGCTGCCTCCAGGCAGGCCAGCTTGCTTCAGCAGAGCCTCTTGGGTTGTGTGAATGTGACCGCGCTGCTCCCAGCAGGCAGCCTGAGCGGCTCCGTCCCACATTCCTGACACCAGGACACCGCTCCCATGTCGGGATGTGCAGGTCGCAGACACACAGGCACGTTGCGTGGAGCCAGCCTGAATAGGAACTGCCGGCGCTGAGCCAGAGCAATAAGGCTGGCGAGACCCGAGCTGACTCCGGCAGCCGTTGGAGCAGGAGCCGGGTCAGGTCCAGCGCTGCTCCGCGGTTTTACCTGCACCCAGAGCCAGCGGCACCAGGAAACTCAGCACCGGGACTCGCTCCGATCCAGCAGCGTTCAGTGGCGCTAGCCGGGCTTCTATCGCGTAGACCTGTCTGGGTGTTTTATGCTCTTCTTCCCAGTGCTCTTATTATCTTGTTTCTTTCCTTACCTGAACTACCCTGGCCTCTAACATGCAATGGTGAGTTATGTTTGAAATTAATTCACAACAAAATTAAAATACTAAAATCCACAGTACAAGGTTTTGGCCAGATGGTCAGGTTATCACAATCATCTAGTCTGTCTCCTGATTAACACGGGTCACAGAATTTCCTATGGCCGGTTGGTAGGATTAGCCCTGAGAGCTGTTAGTCAACACAGCCCTGGGCCAGCGCGGTTCTCCGTCACCATCATGGCAGCTTGAACAGTGCAGCCAAACGGGTCCTTTTGCCAAGGAGACAGCATCGCCGTCTCACACGATCCAGAGAGGTGCAGAGGGTTTTGGGGCACGGAGCACCCTGGGAGCTGTGGAAGGGCATCAGCTGCGAGAGCCAGCTCTCAGGGGGCTAAAACACAAAGTCCTGCCTCCGTTTGTAAGGAAATCAAGTGGAGTTTTGCTTAAGTAAGGGCTGAGTCAGTCATGAGTCAGGATTCATGGACTTGGCCCAAAACACACATACGTTTAAAAATAATTGCCTTGAGTGCTTGGATAAGTTTTCAGCAACACTGGGGAGATGTGAATAATTTTGGTCCAGTAGGAAGATCAAAGAATGCTGAAAACATGCATGTTACCCAGCCGCACGGGCCCTGTCCAGCCCAAGCACAGGAGCTGTTTGCTTCCCAGGGTGAGAACCTCAACCCATGGGTGTCAAAGAGTGAAATCACAGCTACTCTTTGATGTATTTATATGGGTGGAGATTCCAGGTCATGCAATGAAATGGAATTACTCACACCCTTTTGTTCCCAAGGATTAAAGCCTTTATCTTTCTATTCTCAGCAGGAATATCATAATGTTTTGGGAAAGAAACCCTAAGATCTATACCAGTTACATGCTACTGTTCTTTTAAATATATATGATATGTGGTTAGCCTTCAGGATAGAATACAGTACCATAAGAGCAAACGAATTAACAGTAAAGGATGGTGTATGACTGTGAACAGCTGAATACAGTCTATCAGAATGGGCCCAATCTTTTTTTTTTTCCACGCTCCCACGGAGCGCTCATCACTTGTAATCATATGGGAAAACTGCACCAGCAAAATAAAGTATTGTTAATATTCCTATGTTGATTCTTTTCTGCCTGTGATATCTTGCCCCAGCTTGAACAGCCCCAGGCACAGCTACTACACTCATCCAACGGAGACAGCTCCTTATGGTTTGAAGGTAATGAGGAGACCCATGAAAGCGTTTGGCTGCTCTGTACCAGGTTTGTATCTTAAATGATGAGCATGACCCCAACATATAAAGTGACTTTTAGGAACAAGAACAGTAACTCAAGTTAACAGGTACCAGCTATTCTGTAATAACTACCTTTTGTGCTTGCTCTCCCCCTTTGGCAAACACAAAGTAAGCCAAGGCAGTTTTCCCTTTCCACAAGAAAGGGGATGGCTGCATCGCCTTCACGGGGTAAGAGCATGAGCAAGGCAATTGTGGTGAAGAACCTGACATGCAGGAGCTTGTTGTGCTGTAGGAACTCGCCTGTGTGTCAGAGTCCTCAGCACAAGCAAGACTCAGAACCAGCGCGGGTTGTAAGCTGGGAACAGAAATATATAATATTGGGCAGGCAAATGTACAGAACCTCAGCACTTCTGTCTTGGATCATACAGGCAAATCCTCCCGCTCTGTGCTGAAATCCTGCTAAGTCGTTTGGCATTACCGTAATTACTTGCTTCAGTAACATCTCCTGGCGATCTCTCTTGGCTAGCTAGAAGAGGTGTGAAACACAGCAGCTATTAGGACTAATTATCATTATTTGCCTTCAGCGGGTGCTGCGAACCACACCACAGAGTGCTAGATGCTGAACAGGACACAGCAAGGAGCAGCCCCGCCACAAAGAATATGCAACCGAAGTGAGTGGTATGTGCCAATTTGCAGTTTTAAAATATGTCTTATGGAATCTATGTGCTTCTCAGTCATTTAGCAAATCAGACCTTAACCACAGTTTCTGTAGGACTTTACTACACAGCAATAATAAAGTATATAATCCTATTTTCATTCCTCAAGTCAAGCCATTAGGTGAGCATCCTGCATCCACTGCAAAAGAACAAGGTATCTATCGCTCATGGTTCCAAGGCAAAGTGGATCTTGAACACTCCTTGAAGCAGAGACAGTAAATCCCAATTGAAGACTTACATTTAAAAACCTATCTCAAAACTTTATGATGCTACCCTTGCTAGTGGTTTTGTGGTTTGTTTTTTTTTAATGTTGGAGCAAGATGGAAACTTGGTAAGGCCCAGAATAAGATAGAGAAACCAGCCAACAAGAGACAGACGAGCAACTGCGAGTGATGAGACCAGCACAACACGCGGCAGCCACGGGCGCTTTCCTTGCTACTCAGCGTTTTGCAGACATATCTAAGAGGACCTCAGTAGGGGATTTCATGTTCTGTTCCTTCTTTGGACAACCACAAATTGCACTCATCTGCCATCAGAGCAGACACCAAGCACAGGCTCAGAGAAATGCTTTCACAGAGATCCCAAGGAGAGCCTCATCCCCATCCTGCCAGCACTCGGGTAATCGGTGTGACCCAGCTGTGGCTGCGAGAAGGCCAAGGACTTGTGAAGGACCTAAGCACACACTTAAGACTGAGCACAAGAACAGCTTCAGTGAAGTTAGGCACATTTATGAGTGATTTCATAGAGCTGGGCTGAACTCTGCAACTGCTCAGCATTTTCGCCGATTGCATTTGTACCAATAAAAAGATTGTTTCAAGAACGAGTATCAGCTGGGTGTTCCATGGAAGGGAAAGGTGAAGAGAAGAGAAATCAAAGAGGAAAGTTGGTTGCTAAAGGAAAATCAGGGTCTGAAGAAAGACTTTTTGGCTCTTTCAGTAATTACAAAATGTCCAAATCTCCCAGAAGGGACAGCTCAAGTGAGCTGCCTGTCGCGGTTGTCACTCCAGTGTTCATAAAGGTCAGCCTGGCCACAGGAAAACAGGCACAGCCAAATGCCAGCCATTTGTTTGGCTTTGAGAGTCACTTACTGCTTTAAAAACTGCAAGTGAAGCTCAGCCAGAAGCTGGAGCACACCAGGACCTGAGCATCCTCCAGAGGTTCACCATGGTGGAGGACAGAGGACAGGCCAAGTTACCGACCTGAGATGTGGCACTGTTACCTGATGAGCAGGGCCAGGACTCACAGGACCTCGATTTTATCCCTGGCTTGCTGGATGACCATGGATAAATGCTTGATTCCTCAGTCTTCCCCTCTGTAAAATGGGTTAATAGTATTGCTCTTTGTAAAGCCCTATCAGACAGAGATATTCTCATATTTCAGAAGAGAGGTAACAGTGCTATGCCTGGCATTTATTTACACGCTTTAGGGCACGAATGGCTGTCTCTGTGTGTGGGGCACAGTATCATGGGGCTGCTGTCTCCTCTTGGGTTCCACAGAGCACCACTGTCACACAAACCACCACTTAAATGAACAAACGCTGTGTGTGTTAGGATCTGAAGTACTGCATTTGGTCCGTTATTGGAAGGATGACCAGACTGCAAGAGAAATTTCTTCTTCTTTGAGGGCAGGCAGCCAAAAGATCAGCATTTGCACTCAGAGAGGGCATCCCAAGCGTTCCCCACGGGACATGTGGGCCTGTGCTCCAGCACCACACAGGGTGCAGATGGGCCAGGACGGGCCCACATGGGTCACTCAGACACACAGAGTCGAATCGCGGAGCCCAGGATTTGGCCCTGTTCCCTGTGAGGGTGTCCAGGGCATCTGCTGGGACCCTTGAGACCTTTCAACCTCTCCTGTAATTTTTAAGTCCCAGGGGACAGGTTCCACAAGCCCACAAAGCTGGACCATATGCCTCCTCTGGAAGCCCAAGTGACAAAAGTGCTAACGGCAGGATAAGAAAATGCCGGCAAAACTTTCTGCCCCTGCCAGCAACGCAGCTATTCCTGACAGCTTCAGCCTCAGCACCGTGCAAGAACGGGAGTTAAAACGATCACGATCTGGGAAAAAGCTTGAGACAACCGGCCATATCTAAACTCGGCAGGCAGAGCTGAGGCAGGATGGGACCCACAGCCCTGGGCCAGCCCCCTTCCATGTCCTCCCTCTCTGACCGCTTCCACAGATACTTGCTGGGTGGGATACGCCACCCCCTTCTTGGGGACAGACCCACCGGGGGCTCCGCTTTGCCACAAGAGGGAGCAAAGTGGCCGGCAGGGAGAGCTCAGCCCCCGGCTGGGGACCCCCCACTTGGGGATCTCCCGACTGCGACCCCCTGCCTGTCCCCGGTTTCTAGTCACACCTCGAGAAGGTCAACATGCGGCACTTCCAGCAAGCAACACAATTTCTACCAAAAAAAGTCGCAGAAACATAGAACAAGCCCTGGAATGAGCCATGAAAACCAATCAAGCAGTGAAAGCCGATCAGCATCTCCAGATTTCTCTGTAGGCATGCATGTGTACGTATAAATATATATATAAACATATACACGTCTATATAAAATCTTCCATTATCCCTTTAGGCATTTGATTGTTTTGTTAATTCCCAGGATGTAATCTGTTTTGCATTAAGTGGGATGTTAAGCATCTAATTGTCAAGTGCTGATAAGCCATGGGAAATTCTATTATGAGATAGGCATCAGCTGAATGGAGGTGAAACACATCAGATGTTCAGGAACGATTTCCAGGTGAGATCAGTGGATGTACTTGTGAGCACCAGAACCCGGGGCACGCCAGGGAGGAGCTGCAGAAGTACTACCAGTAGAAAAGGACAAATTGAGGCGTTACAGATCAGAATCTGCTATTATCAACTGCTCCACGCTCCCAGCTCTGGCAGTTTGCACCTGGGCTGATGTCGTCATTTGGAAAAGGCCCCAAACTTCACACATTTCATGTAAAACCTGTCATTTACACCTACAAGTACCACAGCATCTAAAAATACCATCAAGTACCTATAAGTACCAGAGCTGTAACTGTAAACATGTTTTTCTCCCCCCTTTTATCTCTCCAAATGAGACAGAATTTGCAGCTCGGCCCCAGCTCCCCAGCTGCCGTCTGGGAGCCAGTCCCTGGCTGGCCAGCCCTGTCGCGCACGGAGTTCATGCCCCTGAAAGTGAAGATCAAACATATTTTTGCAATTCAAACTGAGCCTATTGTCAGCCCATGTAATTGTTTGATCTTGCGATTGTCAGCATGACCTTCCGCCTGCGTACCTCACACCATCTCTTAAGGTGGGCAGCGAGGTCTCTGAGCAGAGACTCTTCACACGTCTGCTGTAGTGCCCCATCCATCTAGGATCAACATCCACTATTTGGGTGTCACAGGCTACTCCAAGTCCTGGTCCATTGGTTTTACTATTGAAATTCTTTAATTGTCGGTAGCAGCAGAAACAGAAGGGAAAGGAAAGCGTGTCCCCTCGGTGCTGGGCTGATAGCTCCTCCACCAGACGTGGCATTGCGTCAGCTGGGTCTGACTTATCTCCATGACCTCCTGATGCTCGCTGCTCTCTCTCTGGATTTTGGAAAAGCAGAAGCAGATGCAGAGATCGGGTTTTGTGATACTAACACGCTTTGAGCTTTTTAACCTCAAGTACTATTTGTTTTGCTTGGCACTTCCTCCACAACCGACCGCGCCAGGGCTGGTGCTCCGGAGCAGCCCTGCGGTTGGGAGCTTCCCACCCGAGACTGGAAGCGACTGCCCGCCTGTCCCCAACCCGTCCCACCACCAGATCTCCGGCTCCTGTCTGGTGAAGCTCAACAGGTAAAGGCCTTAGAAGTGCTATGAACGCTGTGCATTTGCTAGGAGGTAGAGAAGAAGAGAAAAAACGCTCTGTCTGCCTCCAGCACCCAGCTGGGGCTGCCTGCTTTAGCTGCCAGCCGAGCTCAGCGGGGACAAATCACCAGCTTGTACCTGTGACGTTTGCACGGGAGTGGGAGATAAGGAGCATCACAGAAGGCTCACCAGCTCCTCTGAGCTTCAGTAGCAGCGGCAGGGCAGGCAGGGCAGGCTGAGGGGACAGGGAAGGAGGCTGTGAGAGCGCCCCCGGCTCCCTCCACCTCTGCAAACCCACTGATACCCTCCTCACACCACCTGAGCCAGCAGCTCAGGGATCAGGAGGAAACACGGCCAAACCCTGACTTATAGAAGAGTCAGAAGCTTTAATTCATTAAAACAAAACCTGATGCATCGCTCTGCACTGCTGCTCACCTCGTGCTATCACCCAACCCCGGCCAAAACAATTCTGATTTCTTAATGTTTCACACCTTGGAAGGTGGAGGTTTCGGGTCCCTGGTTATTTTGATGCCACCAGCATTAACCTCTCCAGAGACAGCAACTGCTGTTGACAGACTCACAAACAGCCCTTCCAGGGCACACTGTTACACACAGTGCTGCTGCAGGCCAGGTAACGACACACACCGGGATGATGCTGTACACAGAAATAAGGTTCTGTTCCCCGCTGAATCAGAGCTGCCTTCAACAGGGCTCTGACGGCGCTGACTGGCACTCGGGGCTGGTGACTCAGCAGCCGCTGGTGACTCAGCACCCACGGAAATTGATGGAAGCGCCTCCAGCATTTTTTATAAGAGCTGAATCAGGCCCTAATTGCATTTTAGCCTGGTAAGTGAAATGCGCTTCTGACAACTTCGCTTTGTAGCTTCGAGTCATTTTTTCTATCTGTTCTAAACCAGCTTCAACTGTCTTTTAACAAAAGCAGCATTTCCCCACTGACTTCTTGACCCAAAATGGGTTGAATTTCAACACTTGGAGCTATTTGAGCTCAGATCTTGTATGTGTTGCTTGCAATTACTGTAGGGATCCAAGAGGCTTTCGACATGAAATCTTTTGGCTTCAGAGCAGAATTTACAAACACAAAACTTCTTTTTTTCTTTTCCTGTCTCCTTTCTATCTCTCTTTTTTTTTTTTTTTGCCTCAAGGTGGAATGTACATTCTTTGGGTCAGAAAAAGCCATCTACGGCTATCAGGATTCCAGGTTATTAAATCATTTAACATACAATCAGGCACTGCCACAGCAGGTTTAGCACGGGATGTTTACTGCTTCGAAGCAGACTGCACAGGCTTGTGGATCACCCCACGGCCCTTCCCTGGCCAACAATCCCCTTGCTCTCCATTTACACACAAGCCCTCTGCCTAGGTGAATTTTTTACTGGCAAATAATATATCTCAGAAATACCTAAATGCCTGCCAAGACGTAGCTATTGAAAAGCGCCGTTGCTGCATTAACTAATAGGTTAGAAAGATTTAATTCAGATGACAAGGCAATTTCTCACTGGTCTTCCTTCCAGAGTGAGCCCTCTCCCAGCTCCTTCCCTGCCGTGGTGAGACGTACATCTGCCTCTCAGACATTTGCCAGTTTTCTCTAGGATTAAATTCTTAGTGGTAAAATAAGCTTGTTAAAAAATGTGAGGGGGAGGGAGGAAAAATATTCAGTTGCTTTGTAACTAATTTTGCTCTGCTTTATTGCTGCTGATGTTTCTGGCTGCCCAGCTCTCTTTTCCCCACATACTGCCCACAGGAACCCCACGAGCAACGGCTCAACGCTGAGTTACCCCGAACCAGTTATGGTGACCCTGCAGCTCCAGGGCAAAGTCCTGCCAGAGGGGTGGTGGGCACCCGAAAGCCACGTGTGATAACTGAAGCCGTCCTGAAGAAACATCCTCCTGAGTCACTGACCACCTTTGGGTCTGAATGGAGTTTCTGCACTTGCAGGGAGGGGTGGCAGCAGCTGGAGGTGGGGACGCCGCCTCTTCTGGCATCTCAACCAGCCCGAGTGCAGCGGGCAGCCCCTGGGGCAGGTGCCAGCCCTGCCGCCCCGTGCCAGCGCCAGCCACTCGGCATGCGTGTGGGAAAAACACCGCACACCCACACTCCGAGTCGCAGGCTCCAGCGCCAGCTGAGTCAACTCAGCCCCTCACTTTTGCAGAGAAGATATGCAGAATCTGATGGGGCTTATCACGTGGGTATGGGCAGGGAGCGGCTCCTTGGCTTCAAAGAGCAGATAAGGCCATCAAAGTGATTGCCATCTTCAAACACTGCCTACTTACTCACTAGACCTAATCACCGCGTGAATTCCAACTCAAAGCCTCTCACTTCAGCAACCAGGTGGATGTGTTCACTGCTTGCCCCTGCTGTTAGCCCATGGAGCCAGCACGGCCCTGGGGAGAGGAGAGTCACTGCCGCTTTCTGCTTATACACCAGCAACGCCTCTGTTAGAAGCTTTGCCCCAACTGTTTGTTGTACCTACATAATGTATAACATCGAGCCTGGGGAGGGCTGCGAGCAGGGGCTGCCTCCCCCTCTGCTGTTCCCTGAGAACATCACATAGACAGGCTTGGAAAATAAGGAGTTGTGTTAGGACACACTGTGGGTCTAAACTGTGAAGATGGTAATGGGGGAAGGAGAGGAGTCCTGCTTAATCCCAGGGGCCCGTTCCAACAGCGCAAGTGGAAAAAAGCAGGCGGGCAAGATGATCCGTTCCCCACCCTGGTGAGAACAGGAGGCGGAGGCACCACCCTCGGAGGCAGACGGGATGCCAGAGGGAGGCAGAAGTGGATGAAAACAAAGCGAACCCTCTCGGTTGACTCCGGGACAGGAGCAGGGACAAGACAACCTTCTGCCAAGGGCTGCGCTTCACCCAGCACCACCTCGGGAGGACTCAGATGGAAAGAATTTCCCTTGCGGGCAGGAGGGCAAGTCAGATACAGTATCTCAGCAGACTACCCCACCCCTCCCTAGGCTTGTCCTGGGTTTTGATACGCCGTGTGCAAATCTGGAATGCATTCATAAATAAATGTCAGATTCTCAGATGTATTGTCAGCCTTAAAGAAAATGAGCAGACTTAATTAAAAATCCCACTGTTTCTTTGACTCATGACCTGAGTCACATCTCCAGCCTTGCTACTTTTACATATTTAACACACACACACACACACACAGAAATACAATCAATACTTATCAACTTCAAGAGCTGGCAAGACGATACTCCGGTGTTTGAGAAAGTCATCTGTAAGCTGTGTCAACAAGAGGTTCAAGATCTCTGAGGAATCCCTGTGCAATACGCTTATGTGATAATGATGCACAGATCGCAATTCATTGAAATCACAAGATGCCATGAATCCTCTCCCATGCTTCCTATCCAGTGATTGTGTGTTTTGCTGCATTTGAAATATATTGTTGCATCAGGTGACAGAACAGACCCATTGGGATCCAGATGCCTATTACTAAAAATATCCCCATAGTGGGCTGACACATTCAGTCCTTAAAAAAGAAAAGTCCATTTGTTCCAGATTTGTTCCTCTATCTCTGACCTGCGGGAGCTCAAGGCTCCCGCCTGGCACTGAGGGTTGGGAGGAAGCCCGTTCTGACCACCTGCACCACAAGCCAGCCCCAGGGTTGGCAATGTCCCGTCTCTTTTTGGCTTCCAAGGAGGGGCTGAGGGCAAGATGCGGTTTGGCCGGGCAGGTTGGGCGGCTTTGTCCCCGGCACACAGCTCCTCTGCCTCCAGCAGCACCCCGGTTGCTGGTGCATCTCCAGCCAGGATCCCAGCCCTGGCCACAACCAACGGGAGACAACAAAACCCACATAAGGCACCTGGCCCGGCACACCAAGGACATCCTTGCCAGTGTTAGCCTGTGAGAAGGCTTCAGCCAAACCACAACAAAGTCCACGATTTCCATGGGCTTTGTCTGAGGTCTGTTTTAAAACCCTTCCTTTTCCAGGACAGCTTCATTCCAGACCTTGTAACAAAGCCAGTGGCAAACATCCAATGATTTCAGTAGTAGATGTGTTTCAGCAAAGCTTATCACAAACAGGGTTAACTCCCTGCTAAGGAAGACCACAGACAGCACCTTCCCTTCGAACACACAAAATAACCTCTGGCTGGTGCGTTCTGCTGACCGGTCAGCAACAGCCTCCCAGGGGTTCAGCAGCAATGACCCAGGAGTTTGGCCTCAATCATCCTCCAGCTGGGCCCCAGGCGCTCCCGCCGGGCCAGCCCGCTGCAGGCAGCACTGTGCCCGCCACACAGGGCACACACCCAGACAGGGGACCTGCCAGAATCTCTTTTAGACACGTTTTTCTATTATTAGAGAGCTCCACCATTTGACTGTATCTTATTTGCTGCTAGCAAGGTTTATCATTAAGGCTCGTCACCAGAGAATGGGCAGTTACATCTGACAACACATACAGACAACGAGGACGACCGGCCAGCGGCTGTGCTGGTGATACCTGTCGTTTTTCAACAACGGCAGCGGACAGGTAAGAGCAAGAACAATACACCTTGGCAATTTTGCAAACGAGGCTGTCTTTGCAACCTACCTGTTGCAAAATGGAATCTGAACATCACATCATTGTAATATCTGCACTGCCTACTCAGGACTGTGTTCAATAAAATGTCACCATCTCTTTTTGCAGTACAGCAATGTGCTCTGTAGTTAGGCCTGTGTGAGGAGTTTAGCATCCCTCCCAAAACACCTTTTTCCAAGAGATTAGAACTTGGTCATAAAATTTTTATTCTAGAGTAGTATTTAGCAGAGACACCTTTTGGTAGTAAACTGAAAAAACCTCCACTCAAGCACTGAAGTGGCCCAACTGTGATACCAGTGGAACCCTTTTCCCAGAGAGGTTATTTGCCTTCTCATCTGTTCCACCAGACTCAGGCCCACGCAGTAACAATGGCCTCATTTAATGCTCACCGAAGGGCGGGGGGAATCTTCCCATCATCTTCCAAGGCCCTATTAAAACACAACTCACTGCCCAATTGTCATTCGTTTGCTTTTTTTGCTAAGCATGATTTTACCTAAATCAAACAGGCCAGCTCTGCTCAGTCCAGCCCATTAGCATGAGCATTAGTCCCAGGATTGAAGAATGGATTTAAAAGCTTGGCCGGTACCAGAATGGAACATCCATTTTGTTCATTATTCATGGCCCTAATGTTGCTGGAGCTGCGTTCTGAGATCGCCTGCTCCGCAATACTGCTTTTGACATGCGGAATTACCAGCCCTTGTTGGCAACCGCAGCAAACCCCCTCCACTCCGGGAATGCATCATTAATTGTGGAATTTGGATACGAGTGGATGTCCTTACAGTTTCCAGACTCTCACTGTTGAGAAAGCAGAGCCCATAAAAGGACTCACTGGGGCTATTTCCTGCTTAGAAAATACAGAAAAGAAAAATCCAGCGAAATGTAGCCGACTTTGGACCTATTGAAGACTGAAGGTCAAGCTCTAACCTCAGCTACTCCACTGCTCGTCCAGAACACATGCTGAAAAGTTAACAGAATTACCTCAGACGTTCCCCAGCTCAGCTGAGATCAGACACTGGCCTGCACTGTCTGGAGCTGGAGATATTCTGAGCCAGACTCTTCACCCTCAGCCTTGGGAACGTTTTCATAATGGAACACAATGTTTGCAAAAACTAGTCCAAAGGTGGCTTCTCCGTCTGTAAATATGTCAAGAGCGAATTGGCAAGGCAACTTCTCCATCCCTGGAATGCGCAGGAAATAGCTGCGACTATACTTATCCATAAAACAAATAGCATAATTCCCACCACCAAAACACTCAATGGCATGTTGTGCTCACAGCAGCGTTGAGGAAAGGCCACAATACACTGTATGCCCCATAAATGGCTTTTCAATCTCAGCCCCAGCACTTTGTTAGGAGCTCATTAAAAGATGACTGTTCCCTCAGCCTGGCCGTGGGCACACAGAGCAGGAGGTGACTGGAACGGAACCGCTTCCCCAGCCCCGTGTAAATGTGTAACGTGGCAGGCGACGCAAAAACCTCCGCTCGGGTTGCCAGTGTTGCCATACAAATCAGCACAACGAGACTTGGCAGGAGTTCAGCCAAATCTGGCGCAAACTCCGAGCCAGTTTGTTTCACAGTTGTTAAGAAAAACAAATCTGTGTGATGAACGTGCTCCAGAGCACCCACATCTCTGCTTTGGTTTCGAAAAAGAAAAAAAAAATAAAGCCCAGATTCTGCTCTGCTCGACTTTGGTGCAAACTCGGAGTAACTCGACTGGCTTCGATTCTCCCAGGTTGGTGCTGGTCTGTATTCGATCACAACGTGGCTCTCAATCTGACATAAAGGACGATTACATTAAGTGAGATAAGTTTGGGTTTGACTGTGTAATTACCATAAGAAGCTAATTCCCAGAAATTAACAACATTTCTTGCAGGGTTATTGATTTTGCTCAACCCCATGTCAGAACTTTTATTTTCGCAATCTTGTTTAAAAAGTTCATTAACTGCTGGCAGCACTCCGCTCTGGATTAAGAAAATACAAGCAAGAAAGAACGTAATTTGTTTTTAACTTTGAAGTAATTTCCTAATTTACATCCACTGAGGACAAGTGTTATTTTTTGACATGTGGTTTGTTTTGTTTTGTTTTTAATGTTACTAATTATCTGTGAAAAGCTATCACTGTCTCAAATTTGGGCTTTTTCTGTAAGGAGATACTGGAAATCCACTAATTATATATTTTGTAATGTCAGATAAAAGAAAATAAGTTAAATATGACAGTACAAAGTAATTTTGTTTTGTAAGGGATTTTAAGAGAAATCGAAACTGGATCAAAGCTCTGTTCAGTACTACAGCAGGTTTACAGTGGGCAATTGATCATTCTCCCGTTAAAGTGAGCTAAGTTAAATAGCCAATAAAGTAGGTTTCACTTAATTTAGAGTCTGATTAATTTCAGTAGTGAGGACTTGATGCTATTTGAATCACATACATTTTACTTAATATAATGTGAATTAAAGGCCAAACTGCACTTTTTACACTAGCCAGCCAGCCACAGTGCTACCCAGCAGCAGGGAGCCCAGAGCAGAGAACAGTTACAGCCTCCTGGTAACATCCAGCAATACGCCCCTCCTTAAAATACCTAATTATGTGCTTCCTACTAACTGCACTAACATTTAGGAAACTGATTTTCTACACTTCAGATGCTTGCAAATACTACACTCTCTGCCCCTGCAAAGAGGGATGCTCAGCTGTGGCATCTGAAGTGGGCACAGTTTACAGCCAGTGTATTATTTGGTCGTACTCAGACGTACCCCTGCTCTACAAAGCAACGTAAAACAGAGCAAAGAAGCAGAAACTTTGAGGAAGAAGACGGCAATCTGGGAATGCAGCAAGGATGCCAGCCCAACCACATCAAAGCCATTAACGAGGCAGAGTCACAAAATCTGAGAAACACCAAACATTGAAGTTCAACCATCAGAAACTCATGTCGCTGTGGCTTTCAGAAACTCGTACGACCATGTGTTGGGAGGGGAATAAGGGCTCAGCTAAAACACAAGAGGCTTAAGAAGAAGATATTTTAAACATGTGCTCTGTAACAAAAAGAGTAGCATGACTGGAAATCATATGTCATCAGTACGATAAAAAGAAAGCCATGTTAGATGAAATTCCAGACAGCATGGTGGTTGTGCGGAATCTGTCAGCAGCATTTGTCACAAAATAGCCCCCAATACTCAATAATTTGGGCATATATCATGTCCTTGAAATGAAGCTATGCCGGAAGCACAAAATAGCAGTTGCCTAAAATAGGGTTTTGTGCAGAGCAGTTACAGGAAGAGCAGGAATGTGCCACAGCAGGGCCCTGCGGCCTGGCCCGCGCAGGCTGCTGCCTGGAAGGGACCAGAGAGCTCTTCTCTGCCATCCCACACCCAGCGCATTGCGTAGCCTCCTTTTGAGCTCAGTCAAGCTCCAACTTAATAATTATTAAGACATTTCTGACACTCCCCCTTTTGGCGAAGGTGGTTCCAGAACCTCCCTGTTCCATACTTGGAGACCAACCCTGAGTTTCCAACTTAAATTAATCCATAGGCAGCTTATGTACACTTGTCCTCTGGACAGAACTGGGGTTCAAACGGATTCAAACCCATTGAAATTAATGAGCTTTTTTTCTCCGTTGACTTCAACAAGCCTTGAATTAAGGCCCTATGTGTGTGGACAAAAAGGTTTGGGGCAGCTTTTGTAAAAGGAGAGCTTTATCCTGTTGATCTTGGCCTCTCTCCTCAGCCTGCTGTGAACTGTCTGCCTTATTTTAATGCTGTATTCTCATCCTGCTCTAGTGCAAAACTCCTATTGAAATCCAGGACACTCTTGCCAAGTTGTTATTAATTACTGTGGTTCTCGAGGCTCAGTCCTGCAAACTGATCTGCATGAGCTCAGAGGTCTGTGTTCAAGGATCTCCTTTCAGGATCTGGGCTCCAGGGCTGCAAAACCGAGCACCGAAGGGACTGATCCCATCTCGCTGAGCTCTGCGTGCTGCCCCGTGCCACCGCGGCCCCAGGGAGCACGCAAGCCCGAGTTGGGAGGCAGGGGGCTGGCAGGGAAACAGTCCCGTATGGGCAGCATTGCCTTGAAACGGAGCTTTCCAGGCCAAAATAACCAGCCTTTTTGCATGGTGGAGTTTAAGCACGGTTCAGCTCGGCACAGCTGAGCTCCGTTCCAGAGGCGATGGGCAGAAAGCTGCGTTCCGCTGCGAGAGCCGCCAGCTGGGCAAGGGAACACTGCTGGGGAATTGGACTTTTGTCGCTGTAGCACAGAGTAATTCTTATCCTAAGAGATGGCAACATGTCGCACAAGATGCACGTGAGGTCAGAAGTATATCAATATGTGGGCAATTTATTGTATTTCCAGCAGTGGGAAATCCTCCTCTTATTATAAAATGGGCTCTGGATGAGTTCGCCCTGCCTTCATTACTGAACCTAGTACTCGCTGTGCCAGGACCACATTAAAAGCAAGTTTTGGATACATTTGTGTTGGTCATTTTAGCTGGATGGTGAAAAAAACTGGGAAAAGCTGCTTTGCAGTAGAAACAGAAAAATCTCAACTAGTTATTTAAAATAGTTATGAGCTCTTCAATTAGACCGCAGGCATTTTATAAGGCAGGCAGATCAGGATGTACTTTACTCCCTGAACCTGAAATGTTAAAATAGTCAAGTATTTGCATAGAATTTTGTAGGATGAGCTTAGATCTCACTAATCTAGCTAGTCAGATGCCTGTAAAAATAAATAAGAACCTAAAAAAGAATGACATCAGCCATAACTACTTATTCTGCTCCGGATTTGGCAGGTAAAAATCAGCAAGAAACCAAGTGCATTATGCTGCCTGGGCTCTGCGCCTATTTCCCATCATGTAGGGAGCCAGGCCAACTCCTTGACACAATAGCAATTTTTGCTCAATGCCAACTATTCCTAGCCTGGCAGTGTTGATGCAGAGCCGTCTCCTGAGGTCATGGAACTGTAATGGCATCCAAACGGCAGCAAACGTCCCGGCTTTAGGAGGTGAAATGGCTGTTGCAAGTGAGACCATTTCCACCGAGTCACTGGATTCAGACACGAGCTGTCAGAAGACAAGTTACAGTGACAAGAGATGAGGGCTCCCTTAACCGAGTCACAGCTTGTGCCAAGTAGTGGGTAACACAGGGACCAGTGGCTTCCAGAGAGCCTGGAAAATAACTGGATCAGAAGAATTGCTAAACACCCCAATAGCAGGTATCTGTGCGAGCTATGACATAGCAACTGCCAGTCACGTTAAGTGACAAGTGACTTCTATTTAGGTGAGTGCCACTCAGTGCTGTGATAACAAAAGCGATTTACTGCACTGCATCCTGCCATGGGGACAGGGACATCAGACAATGGCACGGTACAGAGTTTAGCTGCTGGATTGCTATCCACTGCAAGCACAGAGGGCTTTTCCTCACCTTTGTGGTTGATCATCATGTTCTCTGTATTGAACTGGGGGTGGAATAACACCGGCTTAAAAATATAAACCTATTGAGATGGACAAGCTAAATAAATAAAATCATGGTTTTATGTGCCACTAAGCAGCATGCCCTGCACATGTTCTGCCTGTAAAGGGAGACTCTTGTCTTCATGCTAAAGTCACAGAAATAGAGATGAACCTGCTCGGCTGGGAAGATGCCAAGCCCTCCGCACAGGAGTTTCTTCCAAAGATCAGGCAAGAGTATTACACTTCATGGCAAAACCATCTCCCATTGACTGAGTAGAACACTCCAGCGTGCAAACCAGGCAACTGAGTTGCAGATGCTGGCCTGGGCAGGCGTACACGAGGCTGGACCACGCTGAGAGACCGTAACCTGCCCGCACAGCAGAAAGGAGCGGCTGAGCTGCTCACGCCCCTCGCTGCCAGGGCAAGGCACCCCGGGGCATGGAACCCCAAGGGCATGGCACCCCGGGGCACGGAACCCCCAGGGCATGGCACCCCGGGGCACGGAACCCCCAGGGCATGGCACCCCGGGGCACGGAACCCCCAGGGCATGGCACCCCCGGGTGCTCCTCTGCCCCGGTTTGGAAGCTCCTGTCCTGCTGTCCTGCCCAGCGGAGTTGGATGGGAAACGATTCCCAATGCCCCAGAAGCCTTAGGCAGGCAGCCAGGTCTCCATGCCCCTTGCCGAAGGGGAGACTGCGTTTCTGCTTCGCTAAGTGCTCTGTGATCTCGCACTTGCAAAGCTTCTAGAGGCTTTTTCCTCCCACCGCACCTTAGCAATTCATTGAGAGGTTTCTACAGGTCTGAAAGGGAACAGACGGACAAACTTTTGATATATGGAAAGATGGGGTGGAACAGTTGCAGAAATTTCCCCAAGGGACCATCATTAAGCCCAGAGCAAAGGGTCAATAGCTGCTGCACCCTCCTGAAGATGGCCCGGAGGGAGGTGGTGACAGGTAAAACGCTGAGCACCCTCCAAAGCTCCCCAGACATCTCCTGTGACCTCAGGTAAGTCCCTTCTCTTTCCTAGTTTCCCTCTCTGTAAAGTGGTGATACAACTTCACAGGAGGCTCAACTCATTAATTCTGAAAGCATTCAAATAAAACCGCAAAGATTCTCTGTAACTATGCAAATCCAGAGATAAAAGAGCATTCGTACAGGAGAAGAAATCACAGGTGGGGCCAAGAATATCCAGAATTTGAAGCGTCCTCCAGCAGTTTCCTGGAAAAAGGCTGTTCTGATACACACATTGCTCTTGTAATGTGAATTTATTCAACCGTCTAGTATCATCATTTCTAAATTTACTAATACTGGATACAAAACCAGCTGTATTCATGAAAACCTGCAAGTTGACAAGCTCTCGCACATACAAACAGAAGCTGTTCCAAATACTGTCCTGTATTTAGAAAGCTGCTTTGAAAATCTGGCTCTTAGCATCACCTTTGGTTGCTAAATAAACTTGTCTGGAGATTAACCACAGCCTGCGCAAAAAATAGTTACAAAACAGTTTTATGACTCTGAGCAGAAATGGGTGTTGGTAAAGAAGTACGCTCCGTTTTTTTTTCACTGAAGCTGAAATGTAAAAAAAATACAATAAAAGCTCTGTAAGCAGATTCTTTATGGTAAATAAATATGCAGAGATGCAGGGAATGCTAAGTGATCATTTTTAGAACATTTATTTTTGGCAGGATAAACACTTTCAGACCCCAAGCAACTTCTCTGTGTGTACAGAATCTCCAACTGTGAAAAGAAAACAAATAGCAGAGTTTCGTTTGTTGTAATCAGGATTTTTTTCACAACTGTTTAGAATAAAGCTGGATCACATTTGGAGTGCCTTGGAAATTCATTGTTTAGGCATTAGTCTCCAGTGGTAAACATCCTACAATATGTGGATAATACAGCAACTATTTTTGTACTTCAAAGTCTTCCCTTGTAATTTGGGAAGGTGCAGGACACAAACAACCTCTTCTTTTCCCTTTCAGGGAACAGCGGCTTCATTGCCTGTCTTTACCTAGCAGAGACCCCTCATCACCTTGCTCCCATCTCCATCTACTCACGTAGAAATAAATCAGACACAAACACCAAGCCACAAATTGCGCTTGAGAAATATAACTATCTTGAGAAACGGGCATATAACAGGGGAACCGTACAGTCCAGGAGCCGCCTTATTCCCCCACTCCTCTGGGCACAGGCTTTTTTTAAATACAGGAACTCACTGTTGACGCTTCAGGACTGAATATCCTGCAGATGAGGAAATGTGGGACAAGGACAGATGCTCGGCTGGTATGAAAAATCACAGCTCCGCGGCCATTGCCTGACGGCAGCCCCGGCACCACCACACCTCCCAGAGGAGGCGGCTTCCATCACTCACACAGAGGAACGGAAAGCTCAGAAGCACAGCTGAAAATCTATCTTACTTTGAGCAACCTCGTGGAACTCTGACTGCTCAACACTTCTGAAAACACCCACCCGAACTGTCCCACGCTGAGCGTCCAAGGAACGAACAGCCAATATTAGTCAACAATCTGGGAAGTGTTGCCTTGCCAAGGTCACGTAAGTCTGTGGCAGGAGAAGTAACAGGATCATCTGGCTCTTCTCCTGTTTCTCGGCCACAAAACTTTCTTCCTCCCCTAACAATTACATATGTGGGTTTCCTTAACAGTTTCTTTTTACATTCCTGTTTAAACAGCACAGGGAAAGGATGAGGAGACTTCATGTAGAAAATTAGTTTTGGAAATGTTGAGCAGTGTGCATTTGCCAACTTCTATTCCTCCAGTCAAGTCACTGTAGACGCTCTCAGCTCTCACCGAAACACTATTTTTAGGCTATATGTCAAATTTCACAACTGAGACTGACAGGATTTTTTCTAAAGGCTTTTCCTGAGAATTGAAAAAGAAAAACAAGGTGGAAATTCTGCTTCCTGCTTTGTGCTGCTGGGGCTCCACCTCGGCTGCCCCAGGGCAGAGCTCCAAAGGGACCCGGCCCCATCGGACTGGCCGGAGGTTCCCAGCACAAGGGAGATGTTCAGGCCTTATATATCTAATGAGGCACGTGGAGCCTGAAAACGTTCTGCAGCAGAACAAAGCAGGTGCAGAGCGGGTCTTCGAAAACACAGCTTTCTAATAGAATCCTTCAGCTGTTGCCGGAGCTGTAGCCTTTAAAAATGAGAAGGCCAGAAATGCAGAGGTGGCACCTTTCATTACAGTGAAATACCAGCAAAGCCTCCGGCAGCAACAGCCGTCGCCGTTGCAGTGTTTGTTGAGCACTTGTCATGCTGTTGGACATGCACATTAAGGAATTAGAGTTTCTGCATGGCTATTTCCTGAAGCTAACAGGTGTCCAAAGCCAGCTTCCAGCTCTGCCTGCCCTCCAGATATAAGGAACTTGAAGAAGGTTTAACTTTGGGTTTTTTTTTAGAGGGACTCTCTGCACTTAAGATCTTTGCTCTGGCTATTTTGATCAGGCCATGTAGATCCTGGCAGCCCTTGTTGACAGAACAGGGCTGCAATGAGGGCATCTCATCCGCACATAAACCAATGGCTCAACTAAAAAAATACTGCTGTGAAAGACTTGCGATTGCAGCGTCACTAAGCATTTTTATTCAATATCCACATGGATATTTGAGACTGCCTGATGATAATGCAGATTGTTTCAAGTATTTCAGGGCTATTTATCAGTAAAAGGCTTTGGACAAGTAATCCAGCTAGATTTCAGTTTGCAGATCAACGTGTCTAGATATACGATCGCATGGTTCTACAGAGAAAACGTAGCGTCACTGTGCTGGCCCAGGGCGGTGAGTTCACACAGGTGTAACTGAGCACGGAATCCACCTCCCAAGGGTTTTCCGGTGCTTCCTGAAGCTGACAAGATTAATTTAGCAATCTGGAAATCTGTTGCCAAGCCGAAGTCCCCAGAAGACTGCATAGCAATAGGAAGATTAAAAGCAGATGGTCCAGCAACCAAGGTTTTACGCTTAAACTTTTAACAGACTTAAAATTCTTGGGCTTCATATCAGCATCTTCATTCTTCCCTTCAATTCACCATGTGTTAGTATCTTTTGAACACTTCCGTAAGACATGAAGCAAAGCACATCATGCTAACAATATGACCTCAAAAAATACACAGACCTTTCTGATGGGCTTAATAAGAGGTTAAGGAAATCTTGATTCTTGCTCAAGCCAAGTTCTATGCAATTAGACCATCTCCACATCAATAATTTCCACAAAAGGATGCTGGAATTTAAAATATGAAGAGAGAACATTTTTGGGAGGGGTGTTAGCAGCCGAGCCTGTTAAATACAATTTACAGTTCAGTTGACAAGGAGCCTCCTCCATTAACGTGAGGCATTTGAAAAGGGTTGAGGGTGGCTCCTGGGAGCGATGGCCACACGCCGCTCCCGAGGCCCCGCTCCTGTCGGAGCCACCAGCCCCTCTGTTGGCCCCTGGGGATCTGCTAGAAGCAACAACAGCTCCGGAAGTTACCTGACAAACCGAACAATGTCTCTGTTTGGCCTGGGCTCTCTCGGCTGCCGCTGCATTGAATACAAATCAAATACACCAAAAAATCTCCACTTGTCATTTCTTCTTCTCCAGTGCCTTAGAAAACATCTTATAACACAAGCCCAGGATCACACCTGACTTCGTGGCCAGCCCGTGCAGAAGCTGAATGCCAGTGCAGAGCTAGCAAGGACACAACAGCCCTTTCTTCACATCATCTGCACTGAACAGCCTCCAGATTCTCTTTCTAGGGGTCATTTCGGCGAGCTCTTGCAAAGGCAGACCGCAGGGACCAAGCAGCAGCTTTGTCTCTCCATGAATGGTAAAAAAGAGCTCTGCACTAACAGCCATTCTTGCCCAGAGTACCTTGTGATACCAAGGCAGCCTCGCACAGCACCAGCCCTGGGGCTCTGCAGGGACAGATGCCCATATCACATGTCAGGCCCGTGTCAGCACACAGAACACAGCAAGAGAAGTAACCGCAACGCCTGATACTGAAGCCTTCACCCCGACAACACAGCTGGTCTGATCCTCCCCATCCCTGCAGAGAGAATTGCAGGACTGGTTCAAACTCACCCCACATTTCTGCCCACCACATTGTGCTGTTCTGCATGCCAAGGGGAGCCCCGCTTTACCCGCTCCAAATGCCGCTTTGAAGGCAAAATTAGTTGCAAGGACAAAAAACTGCACCTGCAAAAGCTGAGGAGGTCTGCTTTGAAAAACCAAACCCCAAAATACATGCGGACACATGAAAACAGCGGCCAAACCTCAACTTAAATCTTCCATATGAAGTGTAAGGAATCAAATAACCATCCAGAAAAGATGTCTGCAAAATAACTTGGCTCATAATACTTTCATTTGGGTTAAATTAAAATAATTGTAAATCTTCAGCACGCAGCATGAGAGCTTCATTCTGTGTAAAACTGTACGCATCCCATTAAGCTTTACACTCAGTTCTACAAAAATGCTTTGAAAACCAGACCGAGTTGCCTTTCCTTGAGCAACCAATCGCAAAAGTGCAAGAAAGCAGAATAAGCTCCATGAGTGAACTTTCTCCATTGCAGTTCACCAGAGCTAAAAGAGGCAGGTGAACAGGAGGGGCACAAGAAACATTCTTGGAATGACGTGGAAAAGCATCGTTACACACTGATCTCTTGGAGCAGTGTTAAGCCTCAGCTGTGCATGAGTGAGAAGCCAGTGCCAAGTTGACTATCTCACACATAAACGCAGTTTATCTAATGATCCATTCCTAATGACTTCCAAGTTGTGACTTCCCGGGCATCCTGAAGGTTTAAGGAAAGGTGTCCAGCCACAAAGGCTCCTCACACACAACGAACAGAGCCTTCCTGGCTGCCACTCAGCTCGGTGGGGAGAAAGACACTTTGGACATCATTTCCCAGGATTTTTGCTAAATCCAGAAGATCAAGAAAAGCAAAGGAGGTGAAAAATCACCTCCATTTACAACTATGTTAAATCATTGCTCATCACTACATCTCACACAGTTCTCGTGTGCTTCCACCACACGGATTTTGTAGGAACTCAGCCCTGGCCATGTGGGCAGAGCAGAGTTCTCACTCACGCCTGGGTCTTATTGAAGCTCTCATTGACTTTGTGAGGCTTGGAACGAATCACACACTTTCTCCAGTCCAGCTGAAAACAGTATTAAAATTCCCACCCCACAGCTGTATTGGCACCAAGGGCCAACCTTGAAGAGGGTTTAGGAATCTTTGCTAAAGGTGGCACGGGTTAATGATTAATTGGCACAGATCTGCTCATTAGTCCTTGCAGAGGAAGAGTTCAGAGTAAGTTAAACCCCAACACATGAATTTATTTCCAGAGCTCTTTCTGAAATTGCTCCTTATTTTGGTTCCAATAAATCTTACATTCCAGCCATGCTTCCCTAATAGATACAGGCATAAATTCTTATTTCTAGTTGGCCAGATTCGTGACAAAGAAAAAGGGAAGAATAAAGCAAAAGCTGCAGCTAGCATTTACCTATCTCTATCCTGCAGCTTTCTTTCTCATGACTCCTGCAGCTCTCACATTTAGAGGCAGCCAAGCTCCCACATGCAGCTCCAATGGAACACCTATCCCCCAGCATCCAACCGCAGGGCTCACCGGGACCACAGCTGCAAATAAAAACCACTGTACACTTCCCAAAACAAACACAGCAATGATAGAGCAGACAATACCTTGTAGAGCTGAAACAAGAGCCATCCGAAGACTTCAAAGTGCTTTACAGACATTCATAATTTAAGACAATCCACACCCTCCTAAAGGTGATACTGGATCCTTGTTTTGCAGCTGAAGAATAGAGGCATTAGAAGATGAAGGGATTGAGGAGCATGGAAGAGTGAGGCGCCACTGCACAGGGTCCTGCTCACAGCAACTGGACTTGGTGATGGTTTCTGCAGGCACTGGAACCATTGCTGCATGCTTCCGAAGCTTGCTTTATCAATTCCACTGTTTTATTTCCCAAATTACACTCTTGGATATCGTTATCCCATCCTTATTACCCGCATCCTCTCCTCTGATCTGAAGCCTGTTGTTTCAGGCCATGTTAGGCTGTCCGGCAGTCCGTGGTGACACTGAAAACCAAGGGCTTCTGCTATTTCCACATCGCTCGGGCCTGGACTGCACTGGTGAGACAGCTACAGTGTTTTAGCTCTTTTCTATACATTAGATATGACTAATAACTTATTCAGCATACTCTATTACTACTGACTTTCCTGCCCAGGCTGTAGACTTTCTGACACTGAACAAGCGATGGCTTTAATAAGACGAGCTATTATTTCCAGGACGAAACTGGGGTACCAGCCTTTTCAAGCAGGGTCTGTTCTAGAGTAGGGTTTTTGTTCAGCACAGGTTCTGTTTACTGAATAACTCTCTAAGTTTCAGACCCCAGGTTACAAATTTTAATTGATGTACACGAAGTTAGAAGAGGTGCTGTCTCTCCTGTCTCTCCCTGCAGACTGTGAGACTGGGGAGTTTAAAAGCAAAGATTTTGCTCTTCCACTTCACTGCCATAAAACGTACCTTCTCACTCTATAATTAATCCCAGTGAAATGAAACAAAGCAGCCTAACAGATTCACCTGTAGTGGTGCAATGTGCAAAATGGCTGATTGAAAATACAACTTCAGAAGTGCTGTTCTTTGGCTTTTCTAGTGTACCCCTCTAACGAGCATCTTGTACATGATCATCACAGAGGACAGGACAGAGAGATGACGACAACAAAAGGCTTCTACAGCACTAGGCAGAGGTGAAGCAGCACTGAGCTATTCTGAATTATAAATGAGAAAAACAAATGTAAAGGCAGTCTGTATCATGAAAAGTCAAAACCAAATACAAGGCTTACTCCAGCCTTGTACAAGCTGAAAATAGGGAATCCAGTTTGCTTCTGAGCTGAGCTAAACTCACAGCTAAGGAAGAACACTGGAAGAGAAACCAAACCTAGAAAGAGCCGCAGGAATGCAGCGATATTGCAGTAACTCCTCGCTCCAGTCACAGGTGTAACCAGGTGCAGTTGTGCCGAGGGGAGGGGACACGCTCCCTGCCGCAGGGTCTCATCTGATGTGTTACCTTCTCTTATCCAAAATATATCCCTTCAGATTACAATTTCTTCAAGAGGGAGCAGTACCTGAGACCAAATAGAGATTAGTTTGAAGCTCACGGAGCTTGTAAGCAGGAAGATCCTAAAAGGCACAACTTTCCCCACTGAAAATCAAGAAAACCTTCCTCAAGGTTAAACTAGCACTGTCCTGAGAACACATTCAGCAGGTAAGCCACAGCTGACAGCTCAACTTCACTTGCAATACTTAAGACTCAGTTCTTGAAAAATATGCACAACAAATGATACTACAGATGCTGGTAAATAATTGTGCAATAGTACTGAAAAGAGACAAATATAAACAATATCACGGAGCTGAAATAATGATATTTTATACTGCAAAAGAAAAAGATACAAAGCTGAGATTTTACTGATGGAGTTTAGTTTAGCAATTAGTCGTCATTATACAACAGCAATTTGAATGTCCCAGCACACGACATGTCACAAGAAAAAATCATTCAAATCTTGGCTGTATTTTAACTGTATCAATTAAAGTTGTACAACACAGTATGAAATTAGACAGAAAACTTATTTCAAGCAAATATTTATATAGAGCTATTAAATGACAAGGATTTGGTTTAATTGGCGAGTAAATGGAGCTGGAGGTTGCTGAAGTAGTCTCTAGCAACCAGGAAGATCACTGGGGCAGAACAAATGGGCTTACTCTGTTTTGTGTGTCTGCATTTTAAGCCTTTGAGACACGATAGTAAATGTAATAAGAACATTGTATAATGAAGATGGGTTGAAATAATGAGTTTGGGGTGAGAGGGTGAAGCAGTGACTTGTGTAGCAGCATTTCAGCGGGGAAGCAGAGGGAAGCTGACAGAGTTTCTGCCTGGAAAGGGATGAGGAAAAGTGCATCACTGCAATAAACTAACGGAAATCCTCCAGAAACCAAGGTGGCAGTTTAGATATGGAGGCCAGCTTTACCCAGCCCCAGTGAATTGCTGCAGTACCAGGAAAGCTTAGGGGTACTGCAGGCAAGAGTCAAAGCTCTAGGAGATGGTGAATAAGGTTTGGAGAGCAGAGAGAGACGAATGGAGATGGTTCACAAACTCCGATGCAGCACTCACTTGAATGGACAAGGCACAATCCTTCCCAACAGAGTCGACCCAGAGACAAGATCAAGACACTGCTCTGGCAACGCGAACACGTCTTCACGAGCACTGAACGCTTCCCTCAGCATCTCTGTTAGCAAAGCTTTACTCCTCCACATCTCCAAAAGAAGCTGCAAACACCATCTGAACAGATCTATGGGCCAGGATAATCTACACCAGCTGGAAATCTGACCCACCTATTTAATGCAAGGGAATAGTCATGACTTCTTTCCTGCTGCATTGACTAAGATCTCCCCAACCCTCATCTGAGAACTCTCCAGGCATTGGGATATCAACCACAGAACAGCGAGTGGAAATCCCCAGCCAGGAATAAAACATACATTTAATAAATGGTTCTTCAGAAAAAAAATTAAAAAAATTAAAAAGTGGGGGAGGAGGAAGAAAGGAAAAGGTTTGTAGTTGTGAGATCATAAGAGTCCAACCATATAAGTGATGACTAAGTGTAATCTTGTGTTTCAACAAGATGAAGAAAAACATGTTTTTGAAACTCGAGTCTGGTGTGTTCCCAGCCAACATATATTCTTTTATTGGCCTGCAAGTGACCCTTTCAACTTGGGCTTTTCTCCAGCCTGTGGGTCCACAGCAATGATTAGAGAGCAGAAAATCCCTGCTACTGGCCAGCTGTGCTCCAATTCACCTTCCTCAACTGTGCCTATAAATGTAATTGCTTGTTTCCATGGAATTGCATCAGAATGACCTGCTCACCCCTCACATAATTCATATATCTGCGATCTCTGTCTCTGTAGATAAAAATCTCTTGCTTCTGCACATGTATGAAAGCACTGAGAAGACAGAGTCAATTCTTCATCAACCAAGGAAATGGAAGGAGCAGATAACCCAGATACAGCAAAACTGTGAAGAGCGCAAAGCGTAGGTAAATTATGTCCTAAAATGCACAATGAGAATGTGGAAATAGGGAAGAGTTTAGTGCTGCTGCTGGCTATAGACCACGTATCACCATCAACTGGCAGGTCTACACCAGGCAGCGCGGCACATGTGGATACAGCACGTTGAGCCCAGCTCAGCATCTCCAGTACTACCATGGGGACAGTCTGTCTAGGGACAGCTACAGTTCCACTGCTGCTGTACAATGGTGCGGACAAACACCGGAAAACCCCCAAGTCACAGTTCAGGTGAGAGCAGAAACGTCTCCTGCTAACCCAGAGGAATTGCCTTCCTAACAGAGGAACGGAGCACGTTCTGCCTCAGCTCAGCTTCTCCTTTGGCAAGAGCCTGGATGATCCAGGTAGAAAAGACAATAAACCCATGATTCAGTTTCAAGATTGGTCAGGTCATCCATGAAGAGAGATATAGACAGAGAGCAGGGGTGAGAATTCACCTCCTTTGCTTATAAAAGCCAGAGAAGAGGAAAATCAACTAAATGTAACAGACTGTGAAATGAGTAAAGTGTCTGGGAGGCTGTTTTCTTGGTAACAAGTAATGTAAGCAGACTTTTGTACTCGGGCATACATGTGAACTCCACAGAGACGTAAGTGAGCTCCCTCCGTTCCAAGGCTGCCGCAGGATGGACGTTCCCATTGCGCTCCCGCCCGGACCCAGCCCCGCTCCCCGCCAGCCCCTCCCGCGGCGGGGCGGCCCCGCTCCTGACAATGACTGAGCCTCGGCACCATTGTCACCAAAAAATTTAAATATGTTCCCATTAAAAAATCTGGATGATAGCAATTAATTCCACATTTTTGTGAATAAATATGATGAGTTTTGTGCCAAAGCAATTTGGCTTGTTCGTAGAAGCTAACAGTGACACATAAATCTATTTTCCCTCTTGCTCAACCATCTCACTCTGCCGACCAGATTTTGCAGTGGAAGAGGCTTTTTCTTTCTGTCTTTCAGTCAGCACCTTGAATGGTGCTTGCTACCCACCTCTGCATCAACCTCTGGGTTGCAAACTTACTCAAAGCTACTGAAGTCAAGGGAGTCCTGTGACCGCTTGGGGTTTTCACCAACCACAGACACTGATTATTTTATTTCCAAGAGCTGCCCCACCATCTCCCAGGACTGATATCATTCCATTGGAGTCCATGCCCAGGATCGATCCCCTGTTTTGTTGCCAGACGCAGCAGAACAGACGTGCTGGAGCACCCCAGTTCCACTGACCCCAGTTCCCCGTGCACAGCGAGGAACGAGCGCTCCCCCGGCACCCCAGGAGGAACAACAAACGACGAACGTCTGAGTGGAGAACGGTCAGGTCATTCCAAAGAAAAGCTAATACACCCCTGCCTTTTCCCAGCTGGATTTACTTTGTTTTACTCCACCGATTTCAATGTATTGAATTGTAGAAGTGTAAAACCAAAGTAAAGCTGTATGGATTCTGGCTGTTTGGAAGCTTTACAGATGTTTGCTGGCCTTCCATGGGAGAAGCATCACCATTTTATTGACCGAGCTCTTTTTCATTTTAATATGGAAAATCTCAGTGGCGCTTCACTCCATTTATCTTTTTTTCTTATATAGTCATATGATAATGTACACTTATAACCAGTGAATCATCCCCCCGAAAAGTCATAAAGAGAAAAATAGCTCGTATGTATGCCTCAGCGGTCAATGAATCATTGACGACAGGTATAACGGGAATAATTATATACTGCTGAGAAACTTTCCCCCAGCCCAGCTCAGAAGGCTAGTTTCAAAACTTCAGAGTTGTGCACTGGGATCCAAGGTTGCGAGTGCCAGGTTAAGAAACAGCCAGGAGAATTGCAGATTTGTGTTACTGCAAGGAAATATCCTCTCCAAGTGTCTGTTATGTGTTGACAAATAGTTTATACTTAACCAAGCAATAATAATGAACAGTCTAAATAGACATTGATTTTTATATTTTTAATTCACTTTTAGTGGGAAAATATCCTGGCAACAGAAATATGGATGTCAGGCTTTGGATGCCAGCCACTGCTTTATAACTGTGCTATTTTAAGCAGTAATATGTATTATTTGGTATAACAACATATATTTTTAGGGTCTAATCCTGGAAGTTCCTACTCCAATGAGCTCCAGTCTTCCAATCAAAGTTTCTGGGATTACACATGTGAATGTGGATTTGTAGCAGACAGCGTCCACACAAAAAAAGGTTTCAGTCTCAATGCAGTTCGCCTGCTGCCTCCTAGAAATAGTCAAAATACGAATGTAAGGACACTGCTCAAGTGTTAAACCCTTCCCTAAGCCAGCTCAAAGAAACATAGCAACTACCAGAAGACATGTCCACTGCATCAAGTCGGCTATAGAAGGTGGCTTTGATATCCCAGTGTGGTGACAGCACCTATTTTGAGTGGTGTGTATCACGCTGAGCAGCCTGCATGGGCTGGGTTTGTGTCCTGGGCTGAGCTCAGCCCCAGCGCCAGCTCTGGCAGCCCCCAAGCTTTTGCAGGTCTTTAATCAGAGCGGAGCCGGGTCCCACAATCACCCTCGCGGAAAAGACAGGAGCTATTTTGTTCTCAGATCTGCTGAAGCCTGTTTGAGAGAAGAGACGCGCAATTGTGCCCTCTCACAGTAACGTACCTGTGTCCGCTCCTGTCAGTGTGTGATTTGAATTCTCTTAAAGCGCAGAATTCCTCAACACAAGGAAAACTAACAAAACAGACTATGGATGAACCAGATCCACCGTGTGCCACGTGAGCCCTGCCATCTGCCAACAGCAAACAGAAGTCTGTAAGCACCAGATAGGCTCTTCCTCCAAACATCCCAGTGGTCCAAGGAAAGGGTGATCAGCACCATCCTGCTCCAGGCACAGCAGTACGGAGCTGCACACCAGCCTTTCATAAAGTCAGTGAAGCGATAATCACCCATACCTGGGAGGAGAAAGTGGTTACAGAACTCCTTCAGTGGAGAGAAACAGGAACATTCTGAGAGCAACTAACTCATCTGATCCATCTTAAGCGTCTGTCTTAGCTGAATCACCCTCTGGAGGTTCCCATTGCCCCTCGTCACTGTGAAGGGAGCGCAGCTCCAGCTGTGTCCAGCTCAAACCTACATGTCTGGTTTCTGGATGCCTTGAGTTAGAGCAGAAATATCTCACCCTTAGCTGGGAAAGTAGTTGAAAAGAGATGAGTGGCTGCTGTTGCATTTCTGGGAAATGTGAGATATTATATGACCTGTTAATTTATTCCAGAGTTTCCCTTTATGCTTTAACAATACCGTTCAGTATTCAATTCAAGTCATAATGCTTAATGGCTTGTGGTCAGCTAAGCTTATCCTGCATTTCTGTGCCAGCTTAAAAAATAAACAAAGCTGTGTCTACTGAATGGCACAATTAGAGGGATTTATCCTGCTCCTGCCCCAAAACCCACACCAGAACATACAAATACTATTTCAGTTCAATTCAGAGAAGATGGGAAAGTCCTTTACATCCTGCTGTAGGAGACAGAGAGCTGAACAGTTTGTTTAGATGAGCACATCACTCTTCAGGGGACCTGAACACTGGGCACAGCTTCAAATTAACACTGTTTTCACTTCAGAAATGTCTAGTGGCCTCAGAGAAGACCAGAGATACAATTTCTTATGGGCTGCACAGTTACTTAGGACTTGCTTCCACCACTGACTTAACTCAGCTAATGATGTGGGTCTTGTCCTCACTCAAAGTACCACTTACACAGAAAAGCTTTGATTTTGGAGGGTGCTTTCAATGGGCACTAGTTACCCTACATAGAAGCAACATGACATTATCACATGCAAGCTGCCTCTGTCAATTCCCTGTACAGCTCACTGGAGAAGAGTTAACTGCACTGCAGAATTAACTGTGCTGCAAATGGTCCCCACTAAGAAATAATCCATGTCCTGAAGAATTTACAACCAAAACCCCCACACGAGGTGTGGCAGGAGGCACAAGGACAAAAAGAGATACAGCAGCTCTTACAAAGGCATTTCAGTGGCACAGCTGGGAAGAGCACTGAATATTCAGCTGGTGAAAAAATAAAACAAACCACCCAAAAAAAACAGCAACTTGCTGAAGATGTTCCATATCTCAGGCAATGGGAACAAAACTCAAACATTGTCAGCCTAGAGATCCTTTTCTCTCTCTCAACGTTGCCAGCTCTTCAGCAAAATTGAGAATATAACATTGTTTGCAAACAAGATGCAAGGTTGACAAGGTTTACTGTGAGGTTTAGCCCTAACTGCCTCAGTTTCTCTGCAGGCCTCTCCCGCCATCCCCAGCCTCAGGCCCCAGTGGTGTCACCAGGTCATTGTCCTGTACCCAGATGCTGCCTCGGTACCAGCCCGAGCATCAGCGGGTTACACAGCCAGACCTCAAGCCCTGTGTTGTCTGCAGATGCAGGTGCGGAGCAGCCAGTGCAGGAGCTGACGAGGGACGGAGCTCTCCCAGACCTGCGATGTCCAAACCCTGATGTACAAAGCCCATGCCATGCCCAGCCGCTCTGGGTACGGTCACTGCGAAGCCTTCGTCCCTGTCATCAGCACCCCCTCAGAGAACAGCCCTCCCTTACAGGGGCTGTGCACACTCATCTGTTTCCACCACAATTCATAAAGGTAGACTGTAATTTCTTGGCCCTAAACCAGTTCTCTAGAGATACCCAGTCTGTGAATCTGCTGCACAGGCCTTCTCCTTGTGCTCAGCTTCCTGGGTTAAAAGCCATCAGCCAACTTACATGTCTCCTTTTCTTCAAAATCCTATTTTAATTTAATTTCGGCAAATGGGAATGTAACTATTTAAAGCTGCTTAGTGGGTTGTATGCTTTCAAGAAGAAACCATTACAAGAGACTTCAGAAAGTTTCCATTTATCCGCTATTGTTCCTCTGCCCTCTGCACCTTTCCCACCGGCGGCCGAACGTCCTCTGCCATCCACCTCCTCCCGCATTCCAAATTCAATGGGCTCCTCTGCAGTCAAAGCTTTCCCCTACCTAGCGCTGCCTTTACAAAGACAAATAATTTGTTTGTTACATTCAAACGGGAATTGCTTGGCCCTGCCTTTAGAAATGTGCAGCATATTTACAGGGCCTATCTTTTTTACCCTTTGCCTGGAAATCTGTGTAATTATGATCTTGGGATGAAAGTGCATTTTTGAGTAGATCATGCAATGAGACAGACCATTTTATCATAAGTGTCTATATGGAACTTGGAGTGGTTTCTTAAGTCTATCATAACAAAAGCACAGAATCAAACTATAAGGCCATCTCCAAAAATTCGAGCTCTTTCTCAATCTAAAAACTCCCTTGTTTCTGCTAAACATAATGCAGGTGGCTGATTTAAGGGCAAGAGGGTGACAAAGAGAGGGAATTTCTTAAAGTATATTTTCTACATACTCTTTCCTATACTAAGCTATGTAGTTTGGGTTTTACTTAAATGGAGACACTTCCCATTACACACTGACATCTCTTTCCCTCCTGAAAAGCAGGAGTTAACTACTGAGCCCTTTGTTTCCTCCTTGAAATGAAGCATCAACAGTTCCTGCAGTTACATCCTTGTAATCGATAGATTCATATCTGATAATACCAAAGTTCTGTAACATCTTCTGAAGCAGGATTTCCAAGCTGTGCAGTGAATATACATGAATTCACAAATCAAACCTACCACTGTCATTACATTAAAAATCAACCTGGTCAATATTATACAACACAGATTCAGCCCAACCTTCGCATCCAGCCCTATGAAAATCATCTGGCGAGTATCTTCATTTCATAGAGAGGGATGTTCAACTCCTCAGTGACTCCTGCCAACCTACCAGCACCGCTCCCTAGTGACAAACTGCGGTTCTCTCCCATGACCAGTATGTCCCATGCTCCTGCTGCTGGGACCACAGAGGTGAGTAGATGAGCAGCTTGAACAATCTGTTTCACAACAGCTGCTGCTCTAAAATGGAAGGGGCGAAATAGGTAGGGAGGACATAATTAAATTCCAGGGACAGAGGCAGCAAAGTGAAAAAGATTCATTACTGGGAATCAAAGGATTTACTCTGAAATCCTGGCCCTACGCCCGAGGTCAGTGGAACTCCTCAGCTTGCCATTGACTGTGGTGTGGCTATAGGGCAGGCAAACCTCCGTGCCTCAGTTTCCAAACTTGCAAAGGTAGCAATATGAGCAGGGCTTGTTGGGGCTTGGAGGTTTGCAGTGTGCTGCAAGATCAAAGGATCACAACAACACTACATGCTCTGTACAGTTCCATGCACTGTTTGCAACATCTGGAGGTGTGGCAGGTTGCTTAGCTTGCAGGAAAACAGAGATTTCACAAGTCCTTATACTGCAATTTCTTGGGCTTGAGCTGGTTCTTTGTGAGATGGGCATGCAAGGCTGCTATCTCCCAAAAAGCACCTACCTCAGAGGAACCAAAGTTTCAATATCTGCCCTAGTAGGGAAGACATTGAGCGGGTTCTTCCCTTTGGGAAAACAGAGGTTTTTCTTAAGTCTGTGAGTTGACTCATGACCATTTGAACACGTCATCAGAAAATATGACCAAACTGCAGAAACCTATGGAGGGAACCTGAGATGGTGGAAATGACAAACTTTTACAAGAGTATTACAATAATATGAAGCCTTAAATGAAAGATAAAAAGCAAGGAAGAACGTCTTGCAAAACCTTGGAAAAGTAGTCAAATGAATGTCCATATCAATGCTGACATAGCCCGAGATCCTCATTACAGAAATAACACTCACGAGCAGACAACAGTGATCACGGCCTTAACTCAATAGCAAGGACAGCCAGGATTTTATAAAACAGTCTCCCAGCTGATGCAGACAGCAAATAAGCTTTTTGGGAATGATGCCAAATGCAAGAGGAAGGACGAGGAAACCAGATCTGAAAGAACCAGGTAAGAAGTTCACATGGACACTGCCTGCAAGTTAGACAACAGGATACAAAAGCAACACCCGCCAGCCCCCCGCCCCAAAAAAGCCACAGGTAGCTCCACATCCCACGACCTGAACTGCTCATCTTCTGGCTGGACTGATGCTGGAAGGCTTTCCCATCGAGGAGCCCAAAATTCAACACGTTACATGGTGTCTTAATCTGTCACCTCAGTCAAATAGAAACAGGCATTAGTGACTACAAACTGAATAAAAAATTATTGAGATGGGAAATAATGCAGAAACTCTTCACGCTGATTAACAATTGTATATGCATGCAGTGGGACACGGTAGCTGCTCCCTCACCTGAAGTCTTTCAAGCTGAAGTGCTCCAAGGGTCCCGCACCTATCTGGAATATTAGAAATTTATTTCCTTCTAACTCTATGAGGTCCTTTTTGATAGAAGAAGCTTAAATTGAAGCTGGATGTTGCTCTCAGAGATATGTTCTGTTTCAGCCACATGTGAATGGCTGTAATGCAGAAAACACCGGATGAAATGCCACAGGCTGTAATGCGCAGGTGTTCAGGCAAAAGAATCGCAGGGGTCCCTATGGGCCCCAAAATCAGTGAACTGTGCGGAGAGCAATTAAACACTCTCGCAATTGGAGATGACTTGGGTTTCCTTTGCTGAAAGCCTCAGGGTGCAGCTGGTCACCTCTTACTCTGAAATTTTGCTCAGCAACCCTGAGCATGTAGAGAAATCCGATTCTGATGTATATTCACATATGTGTATACATATGCCCCATTTGTGTGGAGCCATGGAACAAAGCAAGAGAAAAAGGAGCAGAGAGATAAAGAAGGAGATGATCTCACGGAGAATTTGCAGCTGCTCAGACCACGAGTACCGCGGTGCAAGGACCGGCCAGCGCTGTGCTCTGTGATGATGCTCAAGTCAGAGCTTTGGCCTCACAGCCACGTAACGGCTCACGAGAAACTACCCTGCAACTAAACTGAGATCAGGACTCGGGGAGCACTCTGCATCCCTTCTGCCAAGCAGTATTGTTCTGATTTGAGAAAACATCTCTGTTCACAAAAGAACTCAGAAATGTTCTAAAAAATACACCCTGTTTACATGCCACCCTGAATAATGAAGGTCTTAAGCATATACGTAAGAGCTTTCTTATATTTCTTAAGCATGCTTGTCCTCCTGTCAGGTCTTTTAAGGGAGACAAATAAACCCAAACAAATGGTCATCATTAAACAGCAATATGATGAGAAAATAAACTAAAAAAAAATAAAGAGGCACTGATAAAAGACCGTGGAGCACAGAGATGGACAAAAAGGATATTGGATAGTCTAACGAGTACAAAGGAGTGTAGCACTGCATCTGTACAGTGTTTCCCACCCTAATATTCTAATATGATTCTGATATAATAAACTGGTATCCTCACGTCCCAGAGAGAGAAACTGAGGCAAGGAATGGTGATATGACTTGCAAAATGCCACATCAGCGCTGGGAAGGTGCTCTGCACGGCTGACTCACTGATCTCTGCACCAACACACCAGCAAGGGGAGTTGTTTCTGAGCCAACACCCCGGTCGTTGAAGCCGATAAGAACCCAAGGCCAGGGACGTCAGTTTGCCGTGATCGCGATCATGTGTCCAAGTCTTGCAGATACCTGTTTTAGTACAAAGGGTGACTATTTCTGATAACAAGTTTACAGTAAAGCAAGCACACACATCTTAGAGATCCAAAAGTCTCATCTGGAATGAATCAGTATCAATTCAGACTTTATTTAAACATATTGTTTAAATACAATTTATCCCTCTTGATGCTGGGTTGAGAAGTTCAGTCTTTCAAGTATGCTCTTTCTTACACTGAAATTTTCGTCTATTTAGGACCAACTTGAAAACACATGAGCACAGAATTAAGTGCTCAGATACCTTAATCCTATTATCAATAATCTGTGACACTTTTTGCAGGACACTGGACCGATGTGCCTGTGGGACTGTACAGACCATGGCACAGCAGTACCGGGGAACATCTGCAATGGGGACCACACGAGCTCAGCGCACCCTGTGCCACATGCAGAATACACGCAGCTTCAGCACCTGCAGAGAAAGCTCCCGAATTTCCCAAGCCGAGAGGATTAAAAGTGAAGTGTATAGCGCTCATCTATATATTTTCATTTTTTTAACCTTCTGTTTCTCTGTGACAAACAACATCTTCCTAGAAATTCACAGTTTAACTTCATATAAGTTTGCCCTCTGAATAATGTTATTTGCTGTTTCTCCTCAAAATCATCTCCCATTGTTCCCTACATTAACTTCTTCTTGGTGAAATACCTAGTATGGTCAAATGAACAATGAATGGCAAACTTTCTAAATTTGAGCATAAACTTGTCCAGGAATAAACCTTTTAAGGACACTTTAAGGAGATAGAAGCCTAAATCCCATTTTCAACAGGAATCCGGGGTCAGATTGTAAGGCTGCATTGGCATCTGAAGATTTGGAGCAGTTCCTATTTTTATCCTAGACGGATATATACCCTTCAAAAATCCAGCTGCTACAAACCAAAGAGTGTGTTTACACTGACGGAGAGAGGAGAGCACAGAGATCTCAGAAACAGATATACTGCCCAATGAGCCGGAGGCCTGCGAACGCCACCAGTTTCAGTGGTGTGAAAGGTCCCAGAGGGGAAACACTGCACGTGGGGCTGTGCCGTACCAGGGTCTCCTGTGCAGAAACCAGTGTCTGAGGATGCAGGTGATGCTGTGCACATCGGCACTCACTGCTCCTGCAGCTCCCTTGAGTGGCAGTGTAAAAATGCTGGTTGTACTGATGGCACCAGATGATCCACCTGAGACAAAAAAACCTTTCATCAAATGCACTTATGCCTTATCCAGAGAAGGCACCACGAATGAAGGACCTGCTCCCCCAGCTCTGCGTCAGGAGTTCCTGCACTTCAGTTTGTCCCCACTTAGCAAAGCAAACACACAAATACTGAACAGCAATAAGATGAATAAGCCCATGCCTCAAATTAACCATGTGCTTAAGTGTTTTCCTGATTGAATCTGGACTGTGGCCCCAAGACCAACAGGGCACCTTCTGCCACTTCCCAGCAGAGAACCTGGCTCTGCAGAGCAAGTGCCTCTACTGATTGCCACAGCCCTTTTCCTCTTGGGTAAGCACTGCCAAAATCCAGCTCAAGAGTACCACCTAGCCTTCCTACAACATGTTACAAATACTAACCAGTGAGCTCAACATCACCAAATTCAGTAGTTATCAACTCTCACACCTGTCCTACAAAAGAGAGATTTCAAAGATGGATTGATGACTCAGGAAGGTCAGGCTCTGCCACAGCACTAAGAAATACAGCCCTTCCACTGGGTCCCACAAAGCCAGCGCTGACAATGCAAACTCCCCTCTCCAGCCTCGTGTTCTGCGCAGGAGCTTTGCTACACGTGCTCCTCTGAACAGGCGGGCTGGGGCTGAGCGGGGTCGCTGACTGACTCAGCCAGGGATGCTCAAGCCTTTGCTGGCTGTGAGACCCACCAGTGTCAGTCCCGTGGCAGTGGTGCCTCAGAAAGGGGACGGCTTGCTACAGCCCTTTTTCCACGTAACAATAGACTGGAGAAGGTTTGCGTGTTTCAGGAATAATCACAGTATAATGTAACAGCCTACACGTAGTATTTTATAATCCCCAAAACCCCTTGACTCATACACACTCATAGTGAAACTCAGCATCTGCAAAGGTGCACACGTAACATCAAACAGCAGCATCTTATAGTTTAGCCTGGGAAACAGAGGATATGAGCCCACTCCAGGAAATACAGGGCATGTCTCAGTACTGCAACCTAAAGCACAGTCTTCCCACATGGTCTGGTGTGGGAGGGTGATACAAAAGCACCTCCGTGGGATGCTGCAATTGCTGCATCGTGCTGGCCAGAGAGGAGCCAAACTGAGCCTGGAGCGGCTGCGTTACCCTCATTCCAGCGCGGCCGCAGAGCCGAGGCAGCCGGACGGCTCCTGGGCAGGAGTCAGGAGGCCTGAGCAACGCTGGTTTGTGCCCTCTGGACTTACTGATTGCTCAGGAAACCCAACTCCAGTGCGCAGTGTAAACATAGCCACAGTTATCCAACCTGGAACCACGCCAGGGCTCTGGCATGAAATCCCTTCTACCTGACACAAAAAAAGAGAATAAAAATCAAGATGATCAGAGTGAACAAGCAGGGACATGTTGCAAAGGCAATGCAAGAGATTTAGGTTTTGTTCTTAGCTCCACCCAACCCTGGTGATGATAATCCTTTGTTTGCTTTTTTTCCTCTATTTAGATTGTAAGTTCTTAAAGACAGAGACAGTCTTTTGGTATTTGTTTATACAGAGTTTATATATCAGTCCCAAGGATCACTGCAATGATTAGAATAATCTTTAATGACCACAAATCACTGTGACCCCTGTTTTATGAATCCTCTGAGGACATGCATGTCAAATAGGAGTTCAAAAAGAGGCTCTGAACTAATCACAAGGTATAAGATACACACTACAATATTTCTCCATGTCATTTTCTGGCCAGTATATCCCACGAGGAATCAAACCCCCGTATTCTTGGCTGTAACCTACTTTCTGGAGTTACGGAGACTGGCAAACGAGCCTTGGTGTGAATGGGAACTCTGGGCCTTCCCTCCAGCAGGCTCGCACTTGACAGAGAATTAAGAGAAGCCAATTCTCTTTTTACCCTATTAAAAATAAACTAAGAAAAAAGAAACACACACACACACGCAAACAGAAACAGACAGAAATTCAGCAACACTTTGGAGAAACTAAGAGAGAACCCCTTGTAACTGGGAGCTTTAAAATAAAAGTAGGAAGTCCAAGGCAGGTCTGCTAACTTTAAATGTATGGTTAGACTCGATGATCTTGAGGGTCTCTTCCAACTGGAATGATTCCAGGATTCTATTTTGGTTCCTTGCAGCCACTAGCTGACCCTTCCTCTGTAACGATCCCCTGATTGTGGGTGTCAAGTCCTTCACCATACCAGCCCACCATTGCTCATCCAAAGGCCAAGGGAGTCACCTTTTTGCTGGCTGTCGCTCATGCCATAGAGAAGCATCTCTTTCCCTAATGCCCTGTGACATCTGTTCCAGGTGCTTTTTGTCCCTCCACGTGTGACCGTTCCTCTGGCAGGGCACAGTCCTGCTGCACCGGCTCCCGGCGCAGCAGAATCCACTCCCAGCAGCGCTGCTCTGAGACCAGCCCAGATGGAACACAGGTTTGCGTGTGCGCTGCGGATCCAGGATTTGTTTAGGAAAACGACTCTGGTTTACTTCACACGTCCATCCCTGCACGCTGCCCTTCCCGCTGGGATAATTAACCTTCTTGAGAAAGCACTGACTGGTCCCTAACGCTCGTTCAGTTCTATAGAATGACGCTCGTTTGGGTTCTGAAGTCAGCCTTGTTCAAGTGAAGTGTTTGTTTGCATTTAAGATCTTACTGGATGTTAAGATGAATCAAGGTGCTTGGGGCTGTCAAGTTGAAAGCTTAATATCTTCAAATTGCTGCCCAGGTTACTTTGAAATATTTATGTAATGTACCTTTCTTTTCTGGCAAATTACCATTACTGGGAAAGGAGCTTAGAATTACCTAACTGAAGCACCAGAGTCCCTTTAATGGAAACAATTATTCATCCTAACCTTTTTAGATATATATATTTATTTATTTATTTTTCCTGTGGTATCTTAAAAATCTGTGCAATTCTAGCAAAATGTTTTTTTAATCTAAACTCTGATTCCATCTTACTAATTTTTCTCAAAGCTGCTGCCTTGTGGAACAAGGCAAAACAATAGACAAGCACTAATTTCCCTCTTCTGCCTACATGTTTGATGTGACAAACCCTTCTGCTCATGCAGGCTGGGTCTATAAAGGCTGAAACCACCTCAGTTAGAAACTGGACTATCTGAACCCAACTGTCAAACCAAATGGAAAAATTCCCAAAACTCCTCCTCAAAAGGGTTAATAAGTCAAGAGCAGATATTTTCAAAAGGAGTTACTCAATTCCAAACAATTATCATAAAGTTCAGCAGGCTTTCTCCTAGCTATGTAAAATACTCAATAACATGTTTATCCAAAGTTATTCTTTTTAAAGAGCATCCATTTGAAGACAATACTGAGTTTTCAGTGAAATAATGAAGAACAAAAGATTTCTATTCTGAAATACCTGCACAATGCCTCTTCAGAATAACAGAATAAAGTTGTTGGGGAAAACACCAAGCACTGTACCTTTAGAGGCACATTGTAAATAACCAGGCAAACAGCCAGCTCAGAACACGCTTTGCTGTCTTCCTTAAGCTGATTGCCATGAATACTAGGATGCTAAGATGATCTTTTCCTATGAGAACAAACCAAAATAAAACCAACAAAAAATCCGCACCCCTCCCAGGAACTGCTGCCTGTTTATAAAAACAAATCCATTAAGGCTCTTGGGGAAATGGAATATTCCGGTCCTGTCAATAGCGAACAGGTAAGTAGGAGCGAGATGTAAAAGCCGTGTAGGACTCAGGCGGCAGAGCTGCAGCTCTTTCCGAGTCGAGTGCACGTACTTACCTTCCCAGTTATTGGTTTCAAATCAATCTCATCTGTCCTGTATTTACCCATCTGTACTTGTGCTCCAGCCTCTCTCAGACTGCAGGATACAGAAAGACTTTTTTTCTTTTTAAAAATAGATGTCTAGACAGCTGTCTTCCCATCAGACAAAGTGATCACACAGGAAATTCAAAGGAAAACTGATGCGGGTTGCTACAAAATGGAGGTATTCGGGATGAGGATGGTAGCTCTGTTTCCTGCCAAGGCTCCCAATGTGGGGTGGGTGGCCCAGCTGCAAACTCAACCACCTCCCACCACCCCGGCTTTGTCCACAGGATGAAGAGAGTCAAAGGAATCCTTCAGTTCTCATCTGAGCTCTGCTGAGAGATGCAGTGATTTACATTAAATCACTGCTGTGACAGTGGGTGTGACGCTGGAGGTCAAAGTCACCCCCATGGGTCTCAAGTCAGCACCAGAAAAAGAGAATCAAGTGGAAGTGTAATTCCCATCAACTGGTAGTGAGTGCAAAACAGACGTTACGTGGAGCTTCTGCTCCTTCACTCTTTTGAACATAGTGCGTAGTAACAAACTAGATCTTTGCGTCTTCATCGTAGCATAATATGAAGTATTAAATTACCCGTCAGGTTACATGGGCAGATGACACATGATCAGAACAAAGTTTTAAGACCAAAAGAAAACCTGGCTATGTAAGTAAAGCACGTTTGAGCTCCAGTCATTTCTTTTCATAGCAACCAGGTCTCTATATGAACTAATCAAAAAGAAGAATTTAGAAGTATTTTAGATCCTTTTGGAGCTACGTGAACAGAACAAGAAGAGCTCTGATACATACTTCATGTTCTGAGTTTTTCCTTTTGTGCCTCAGGATACAGTCAGATGGGCAAAAAACTGAGGCTACTTCATTAAAAACTGTCAGCTGTCCGGTAGACAAAATGGACGATTTTTCAGTTATTCTTTGCTCCTTTTTCAATTTATGTATTACATAAAAATGTTAATGATATTGCTCTATAATGGGAAGTATCCATAGACTATGATAACATTTTAAATGAAAAATTAAACTAGTCGCAAAATACAAAACATCCCGTTTTGAAGAAAACCACATTTTAGTGAATTTTTATTTTAGTAGAGGACCATTTCTCAATGAAAATATTTAACAATGAAAAATGTCTTCTTTTTTTTGTGTGTTATGCTTTCAAAATTCTAAAAACTACACAGGAAAGAAGAGGGGAAGGAACGAAGGAGGAAGAGGTTCGGATGGGAAATGGATCCTCTACCCTTTAAAAACTTTACCAATTGATCTTAAATTCTCAAGCCAATCTGATTTATAGTGGTGATCTTAAAGACGTAAAATTCATCTTTAAACATAACCTTAGCTAACTATGGAGCACTTGCAAGCAATAATAAAGCATCTAAATCCCCTAAGAAAGTCCTATTGTTTTAATATGAGCACCAAATTTATATGACCATTTTAAGGCACAAATGATTACTCAATTGCTGCTGTCACCCCAATGACAGCATTTTAAGAGACTTTAGGAAAAACTCTTCCAGAAGCAACTGCTTCATCTTCTATAAAAAGTGGCGCAAGGCATTCGGTAAGACAGCATTCACATCGGAGCAGCCCAAACCCCCAAAGCAAACATGAAATGAGGATTCCTTGTGGACCTTTTAATAGTCCCATAACATTTTTTTTCTTGCCTTTTTTGGTTTTCAAATCATATACATCATTTTTTTACTGCCAATAAAGTTTACTGGTATTTTCACGGCTAATGGTCACTCACAGTAGAAATCGGAGCCAGGGATTAAGGAGGATGCAATTCTTGTACAGTTCTTTGGAGCTGGCACCCAACAGGTATGGCCTGAGTGCAGGGGACAAAACCAGAAACCTTGGAGGGCAGCCTTGGTCTGGGGGTGTGTTTTATTAACCACAGCATGCACACGGGCTGAAATCCATCCTTTTAGCAAGAACCGGGCAAAAAAATTAGCTCCATGTCATGTATGCCTTGTTTGGAGAGCTTAAAGGGGAGATGAGTGGCAGGGCAGCTTCGATTGCATCTGACTTGAGTCAAATCCAATTAATAAAAGAATTGCAAAATCAGAGTAGGGGGCAGAAAATCCTCATTTCCTTGCAATAACTCCGAGGGTGCTGCTGCCAGTCACCCGGCTGCTCCGCATCACGGCTGCCGGTTACTTATTCTTTCCAAAAATAAAGTGAAAAAGATTTCTGTTGGAAATGATCGCCCTTGGAAGTCTCTAAGTGAGCAGTGATGTGATCACACCTGCGCTCCCCTGTAGCTTTACCATTTTCCTTTGTCATATATTTGCTAAACTTTCTTAGTCTTTTGCAGCTGCGGCTGTTTCCAGTCCTGCCTATGGCACTGCCGCTGCAGCAGCAACAACAACAAATAATAACAATTAAAAAATCCAGTTATCTCAGGAAAAGTACTAAACGATCTGGTGTTTAATGAATTTGAAATATAAAGATTTGAAATACCAAACATATGGTATTCATATAGTGCACAAAGCAAGGAATGATGAGGGTTGTGCCCCGGGTGCCAGCTCTGCTCAGCCAGGACAAGCCCTTTCTCCCCTGTGCCTCAGTTTCCCTGGCGGGATGTGCTGCTCGCCATGCGCCCGGCACAGGGGGAGTCTCCAGCAACGCTGGGAGCTGGGGTAGGAAATAGGTGGAATTCCTGAGCCTGTCGGAAAGGCTGGCGGCAGCAATCCCACAGACTGCATGGAAACAGGCGTGTTGCTTTGTTTACCTCAGGCTTTATTTTTTAAAGCACCGTGACAGCTCTGAGACTCGCCGTGTCTCAGACTAATCTGTTTTCCCCTCAACACCTTGCAGCGAGCCGGCCGCCAGCTTCCCATCCAAGCGGGGTCAGAGCCCCCGCGGGGACGGACGCGCTCGAGCGCTGGACGGGCCGAGCGGAGCAGCGGGATCAGCGCGGTCTGAGCCTCCCGCAGCCGCTCTCCACGCTCAGGAGCTCCCCAGATCTCGGCCTTGGCACTCAGCGCGTTCCAACACTCAACACACGCACCTCCGAGAGCCAAGGCAGCAAAGCTGCGAGAAAGCAAAGCAGCCGAAATGAAATACTGCCTTGTTTGCTGGCACTTCACTTTTGTCCAGGTTAGAAATGGGAGGCTCGCGTTTCTGCGTGACTCTGTGCAAAATAAACTCTAGGGCAGAACAATGAAAATCCTATTATGCAACAAGGATTCATGAGCCTCGTGTTAGGCTGGATTTATCTCATGAGTATTTTACCAATATTTCTAGCACTAGACATTTAAAAAGTCATGAGTCGGGCTTCTTAAAAATCACAAATTGGGAGTTTTTTTCAACATCTCAGTCATGTTTTCAGGCTCCTTTGAAAACCACAAAGACAAGAAACTTGCTGGGGTTTTTTATATGAGAGTTGAGTCTTAAGCAACATCCTAACTCTAGGTGCTGGGACTTTCCAAATAACACTAATTAATGCAGCACTTATGGTAAGATCCTGAGAACAGATCCCATAACAAGAATGAAATTAATCATTACCATAATTATAACTAGATGCGGGGCTTCGGACACCACCAAATAAAAAATCACTCATAAATGGGAATCCTTAACTTCTCCCAAGTTTTCCTTAATCCCAGTCTGTTTTCTGTTTAGATTGTAAACTTGCTTGGGCTGAATCTTTCCTTCATATTGTTTATATAGCATCTGGCACATGGGGAGAGTGAACCTGTTTGGAGCTTCTGAACATTGACATAAACCAAAAATTACCAGTGTGGGGGGAATTTTCTTTGGGATCGCAACATATGGGCGGAAGTTTCCTGATGAGGACTATCGAGAAGTTATTGTGTGCATTCCGTTTTTCTTTTCATTACAGAAGCTTTCTTTTTCTTTTACTGCAAACAAACAGCTCAAAACACACACAGTTAATGGCTCAAGTTAACAGTTTAACTTGAAAAATCCTAACGTTTCCCAGGGATGGGTACAACGCAGACAGCAGGGTTTGCTAATTAGGTCATTCCTTACTAGACATATTTGAGTGGTGTTTTGGGTTCTCTTAAAACTGCTGCCTAATAAAGTAATTCAGAATTAGTAAACTCTCGTCACTTAGAAAATCCTTATTTTGTATACAGGATTAACAAAATGTAAATTTACGTCCAATATTTTTCTTTACCAGCCAAGCAGCCTCAAAGCAGCAAAGCTCGCAGACCAGCTCCCTGCTCAGATTCCAAGTGATATACCAGTATAACGGGTAGAAAAACAGGGCTGGCAGCTCATGTCATCAACATCCTCTCTGCTACCACAGCCCAAGAGGGATCAGAGTCGGGAGGAAAAGACATCAGTACCGTTTAGGGGACAGAAACACCCCAGAATGAAGTGAGGAGCACGCCAGGCCCTCCTGCCAACGTTCTCAAGTCTTTATGGCGGAGGCCGGCAGCCCCGCTGCCCACAGCGCCACGGGCCCCCCCCGGCCCCTCGCAGAGCCTGCATCTCAGCTGGGAGAACCCAGAGCATTTCCAGCCCTCTCCAATACACATCTGTGTTTATTATTTTTTTTTTGCCCAGCAGACTGACAATGAGCAACCCTGTTCGTATATTTTCTAAAAGAGAGCACAGTTTGTTTATCTGTCAGCCATAGGTGCCAGTGCTTAATATGTCTGGGGTGACAAGAAAATAAATGGACTTACTATGCCACATTTAAATCCCCTTCCCATCCGTCAATGTGCTCGTCTCCTGTTTGCTGTCCCAGCAGACCTGCAGCACACACAGATCTGTGCCCTTGCCTGGATTTGCTCTGATGCTCAGAGGGCATTTTTTAAAGTATGGGATATTTTTTCACGGACTTGACCATTTATCATCCCAAAGGAAAAAGTTCTCAGTAATTTTATGAAGATTGGCCTTTCATCAACAACTGAACCAGCTTTTACAGACTGACCAGATTCTGTCACTTCAACCACTTACTCACACAGAAGCAGTGGAATAATTTAATCAGATTTAAGGCCTGCAGAGATTTTTCTTCCTGTTATAGGAACCAGCCTGAAGGAAGGTAAAGGTCGCCAAGATGTATTTATGGAACGGCTCAGACTTTTTCCTGAGCATTCGATTCTTAGACCTGCAGCCAGACAGGGGTGGATTTTTCAAATTATTTTTTACACGTAAAATATGAAGAACCCTAAAAACGAAAATTCAGCGTCAGAAATCGTTGTGTCAAAAAAACGGCGCTGGCTGCAAATTTGCACTGTGAACGCCTCATGCATTTGGGATCCTCTGCTTTGGTGTTTTGTAAAGACTGGCCCTCCCGACGCCCTGCAGCACTGTCAGAAACACCTGCTGCGAGGATGTTCAGCTAAAGGAGAATTAAATGTGTCAGAAATACAATTTTCCCATCCTTAAGGGAGTGTTATAAAGGCCTGTCAGTCACATGCCTCTAGATTAAATTAGATAAAGCATTTCGATGTCCACTCTTCCTTTGTACTAATATAGGCAATAACTCCAGCATCAACCTACAGGCTAACACACCAAAGTGAACATGATAAAGGAAAATTGCTCTGAATCAGTTTTTGAAAGTTTCTTACAAGAGCCACGGTTCAGGGGGAAGGAAATTCAGCAAGCAAAGTTAATAAAAACATTCCCAAACTGTCAACTTAATTAGCTTCGGCACAATATTTAATGTGGTCGAACAGCATGGGATGGTTTGGGAAGCTTCACATGCATGGCAGCAGGCGTGCAGCGCCTCGCCGAGAAATGGAAGAAATCTCTTTCTGGTACACAACAAACTTGCTGGGAAATGTTTTGTTTGCTGGGAAACAATATCTGGCTGCAGGACAAAGTGCTGCCCGGCTGCGGGCAGGGGAGGGGACCGAAGACACCGCTCATCTTCGGCTGGTCCCTACGCGGGACGGCAGAGCCCTTCCTCTGCATGTCCCAGCGTGTGATGCAAACTAGAGTCTGGGGAGAACCTCAGTGAGCTCCCCACCCTGAGAGGGCTTCCAGTCTGGCTGGGTGAGATTTGGGTATCTTTTAAACAGAGTGGGATCAAACCTGGTCCCCCTGGTTGGAGCTGAGCCTCTTACCCAGCCACTCACAGTACAGAGCAAGCACCAGAGTTGCCTCCACTTGGGTGCTTTGCAAATCTTGCTTTTTAACCCCCCACTTAAGTGCAACGGCCTCAAAATGACACATCTTCTGTGGGGTGGGGTGGTAAATGGAACATCTTGTTAGACACAAAAGGAATTCAGTGGGTTTTTTTCCTTTCACTTTTTGGTTGTCAAGCCAAAAAGTGTATACATACGTGTATACAGGGCACGAGTGAAATACGCAGATTATTAAAAAACTTGAGGATTCAGCCTAACAAACTGGCACTATTATCTCCACCCTTGCAAACAGTACCAAAAGACCTTTAAATGGTGAAAGACCCTGTTTTTGTAAAGGTAAGAACATAATGTCATCAAACCAAGAGTCCAACCCCAAATTGCCCCCATCTACACACATTTCTAAGGAGGCTTATGAGGGTTCATCTTTAAAGATAACAAGACAAAGCCTTTATCTCTTAAACTGGCCCCATTTCCTGAAGACATCCAGATACTCTAAGCTCAAGCAATTTGTCATCTCTACAGTAATTTGAAAAATATACAAAGAGAACCATTATATGAAAACCAAGATTAAAATGGCTGAAAACTCCTGCAGCAAGCATCTTCTGGTGGGGGGAGGGAAACTACCGTTGAACAGAAACACTAAATCCCCATGGAAGTAAATCCGCAGCTACATTTATGCTTTTGCACCATCTGAGGATCTTGGCCCCATAGTTGTTTCAAAGGAGGTCAAAGAACAAGTCTGAGAAGCTATGTACCAGTTTCCTAATAAGATTGCCTTGTCTCACATTTCTGCTGATTTCTTTCATACCTTCAAAGTTGTTACAGCAGCTCATAAAGAGAAAATAAAGATTAGACTCAAGCCTTTGCCCTTGAGACCATCCCTGACCTCTGGTTTGCCATTTACATTTATTACAAAAGAGCCTGAAATGTTTTTGAGTCACGGAAAAGCATCTGATGGTTACAGAGGGTTTTGCACCAATAATGCTCTGCTCGCCGGGCTTCCTCAGACAGAACTTTGCAGGGATATTGAAACTCCCTCAGTCACAGGCAATAAACACAACTATGCCAAAGTTGGGAGGAGGGGAAGGAGGGGGATGGTTCCTTGCACACCACTGTTCTCTTATCCATCTGGAATTAGGAAAGCACGCCTGGAAAGAAAGAGCCAACAGCTTTGGATAAGCCAGCCCAATTCCTCGGCTATGACGTATTCACTGTATGCACGCGTGCGAGAGAATGCAAGTAACTCATTTGTCTGTATTCAGCCATTATTTAAGATAGAATAAATCACAAGATTGACCATGGCAGCAGCAAAAGGCTGCTTTAAAGGATGTGCTAGCCAGCCCAATCTCGGCTGAGCCCCCTCTTGCAAGAAGTGAAGCGGATCTGAGTTCAAAATCGGATTTGAGAGCGTTCGCATCTGGTAAAATTTGACCCCAGATCAGCGCTTCCCCGCAGGCTTGTGCCAGTGGAATCAATAGGAACGATGCTGGAGCCAGAAGTGCGGTTAGCGGGAGTCACACAGCGAGAGGGCCCGCGCCAGCTGCCGGGGCTGGTGGGTCCCGAGAAGGAGCATCCTCCCCTGCTTCCCCGATTCCTCGCTTCAGTCTTCTCCATTAAACTAGCTCGAATTTGTCCTTGCAGAATACCTACAGCTTCCTTTATATCTGCCACTCACCAACTGCCCATTTCTACCACATGCTGCACTACAGCCTGGAGGAGAAAGACAAACTGTTTCTCATGAGTGTTCGTATATTCATTTCAATTCAATTTAAATGTGAGCTTCATTATGACCTTGTTAGCACCCCCTCTCCTGTTTACTTTCCATTAACATTCAGGCTGTCAAACTTTATTAGCACAAATGACCACAGAAATTGTGAGCCGCTTAAATTCTCGCAGTTTGAAACACATTTAGTGGGTGAAATTCAATCTGTCCAGCGGGCCGGGGAGCTCGCTGCCCTGCCCCGCTCTTCTGCTGACTTGCAAATTTTAGAAGTGTTCACAAGCAAAACGTGGCGACAAGAATAAGTCTCCGTGGGTTTGGGAAAACAGAAGTGACACACGTGAGTCCCAGGCAGCCACAGGTACAGCCCGTCTGGTTGTCACAGACCGAAGAAAATGCAAGGGGGAGGCAACCGATTTCCACCCCCCACCCCAGATTAGGAAAAAGAAAAACCTTAAAACCCAAACTTATTCTACTAAAGGTAAATTGTGGAGGAAAAATAGTCAACTAAATTATATGATTCACAGAGCTATGCAAACCACACAAGTATTTCGTATGCAGCCCACACCGTCACCTCTGTCTCAAGAGAAGACGACTCCTTTACCGAGCTCACCCGCCCCTTTAGTCGCAGCGAGATTTCTTGTCCCCAGAAGAATATTATAACATATGGTCGACTTTTTCACATAATACCTAGTTCACAATCTCACACAAAAACTTCCACAATATATGTCATTTTGACACGGGTTTAACCATGATAAACAGCGTAATACAATCTCCAGCTGTTTGAACAATTCTGGTCATAAACTGCCTCTCTGCACTGTCATCGTGCTCGTTTCTGCATCGAGCCTTTGTTCTCTTTTATTCCCTACATTGTTTCCCTTCCACTCTGAGATGCTTTGAAAGAAAAATGCATAAATGCAACATTAAAACCAACATCCCCTTGGATCTTCTATCTCTATGCAAATGTGAACCTCAATTTTAGTTTTAATTAGAATCAGGGATGGCCAAAAAAAAAAAAAGTGGCTTTAAAAAAAAAAATCTGTTCTGAAATATTGTGTGTAACTTGTCCACAAATGCTCATATAAACCTTTTCAAGACTGCGAGAAAGTATATGAAAAGAAAATCCAGAAAAATGAAACCACTCCAATTTTTTAGTTCAAAATATCCAGGTCAATAGTTAGTTCACCTCTATGGAAAAAAAAAAAATCACAAAGCTTGTAAACAAAAGCTTTTGTCTATTTATTTATTTGTCATAGAAAAAATACTTTGTGTTTAATCAATTGCAATGATTTCCTTTTTTTTTTTTTTTAAGTGTAGAAGAAGATCAGAAAGAACAAACTTCCCTTTTTCCGTGCAGTTCTAGTCAAACTCAACATCCACCAGTGAAGCAGATGTCGATTAGAAGAGGTTAATACCCACTGGTACGTTGTTTTCTACGCCCCATTTCTGGAGGTTGCTGTGCGGGTGGGTTCCGAAACCCTTTCTGCCTCTGCCCCAACACCACACAGCACTGGCAGAAAACTCCGCTGCTCTGAATGCTCTTCTGGTGTTCAAAAATGATGGAAAATATGTATTTTCCAACTGTTATTCTGGATGCACTGAAGGATGAGAGGAAAGGACACAGCAAGGACAGACCCCGTAGAGACAAGCCCGTATCTGAGTGTACAACTGGCTGCTGTTCAGCGGGTTTATTACAAACTCTTTCCCATCCAGTTTTGCGTTTCTTTAGAGCTCCAGCATGGCTGCAGAATGGATTTCAATCCCTCCCTGCCAACCTAGGTGTGGAAGAATATATTTTAATATCATAAGAAACACAGAGAGAAGGGAAAGAAGTATTTCACTTCATTAGTGTGATTTTAAAAAAGATCTAAGATAAAGATGAAGGGAAATTTAGGGTAGGCTAAAGGAATGAGTTCCCCAGGGAAACCGTAGAAGCCCCATCAACAGAGATGTTTAAAATTAAACTCAATAAAGCATGAGAAAGTACAAGGGCCAAAACAACCCTGCATCAGCAGAAGGAGCAGCCGCATAAAGTGTGTTTTTTCCACTCCTGGTTTCTGTTGTCTCTTCTCACTCGTCCCTAAGTGTCCCCAGTGCCTGCTCCCACACAGCATCGCTACCACTCCTCAAGCAGCCTGGGCAGCTCAAGTTATTTTAATTGGTTCAGTTTCACCTGAAATTCCTATCTATAAATGCAGATGGACACATTATTATAGGTTTATTTGTGCTAAGTAATAACTTACTCTGGGCTAGCTCGTAACGTTACACATTGCTCCGAATAAGGACAGTCACTGTCCCACTGCGGAGCAGGGAAGGACCTGGGACCTCCCTCTAGTTCTGGCCCTTTTGATTTCCCCCGGCCATGAGACGTCATCTCAGGGACAGCCAGGAGGTCCCAGGACAAGGCTTTCAGAGCTCAGGCTGCTCTAAGCCAGCCAAGACTTGGTGGCAGTCCCTGATGACAGGCCAGCAGCAATGGGACAACGGGCAGGTGCCTGTGCTGACAACCCATTCTCTTCACTGTGCAAACGTGGGGCAAAACTGGGTTGCCAATACGATGGGGTTACTCCTAGTGTAAGAGGAAGAACTACCAAAATCAAGTAGATTAAAAGCCACGTTGGCTCACGCCAGGAAAGCCATTAATATAACTAAATACTGTTGACAGGGAAAAAGATAAAAATCACATGTCAAAGCTGGGGAGGGGAGGATTTGATTAAAGATGGCCTCACTGATTCAGCAGCAATTAAGGTTGCTCTTCAAGTGGTGCAGCTCATCCCTGCCAGGAAGGAGGCAGCGGGTCCGACTCTCCCCACTTGCAGCAGCGTTGTGCTGGTGAAAGCCACCACCTCTGCGCAGGCAGCTGCTGCCGCAGCTCAGTGCTGAGCAGAGCAGAATCCGGCCCCGAAAGGCCTGCGGCAATTGTACAGGATCAGATAAGACACCTCAGGAATGCAGCACTGAGTGGAGCACTTTGGTAATGCTTTAATTTCCATCCTTGGCTTAATAGGTCCCAGCTTTCATTAAGAGACTACACAGTGGTTGGAGGAAAAGTTTTTACATGAATTAGTTTAAAGGGCAGGAATTACATTCGTGTTTTAATGGTGTGGAAATGAATAATCTGAATAGGGAGCAACAAACGTGGGAAGGGCTGTTCCATGTTTCCCATTCACCAAATGAAAATAACCCTTGATTTTCTTAGCCAACTACCTCTCCATTCAGCTGGCAGCAGCCTGGGAGACACTGAGGCTCCAGCCCTGCAGAACACACAAATCCTGATGCAGCACAGGGGATCAATTCAGCATTTGTAGTCGGGGAGCAACCGGGGGCCCCAGCTGCACTCAGAGCTGGCTGGGTTGGACTTTGCCCCACCACACAATGCCACGCATGGCTGAGGGGGCTGGTCTGACACAGCAGGTGACAAAGCGGCAGGAGAAGCAGGTGGCACCCTGTGACATGGGAAGCAAAGCAAAGCCACCTGCCCACCTTCACGCTGGAGCTCCATCAACAGCCCCTTCCCCAGTGCAGAATCCAGGCTGGATTTAGGGAAACACAGCAGAGGACCAGAATTGCAACACTTTCCAGGATAACCCATCTCAAACCTATGAGTCTCAAAGTGCTTTACAACTAGTTATTAACTCCAAATGCACCTGCTAGGGAGTTAATACTTTTATCTCTCTTTTATCAATATATAAATGGAGGCCCAATGCATTAAGATGTTGCAGTGATCAATGGGAGAGTCAGAAACAGAAGCCAGGGTCTTGCTCCAGTGGGAGTTTGTTCATAGCATAAATACATGTCTGCATGTTTGTTTTATATCTGCATTAACTAAGGGAGACAACTTGCCTGAAGTTTCACAATGAGTCAAGTGCAGAAGCCTGGAAAAGCCCCCAAGAACTCATTTTTTTTAAAACAAACAAACAAAATAAGCTTTGCCCTAACACACTTTTCCTCTGTGTGCCTTATTGTTCACATGAGTCAGGTACTGACACCTGCAGTGCAGCATCCATCGAGTAGGGGAACTGTAATGAGGCTCTGCCTTGGACACAATCAAGGCCATGGTTACATGTCGTTTAACCTGGCAGAAGAACACGCTGCTGCTAGAAGGTGGGGCACACACGGACACTGGCTTTCCTAAAGTATAATAGCTGGCAAGAATGAGCAACCAAAGGGAGGGTAAGATCCCAGACACAGGGCAGACCAAGGCAGGCAGGTTCTCCCGGTAGCTTGCCCCTCACAGCCTGGAGTGAATCAAACCCCTCACCAGCCCCAGGAAGCCAAACTGAGCTCCAGGACCAGTTCCAGGGCTCTCCCAGCGGCTGCACAGTTAGAGCCGAGTTGCCATGTTCTCATCGGCTTCTGCAACACAGAAATGAGCCTGTTTGAAACATCCAACCTTTGTGTTTCTGGAGGGAAATGTCCTGGGTGGAGCTGGTCTGCTACTTCTTTATGTTGCTGTAAAAGTTCTGTAGGTCTGGACTGCTAAAATTGCACCACATAAGCTCAGGAAAAGAGGCTGTAGACAGCTGTTTTATCTTATTTGTGCCTTATTTCCAATCAGGTTCCTGCCTGAAACCTCAAAACCACAACATCAGCCACTTGGAAATACGCAATAGCGACCAACAGGGCAGTGCTGCTGGTTTAAGACCAATAAAACATGAAGTTGGATGGATGCCAGCCAAAGAGTTGATTTCTTCAACATTTTCTACCCAAAAACCTATCTACTGACTTCAGCGGGACTTGTATAACATGTATGGTTGCAAACTCTGAATTATAGTTCCTGGAAATTAGAAATAAAACTTTTGTTCAGCATCGGAAATACAGTTTGTTGGTTGTGCAGGTAACCAACCTGCATGTACACACACCCATATGAGTGAGTGGACAAACCAGCTCCCCCTCTCACCCGCTGATCCACAGATGAGTTTCTCTTTAGAAAAGAAAGTGGTGCCATTGTGTCTGGGGGCAGTTCGTTGGTGGGGTTTTTAGTATAGCTTGATTTTGGTTACACTACAACTTTTAAAGAGAAGCGATCACAAAAAGTATGCAAAAAGCCCTCAAGCACCACTGCCCGTTCCCCAGGGAGCTCTCTGTCACAAGGCATGAGTCTCCTTAGAGAAAGGAAGGGAACAGCAAGTCTTTTGCTGTTTGCTGGCTCTCCCAAAAGAGCATCCCACCCTGCAGCACCAGCAGGGCGGGAGGAACGGTGTGTATGTAACAGTGCCATCTGGTGATGGCAGCCTGAGCCACAGCCATGTGGGCTGCACATGTGTACCTACATGACAAATTCAGTACATATTTATCGTGATAGCTTCCATTGCAACCAGTATTTTAATTTCTTCCTAGCTGTGGTAGCGGTCCTAAAGCAGGCCACAGGTAAGGGCACTGGTTCATTCCACCACCAATTTGTTGTTGAGAGATTCTTCAAGCTCAAAGTGCTGGATTGACTTGTCTCATAGGTGCTGATTCCCTTTATAATCAGTATTCCTTTGAGGGATCGGGCTTCACCTGCTGAACAGTCTCATGATGAAAAGGAGCAATGTTCAGCCAGCACACAGGCATGGCCCCTACCTGGGAAAGACCCAAGGACACAAGAGCAAAGAAACAGGTACAGCTTTGTTTACTTACTAAAGTTGCTCTCTGTAAAGAAAGCAGCAAACACGAGCTCTAAAACCAGAGGCTATAAAGGAAACAAAGAGGCTTGCGGAGAACAGCAGAGTGATCTGGAACAGACAAAGGGAATTTGGTGTTTACAAAGGCCAAGGACAGGAACAGCAACTACGTGAGCTAGGAGAGTGTTCTAGGATGGCACAGAATGTATAACCGACGGTCATTAATCTCTGCAAGAGAAGGAGCTCTTCTTTAGGGCCATCTGTTCCTAATTACTGCTCCACTCAGCTCTACGTCTAAATTGTGCGATTCAAATTCAATTCTAAACCACCCAAGGTGCTAAAGGGTTCGAAAGGCACAGGAATGGGAGCATTGGGGGGCATAAATTGCAGGGTTTATGGTATTTACACAAGAACACACAGTTCATGCATGAGTGCCAAACCAGTACACACAAGTACTGCATCAAGTCACACACAAGTGCCAAATTAGTTCAACCATGCACACCCAATTAGTTTTTGCAGGAATGCTCCAGTAGTTCATGCATGAGCACCCAACAAATTAATGCATGAGTGCCCAATTAGTACACACACGAGTGCCTAATCAGTCTGTGCATGAGCAGCCAACTAATTTATTCATGGGTACACAATTAATTAATGCATGAGCACGATTACTTTATGCATGGATGCTCAACTGGTACATGCATGAGCACCCAATTATAGTTTGGACACGAGCACCTAATTGGTATATGCCTGAATGCCCTATTAGGCCATGCTTGAGTGCTCCAATGCTTCATGCATGAGCCCAAATAATTCATGCTTGAGGAATGGATTTTATGCATGAGCATCCAAATCAGTACATGCATGAATGCCCAAGGAATTTATGCTTGAGGACCCAAATATTCCACGCATGAGCACCTCATTAACTCACCCCAAATGCTGGAGTGGGTACGTGTGCGGGGTTTGGCAGCTGGGGCTGCACTGGTGCCTCTGCCAGGTGCTGGTCCCAGCCAGTGCCGGCCAGCTGGAAAACTCGTGGAAACACCCAAAATGCCCCAGAGCATCAGCCCTCAGAAGAGCCCCCAGTACCTCAGTTTAGACACATTTAAGGAAGAGAAGCAGCTTCAAGCAGTGGAGACACATGGAAGCAGAGACAGCCAAGGAGATGTGGGGCTGGAGGCGCTCCACGTGCCAGGAGTGCACCCCAGGGGATGGGCTCCAGGACAGTTCAGAGGTGGTTTTAACTTCTTCTGCCTGTTTTTTGCAGAAGTATCAGAAACATCACATCTGGAACCAGGAACAGAAGTTGTCTAGAAACACGGGCCAGCTGCTTGTCATTCTGCAGCATACCCACAAGAACTCAAACCCAGAGAGTAATGACTGGTAGTCCCTAGAGAGAAGTCTCACTCTAACAAAATGTGTTGGCTTAAGAAGGATAAAGGATGAAGCTCTACAGCCTGTGCTACACAGGAGCTCAGATAAGATGATATAATGACACATAGCAGTTGTAAAATCTATGGTCTTATCAGTCCAGCTTGCTTAGGTCTCTTAATCACTGCTAAGTCCAACTTGTAGAACTTTCCCTGTTCAGGCACAGAGAAAACAAGGTGGTATGTATTAAGCCTCACTCATGCCAATAAAAATGTACTACGGGAATGAATGTATTTATTGACTCTCAGCAGCGATGCCAATGGTTTTGGCTCAACTACCATTTCCTGACTTTGGACACAGGGTCACAAATCTCAAAGACTGTTGAATCTTGCCGCGGAATAAGAAAACTCTGAAGTCCGAGCTGGAGCTGGCTGCCACAGGGGACTGAAAGCAAAGCTTAGGTGCCCTTGAAACAGAAATTCAGAAAATTACCATTATTGGAAATCTTTTGGATTCTGATTTTATTTATACCTCTCTGTCAGCTCAAAATCAGGGACCCTTTGCCCAGTCTGAACATACTCTGGCCACAGATGCAACAAGCTTTACATCTCTCCAAGAAGCATAAAAGCTTTCTCAATTCTTAAGCAAAATTCATAGACACTGAACATTTCTTCATATGTTGAAATTTCTGCTGTTAGTGCTGAAATTTAACCTATCAGAGTTTGCATTTAAGGAGACCATCAACAGTCTGTGGTTAAATCCTCGAGGGGAGATAAGGCACCTGAACACCTGTGAATGCCTGAATTTACAGGATTTCAGCAGAATCTCTTTCTGCCCACAGTACTTTACACAACCATGCGCTGTATGGAAAGCCACTGAACAGCCACCCCCACCTTTTTCAAGAAACGTCTCCCCCTTTTGTCCTCCCTACCTACACAGGAGCTTTTCAGAGGAACCCAGCCAAAAACCCTGTGCACTATTAACAACATATTTTGGACAAAGAGCGATGTTAGCTATAGGAAAACCAAAACAAACAACCACCACCCCCACACACACATATAATTAGGCTTGGATGTGATGTCATCAGCGATATGAAGCATCATTAAATATATCAGCCCAGCTAATGAACTGCAAGCTATAGTTCTACAGACAATCTTTACATAACTGATTCACGAATCACTGGCATTAATTCTTAGATTTGAGTGTTGTTGAGCCTCCAGAAGAAACAGAGAAGAAAAGGATGTTGCAAGAAAATCAGCAGGATGATTTAGCAGCCTGCTGTCTCAATTGTTTTTTCAGCAGGGTTTTGCAATTAGGCGAGAGGATGCCCTGCTACATGTAGACTTAGTGCGCAGACTCGGCGGTTGAGAAATAATACGTCCTAGAAACAGAGGTTCAACCTACTGCACAGAGCTGGAGAGAGCCCACACTCCCGCTCCCTCCCAAGACAGAACAGCAAAATTCAGACCCACACACAGAGCTCCATAAGTATTCGCCTGACCCCAATTACCGCAGCATCTAATTGTTATTTTCCAGTGCAATATACTCTAGGTGCATTGATCCCCACAATATTGCCACATAACCTGGAAAATACTTTCATAGCAGTTTTACAGATCAAGAGATTAATTAACTTGCCAAAAGTCACAGAAGAAACCTATGGGATAGCGGGGACCTGAACACAGGTTTTTCACGCTTCAGATCAGTGTCATGAGCTTGTACTTCTCTTCAGAGCTCCTTCGTGAAAAATGTCTTTGCTGTGGCTGTTAAATTCTCTTCTTATCAAACAAGTAATTTGTTTGTAGAAAGATGATGCAAGCGTGCAAGATATGCCCATAAACCATGATGAGGGTATTTCATTTTCAATCACAAACTCCAAACATTCCGGAGTTAAAAATAAAAGTAGCTTTTTTTAGCTCTATAGTGCATGGGGTTTGTTCCAGAAAACGTTAGTTCTGCCCTTGTTTTAAGAAACCAATAATTTTGTTCTTATCATTAGTACACAAGGTGTTTCTACGGGTGTGTCAGGCCCCAGAACTGCTCTGGATCAGGCAGCAGCTCAACACATCCTTGCTGGCAAATGAATCTCTGCACATTTGGGAGCTACAAGCTTGAATGAAACATAAATCTCCAGTGCGAGTGCCTGGACTCTTCTCCAGGTCTGTTACAAAGCAGATAACAAGAGAGGTCACTGAATAGTACAGAAGAAAAGTTTATATGAGGCTGGAATACATCAAGCTTTACAGTGAGACATAAGCTTTGGGATTTGTACTTCCAGTGCACTTGGGCTCTTGCAGAAGCATCAACCACGGGACAAAGTGAGGAAAAAATTCAGCAACTGCTTCCAGGCTGCGTAAAGGCGCAGGGCTGGGTGGGCAGAGCTGCAGACGTTATTCCGTGTCACAGCTACACACCCCGACTGCCTGCCAGGCGATCAGTCCGGCTCAGGAGAGCTGCACAGGCCCCTTCCTCCTTTGCTCTTCTCAGGGAAGGATCCACACAAGCATGAAAGTATGAAAATAAAGCTCAAAAAGGAAACGCAGGAGTGAAACTCTGGTGATTCCCAGCTCTACCATCACACACTGTTTCAGACCATTCCTGAATAAGGATCCCAAGAAGAAAATACAGCTGTTGTTAACACAGGCAGTATTTTAAAACATCATTGCAGTCTGTGGAAATGTCTAGAACAAGATGGATCTGCTTTACACTGACACACCTTTTTATTAAAGCTAGTTGAAGCAAATTGAATGTGTTTCCTCATATTTCTCAATAGAATTATCTGACCCATGTCCCAGCACTTTTTACTGCTTTTCAAGGAATGTAGTGGGTGTTATATCAAATGCCTCCATTAGGCATTGTGAAGGGCTCTTTTTCCACATCTGAAATTCCCTGTACAGGGCAGATCTTTGGAAAAGAAAACATCAGTGAGAAGCTAAATACTTGTCAGAGGAAAGATAATCACACACTAGCACTTTACTAAACCTGCTTGTATCCCAGCAAACTTTCTTCCTCTGAACACTTTCTTCTCACGTCTCTGAGAAAGGAAATGCACTTATCAGATCAGTGCTGTTTTCAAAGGAAAGGAAAAATGGTGAGTGTTTATAATTCAAAGTGTTTTTAATGAGCCTAACTGCTGTCTTTTAGTCTTGGAGGAAGAGTAAAAGTACTTAGAAAAACAAGCAGTATAACAGAGATGGTGAGATCTATGGATTCCCCTTGAACCACTCTGCACTAGTACATATTCCTTCACCATCTTCGCCAGTCCTGTTTTATGGCATGTGGGATAATTGCAGTCTGGCATTGAAGGAATGTGCTTTTTGCCAAATACAAAAGAGAGCAGCTAGTATTATACCGGTGTCACCTTCCTGTAGGTTCAGTAAAACACAAGCCACTTGCCACCAGCCTGCTCACTCTGCTTAACTTTCCTGGGGATTATTCTTGCACGACAATCTCTGACGACTGCAAAACATGTTCCCGTTTTTCTGCTCCTGTGGCTAAAACACAAGGGCTGTGTTGCAGTTAACAGTGCAGATGAATCCAAGTTTGCAACCAGTTAAAGACAGCGAGTTAGAACAAGAATCTGGGAGTGTAACAATTTCATTAATCATCTTCATTATCTTGGCATACATCAGGAACTTATTAGCAAAACTTAGGAGCTAAGCACAGCAGTATGAATACTCAAAAAACTACAATTAAAAGAGGACAACACACACCCAAGGGAAGATCAAATAAACACTAATCTGTTAAAAAGGAAAGAAGAATACAGAATATTGGAGAATAGGTTCTTATCACCTGTGTGTACCAGACAGAGAGATCCTTCTGCCTCCACCACACCCAAACAAGTTCCACTGCTTCCCCGTAGCCTTAAACACGGGACGGAGCTCGAGTGCTTTGAGAATCTCGTAGGTGAACAGGCAGAGACTGTCCAGCAGGTAGGGCGGGCTGAAATAAATAGCAAAAAAGACAGAAAGCAGCTGGGCCAGCCTCCGCTGGGTTCACTACCCAGAGCAGCAACTTAGCGTGCCTCCAGGTTGCCAATATGTGCTTCAACACCTCCTGGCCTCTATAATAAACGCACTTACAGACTGAAGAGTCCAGTCCCTGCTGTCACTCAGTATGAATTTCTATAAAATCTTGCAAATTTGGACTAGGTAGAAAGCCAACTGCTTGTTTGGTTTTAATGATTTTTGTGTGTGTTGTTTGGTTTGGGTTTGGTGGTGGTGGTGGTTTTTCATTTGTTTTTTCAAGACGTAGTTTAAAACAGTGTTCTTCCTTAAATTTCACTAATGGAGAAAGCTGGTGTTTCACAGTACCAAGGCAGTTTTAGCATCGTGAAACCAAGGCCTGTCTGGGTTTACATGGAAAAACTGAGACGTGAAGGGACACTGAGCCATCAGTAGTCCCAAGGTGTTGGGAGGGTGGACGCTGAACTCTGCACAGGCCATTTTGTTGTGGAAACACCAGGCGACAATTTTGGCTGAGCTATGTTGGCACATGCTACAGTCTGACATTCCTAAACATTGCAAAAATTGCCTTTGAATGCCAAGTGACTGGTGTTGCAAGGATTTTTGAAAGCACAAGGTCCTCTATTACCTTCAACATAACAGTATGACTAGAGAACAGGGGTGCCTCCCTGTGACACACTGAAGTAAAGATGAAGGGGGATATTCCCAGCAACACAAGAAGGTAGACTCATGTCCTGGGATTTCAAGTGCAGGACAACATCTCTCTTTCAGGAAATAACATGCAGGGTTCCCATTAACTTCAAAATGGGGAGAGCAGCCGCCCCTCAGAGTATGTTCCTTAACCACCACTACTGAAAATTGCACTTTCTAGGAACAGCTTGAGAGAACCAGTTGGGCTATTTCTGATGAAGATGAAGTCAGACCTCCAAAGAGGAAACAACCACAGGACATCTAATTAGCTTGTACATAAAGACAATTCAAAAGAAAGAAAACTCCCATTATGCCTCCTTCTCCAAGTACCCAACAAGTGAAATGATTAAAAGTTTCAGACCTAACCTCTTATTTAAACTCGTAGCGGTTCACACCACCTTGGGGGTATATAAAATGGCCTAAATATGAGTATAAATAATTATGTGTAATCAAGAATCCAGGCTCCCTTTGCCTGAGGTGGAAAAAAACTACATTCGTTTCAAATCCAAATTCATTTTGGAAATGAATTTTCATGACTGATCAGCGTATCTGCTAATCAACATATCTACAGTCTAGCCCTGTAGCACGAATGCCAAGAACAGACGGTACTGATGACAAAAGATGATACAATCTCCATGTTCATTGAATTTATCAGAGTTTGACAGATACCCCGTGCCTTGGGCAGATAATTAGATGTGATTAATTGGGGTTGGAATTCACCATGCTGAAATCTGTTTCAAAAACCTGTTTTTTCTCCAAAGCAATAGTAGAGAGCAGCGACCAAGCCCCCAGCACACCATCTTTTCATGCGCTGCAGGATGTCAAGGTTGTTCTGCTCAGCCAGAGCCCCAGCAGAGCTGGTGTACCTGGGAACAGCAGGTCCTGGCAACGGACGGGATCTTGGACAGCACCGAGCATGGCGGGGTGACAACAGAGCCTCTCACCACCGACTCGGACCTCTGACAGTTCTCATGTAGACACTGTCAATGGTTAATTAGGATTTAGAATCTGGCCTTTCTTACTGCTTCCCAGCTCAATCACCTGCTCGTTAAAAAGGGCTGGTTCACAACGGGAAGCTTCTTGTTAGCTCATCCTTGACAAATCCCACTTTGGAGTCTACCATTCTCCAGACACTTCTGAGGAAGAGTTGAAGAGATAATATAGATATTAACTTTTGTTTTGCTGCCACTTGCTCAGCCCTTGCTTTCTGCAGCCTCACTGAAGGAAAAGAAACAAAAGCCTAAAGACTTGACAACATTTCCAGAGTGACACAGTCAGTTACTGCAGGTTTGGATCCTTTGCATTCTTGGCACCCAGCGTTTGCAACTCCATTTATTAATACAAAAACCAGCACACAGAGACAAGGATTATTTTTCCCGTGGCACTTCAAAATATGGTAAAGGCTGAAGAGTGCCTGGAAATTCACACTGAATGAACCCATCTGACTGCAGTCTGCAGGCTGTAAACAGCAGCGCTGCTGGCAAACAGGAAAATTATTATTTGTAGGGAAGAAATAGCCCAAGTGTTGTGATTTGCTGCATCACGCCTGTTTTCATCCAGTACTAGAAGACTGCAGAAGTAAACTAACATCTACTAATTATTTAAATCTAGAAATGGAAAGGAAACATCTACTGGCCTCATTGCCATGTCTGTCTACTCCCTGAAAATATTTCACTGTGAACTTCACCACCAGTACCTCTCACAACAAACTGAGCGCTAAGGTACATGATCCATAACGGGTGCTCAAATTTGGCTCTCGCTACTCAGTTTGTTATGTCAAGTATTGAGACGTGACAAACCTCCTTTTGGGCTCTTCATTCCCATCCACTGACCTCAGCTCTTGTAACATATTTGCTGCGTAAAGTCACCCATGATTCAGTAGCAAGGATTAGATGCCACAGCTCAAAACTGTGGGTCCTGACGTCAGACCTGAGTGCAGAGCCATTGAACTAGGAAACTGAATATTTGTGTTTCAATTTGAAATAGAGATAATTTAAAGAATCGCTCTGGATGTGAAAATCCTAAGTAGATGGGAGGAACAGTCTCAGCATGTCCACCTCTCCCCATATCGCTGGACGGTGTCACATCTCTATTGGTGCATCAGAGCAGCTGCACGGTCACCCTTTTAACAGGCACTTTTAGGAAAGAAAATCTCTGCCGCAGACAATCCTGGCTCTGCACAGAACCCTCTGTTAGCTTTTCTAGCTCAGCACGCTGCTGCATATCCACTTGGCACAGCCAAAGGAAAGTGCACTTTATCCTGCATCCGTCAGCATCACTGACAAGCAGATTCCACATAAGGACATGAAATAGCACATATCAGCGGCAAGGTACGTGCAAGAAACATGTGAGATTTAAACAAGAACTTCCATCTTTGCGCTGGGAGGATGGACTTGAGATGCTGCTCAGGAAGGGGAAAGATTTTTCCAGAACTGCTAAAGAAGCTTCTACAGAGCAAGAGCAAATTTTCCTCTCTCCGCACAGTTTGTAACACACAAGTGCCATGAACAGTGCTGAGCCTTCTGCAGCTCGTCTGAGCTCTCATTCCCACCAGACACCTCTGCAAAGAAATGCAAGCTCCGTGTTTCCCAAAGGAAGAAGCTCAAATAAAACAGCAGCACCTCAGGCTGGAGTGGAACTTTTGAGAGGCCAAGGTCACGTACGGGCAGAGTGAACTGGGCGGCAAGTGCCCGGGCTCTGGCACGGTGCTTGGGTTGTGCCGCTGAGCTTTGCTGCCGAACACCCGCCGTGTCTGGAGCTGCCCCTTGAGCTGGACTGTGCCGAGCCTGTCAAACAGCTCTCACAACACTGCGCTGAGAATCAAATCCATGTTTGCTGTGAAGTTCTTCCTACTATCATACAGAAACCTATCTGAAAAACCCTCAAACCAAAACACAACACCCCACACCAGTACTGCTACTGAAATAGTACAAAAGACTCTTCCAGGGTCCTTTCTCCCTTTATACACGAGAGGCAGAAAAATTGAAAATACCTGACTGACTAAATTCATGTATTTGCAAAGGTACGCATTTAAATGCACATATATGCGTATGTGGACACTGCTGCTTGCCTTTTCTTTCAATTCCCAGGCAATTCCACAAGTTCTTAAAGCCCCTTTGGCTTTAAGACGATATATGGGCCCATTTCTGGAGTAACAGATGCTTCCAATTTATCCTTCAACATCACGCCTAGAAATTGTCACAACTGGATGCCTGTCGGAACAGGGATGGGCACAGAACAAGCTTCAGAGCTGCTCCGCCATTCAAAACAACATCAACTATTCAAAAAGAGAAATAAAAATCAAGACAGAAATCACTGCTGACTAACACGCTGCAGGGAGAGGGTAAAGCTGCAGCAACTTCACAGCAGTTGAAATTCAGGCAGAGGAAAAGAAGAACCAAGACCAGTTTATTAGTGAATCAGAGCCACAGAAGGAGAGACGGTGAGCAATGGAACAGCACGTGGGGGAGCCCTATTGGAAAATAAATGCACATATTATCACGTACAGAAAATACAAGAAGTGACACTGAAATAGAGCTACTCCAAACCAAATATTTCTGCAGATAAAAACATTTTAAAATCATTTTCTTTGTATGGAGTCCTCATGGTTGTTTTTGTGTTTGCTCTATGTGACTATTCCAGCAAATAAGGTTGTAAGTAGGAATGTTGTAAACAAGAGCATTTTAATCATATGTTGGCATATACTCAAGGAATTCACATGCAAAAGCATTTTCACTGAAATCCTAAGAGTTACATTCATCTAGTCCAAGAAGAGAAACAAAATCAAATGTGTAAAGTGAAACAGCATTTATCCAAATTTAAAATACATTATTGCCAACTTCAGCCATTCAAATGTCATCAATGAAAATTTTTGCTATCCATTTTTCTCCTGGAAGCTGATATTAATGACTTGAAACAACACACTCATCAAAGAGTTAGGCATGGATAAATGTGGTAGTGGCCAAAAACTTGTGTGTCTTTTCCCAGCAATTGTATCACTACATCTAATAAAAGGTATTACCTCTCCATACAAAACTTTCCAGCAAGGCAAGTGGAGAAAGGAAGAAGGAATTAGCCTGAAAGATGTGCTAGAAAGATCATCATTTACAAAAGGCAGACAAGTTCAGCAACAGCTGGAGCCCAGTTGCTGGAAAATAAATGGAGCTCTTGGCTGAGAGATACCTTAAGACTGTCAGAGTTACTTTCCCGGTAGCTGATCCCAGTGGTCTACAGGATATGTGGCAATGAAAACATTGATTTGCTTTAGGAGGAATCACTGAATTATGCACTACTCTCAGAACATCAAGGTGCAGTAATTAAACAATGAATTCTAGACCTGCAGCAATTCCGTCTTGGAAAGGTTTCTGTTAAATTCACTGACAGCAGGTGCCTTTCTCAGCTGATTCTCAAAAAATCACACCACACAAAACACCACACAACCTGATACAAAGGAATGAACAACACAGGACCTTCTGTGGGATAAAGTCTGATTAACAAAGACATGAAAAAGAACCAAGTTCAGTCTAAGTCTTTTTCCAGACCTGGCTCCTTTTGGAGCATCTCGGTCGCTCAGGTCACCCCATACCCCGCTGAGGCTCTATGGGGAGCCGCTCTCGCCTCTCTGGGTACATTAACCAAGAGGAGCCGAATGCAGCCCCGGCCCTCTGCACATCGCCAGTGGAATCCCTTGAAAAGGAGCACAGTTTGTTTTAATTTTCTCAGATTATTTGGTTCCATATTTAACAGAAGTAGTGGAGACGTCAAAATATGAAGTGAGTCATATACCGCAGGTTTTATTTGCTTCTGCATTTTTCTATATAAATAGTAAAAAAAGCAATTTTTAGTATTTATTTCTCAGCACAGATAAGGGAGTTGCCATGGCTACCAGTCTCCAGTACCACGGTTTAAAAGGACAAAAAAAGGAAACCAGACTGAAGCTTGAAATAGGCTGCTCTGCCCAATGCTCGCACCACGTGTGTTATGACAGGAACAGGGGACCGAAGTCAGACTGGAAAAATACAACACTGAAAACGAAAACAAGGAAAAGGAGTCAAAAAGGTACATGAGCCATGCGCACAACTTCGAGTTCAATATATTTCCAAGTACGCAGAACATCTCAGTTGATGCTTCATACACTTTATTTTCTGATATACTGAAGGCCTTTAGACAGATGTTTGAACTATTTGGTTGATACACTACGAAGGACTCTGTATACCAGAATTTCCACTAAGAATAGGCAAATATATATTCTTGTATTTCAGAAGCTGAGCAAAGGAGGTGTTAAATAAAGGCCTGAGAAGAACGTGTGAGTGTGATTCATTTTCTATTGATACACACATTGTTCACAAAAACATAGCCTCATTTAAACAGTGTAATATATTTAGAGGAGGAAAAAATTACCCGGCTGCGCGGGATGATGCGCTTTCCGATTCATTGTCATATGTGTGAGCTGAGTGTAATGATAATTTATTGAGAAAAAGAGATTCTTTGTGCTTATACAATTGGGACTTGAGTATTTAAATCATAAATATAACTGTGAACCTCCACAGCTCCTCTAATAGCAACCTTATATTCCCTTGGTACTGATATCCAGTATTTAGAACGCATTTGCCCATCAGGCGACAGGCCCCATTGTGTAAACGTCTGAATACGGCTCAGCAGCGATGGGGAAGGCTTGGTCTCTTCATACGATCTGCCTCCTAATTTGTCTCATTCCAAATTTTCTCATTACTTTAAATCATATGAGCAAAGAACAACAAGATGCCCCCTTGGCAATGCCAGCAGCATCAGCAAATTTTAACAATAGTGTGTTTGTGTGCTTTTCAACCTCATGATGGTCTCTGCGTGTTTGACTCAAGAGCCTGATATTTGTTGGAAATTCTGTATTGCCAGAAGCATAATCTTTGTGGAAGAATTAGAAGTATGAATTGTTTCCAAAAGCATCACAAAAACATCTCTCTGAAATACGAGGGGACAAACAGGTTTTTTTATATATTTAAATTTTAAACAGCCCTAATTATACAAGCAAAAATTATCTTTCTGTCCTTCACTAATTTATCCCCACATGCCACTCAGCCGCAGACCAATGAATTGCACAAGTATTGCATCCTGTGCAGTGAAGCAATTTTTCCTCCAGCTACTAAAGCATCGCCTTCTGCAGAGATCTGACAGTTCAAAGTGTGCGTATTATTTTAATGAAATACCATGATAGCTCGTTAAAGAAAGATGGCAGCGGAGCTGTGGGTTCTCTCCGGTCCCCATGTTATGTATACAAATGAACACTCCCTCTCTTCCAAAGGGTACAAGCAGAGTTCAGCTGAGACAGATGTTTGCTGCATCGATTGTTCTAACAACCCTTCCTGACAGCCGCCAGTACAGGCTCTGATTACCACAGCTAGACCCAGCTTACGGGTCACTAGGGAATTACGATTAGACCATATATATTTTTCTTAGAAGGCAGAAATCTGGGATAGGATGAGTAAATTTTGGCTCGCTAGAAGCTTTTATTTTTCCTCGGGATGGAGATGCTCCAGTTTCTAATGAATAATACTTTGTAAATGGCTGAACGCGGATGGGAGAAGGGGGGAGGGCCAAAAACCAGCAAACAAGAAAAGCGAGTACTGCATACTTGTAGACTGCATTCTGCAGTGCTTGCTGGAAAACAGCACAGGGACTGACTTCAGCAGAATGAGACACACAGGAGAAGCACCTGAACAACCCCCAGTTCAATGGGAAAGGACACGGAGGAGCTGTGCAAACACTCCACCTACAATTTTGAGAACACCGGTCCTGAGAGTTGGCAGCCTCGGTCTCCCAGTTCCCCACAATGCTCTGGAAGCTCCTCCAGGAAGGGCACTTGGAGGAAGAAGATCCAGGATTGTCAGGGCTGAAGGACTGTGGAGATCGACTACCCTGTGAGCATCACAGGAGGTGACAAACATATACATGGGTTTTATTCCTTGCTATATTACCAGCTTCGTGGGCGACATTAGCAACTCATCAGCCTCTCCTTGGCCTCATTTCCCAATTCACTTTTTGAAAGTCTGTGGTTTCTACAGAGACAGGTACAATCAAATTATCCAGATCTTTGCCATTACAAAGTTCCCCAACTCTGTTTTATATCAGCAAGGAATTTGGCTCAGCATTTCTGCTGGAATAGTTCATTGCTGTTGCAAACAGAATAGTAGAAAATGAAAAGAGAAGTTGAGAGATTAAGACCCTTAACTAATAGATGTTAAAATGCTAAAAGCATGGCATGAGTGACACAGTTAAACACTCTGGCCAAGGAGAAGCCCAGGAAAAGGCTCCAGAACAATAAGAAAATGGCTTGATGGGAAAAAATACCAGAAGTGCCTGAGGTAAGTGGCACCCTCCAGTCCCTCAGCTGTCTGTGTTTCCACCCTGAACAAAGGAAAAGGTTGAAGGGGAAATAAATCATAGTTATTCACCAGATTTACCCTGAGAGGTGTAACTGAATGGAAGAGAAACCATCATTGTCATTATCACCCAGGTGAAGAAAAGCACCTGAGAGCCTGAAGTGCCCGCCAGGCCAAGGGGAGTCACCAATGTCCTCTGAGCTCCTATCGAGATGCAGCAGGTGCGGCTCCACAAAGAGAGGCAAGGTTTTGCTTCACTGAATTCTTAAAAGTTATCAACATTTTGCTTAGAAATTATATGCTTAAAATGACACTAATTATTTTTCTAGACATTAAAAAAAAAAAGGACTTTGCTAAAATGAAACACGTCCGGGATTTGTTTGTGTCACTAGAAAAAATACGAAGGGGAGTTGAATCCCAGCAGATTTCTTTGCTTGCTTGTTAGAACACTCAACTGACAAACCACACATCAAAAGAACCCAAGCTCCCCACAGGGCTCGAGGTGCTGAGTCAGGACACAGATCAGGCTCCACCAGCACGTTACTGCACTGCTTGAACGAAGGCGCCCTCAGGATGAGTCTCGACAAAAGCTCTAACTCATCACTCTGCCAAAACACTTCAAATTACTCATCACTGCACCTGTGACTTCCCAGTTTTCTTAGTTTTTTCTCACCGCACAGCTATAAAAATGAAATGTCTTTACCCTGTGTCACAAATGTGAGGCACGAAAAGATGAAGCGAGTGGCCAACAGTCCCACAAGTTGTGGCACCCGATCAGAAACCCGACCCAGGTTCCCTGTGTCAACGTGATACTTGGCAAAGGGTTTGTACCTAGAACAGGGTTGAGCTCCAGCGTCACCAGGCACTTAATGAAATACAGAAAGTGTTCCTGAGTGAAGTGCCTTGCAGATAAAACACTGCTGTTAATATTGCCTAAGCCTCACATACACTTTTATATATGCTCAAGTGATACAGTTAACAGTGCTGCCTGATTTCCAGTGTGCAGCATTTCTAATGTATCTCACCTTATGAGCAGAATTTAAGATTGAAAATAAACTAATCTTTCTGAATATCCCGAATAAAGATTTGGCAGTTGCTTCTACAATAGGATCTTTCTAAATTAAATATGAATAACAATGTGAATACTCAATTGACAGAAAAAAAGAAAAAAGCCACTAAAAAGAATTCTTATGATTAGGATTTATGACACAGTTTCTATCCTAATTACTGTAGAATCTTCTATTCCCATTCTTTAATTACAAAATGTTATCAAATTCAATAATATATTCACTATTGAAATCTGTGCTTTGATACAGCCACACAAAAAGCCACCAGCATAACAAGAAGGGACACTGAGAATCCTGCCAGCGTCCTCCTCCAGGTCATTCATTTCCAATGCCACGGTGAGGAACTCCTGAGAGCATCCTTCTGGGTTAAGGTGTAGAGTTCATTGATTTATATATAAACTCATTGACAATAAACTGTATCTACCTACATAAAGGTTATAAAATACCAATTCCAAAAAGACTTTTTATTCTGTTAATCCAATAATGCACTTTCCTTTTATTTTTTTTGCCTTACTTGATATTTTTTCCACCCATATTTTAAGGCAATTTCATGACAAGTAAATCCAGGCAATAAATATTTTTGTTGAGTCTGATCTGTGAAATGTCAAATCTACTGACACACTGACACAGCGCGTTCCTCCTGCCACGCAAAATTTATCACATGCAACTCGAGCACCTCTGAGCAGGAAGAGCCGACCATCTTTGATTTATGTGGAAACGCACACGTTCTAAAGCTGCAAAGCTGCAATTCCATTTTGTCTTCTGCTGGGCGTGTTTGATCAAAGCAGAGCTTGCAAACCAAGCTCTCTACTGCAGTCTGCGCTCGAGAGGGGAGAGAGTTGTTTTTGTGGGAATGATCTAGCTCGGGAAAAATGCCGAGGTTAGCACACCCTCGTGTAAAACACATTGCCGGCATTACTCGGCGCTGCTGCCTGCAGGTCAGGCTGCTGCTTGTGTCAGCAATCTTGGCTCTTTTGGAGGAAGCTCAGCAGGATGATGGAAAAACCTGTACGTCCCTCCTCAGTGAATCCTCCTCTCCTCACCCTCTGGACACCGGCAGCAGCACCACTATAGTCAGATGGTCTTGCTCACCTGGGCTAGAACATCATCTAACACTATATTTAATAATGGTTTTCCTCTCAGGGATATAAAAGATTTATTCAAAGTTTCCTTGGCACGTCCCAAAAACTCATGAGGCATGGGAGAAGAAATAAAGTACTAGTACTCAGAGGAAAAGCAAGGGCATATGGAGACACGTTACAATGACTTGGTTAAGTGGCTTCTTAGAATTGAAAATAAATCACGTTAATATGCTGTGACCAGAAGCAAGTATGCTTTGATACGCTGCTACATATCACTTCAAATTCAGTGCAGCTAAACCGTGACACACATCCACGTGTTGCAACATCGGCTCTTCCAAAGGGTGCCCAGTATCCCAGGGAGCGCGGCAGAGGCTCCACGAAACCGCGCCACAGCAGGTGAGGCTGAGCTGGGAGAGCAGGGACCGCGTCCTGCGCTGAGCGGGCGGGGAGGGACGAAACCAACACAGGAAATAAAAACAGGACCAAGATTCAAGAAAGGAAGCTGCTCTAGCAAACCACAAGGTTGTCTTGATGCTTCTTGCTCCAGTGAAGGAGTGCTTAACACCAGAGAAAAGCAGGATTCAGAGTCTCCTGCCCCAAAAACCAGACTCTTGACTGAAACATCATTTCTGATGCATCGGCAGCACTGGGACCGGGCATGTAGCCGAGTTCTGCTTCTATCCACAGGAGGGCAGAGCCGCTCACACACGTTACACATGACACAAGCACATTTTTACATAATATTAAGAAGTCTGTAACTATCTCTTGCACAGTTTCAAACAGCTTTGGTCAGAGGAAGCAAAACTCTTGTCTTTTTTAAATAGATGGCAAACAGAGGAACAAACACACAACTTGGTTCTTAGAAGAGATCTGCAAAAGAGAATTAAACTGAACTCTGTAAACTGCAGCTGCAGCCCCATAGCCAGGATTAGGAGATTCCAGGAACAGATGACTAAGGTGGCAATGAGATGGCAGGAGCAGTATTTACCCAGGAGAGGAAGAAAGGGCTATTTACACCATGGAACTAGGGTTCTTCCCAAGCATAATCATAAGGCCTTTGTAAAAAGAAAAGGCAAGTACAAAACTTCCCCAATTAAAATAACACACCATGACAAGGAATGCAGAAAATGTAATTTAACTTCACTATATTAGGAATGAAGTTACTGAGATTTGTTTGCATAGAGATTGAACAATCAGCCCTTACATACACAAATCTTCAAAATAATGATCTAACATAGCTAAACTATTTTTATTTTAAATCTTCACTAGGTGTGCATGTTTGCATGTTGTTATTTTAAAGAAGTAATCGGCTAAATGCAGTTCTCAGCAACCACAGTGATTCCAGCTCATGTTATTCCTGTCACTGATGGAACAGAGAAAACTCAGACTACAAACCATATGTACACTTATGCTTCTCATACTTAAAAATAACGCCTCAGATCTATTTTCACTTACAAAGATTTTAAGCTTTTTACTCCATATGGAGTAAAAATGTTCATCTGTTTATTCACATTATCAGGTCCATCAGATCCAACTCAGACAAGAAAATAAAATGAAAGTCACCATGCAGACTGGTGCACTAATACAGCGCATGAATTCTGCTAGTAAAAATAGAATAATGTCCTTTTTACAGGGCAGTTACATTAGTTTATATTATTTTAATAAAGCATATCCAAGTTCTGCATTTGGCATGCATTATTCAGCAGCCAACAGAAGAATTAAATAAATCAATATAGCTGGCAGTGTGGAAGCCTAAACAGCTGCCCTAAGTAGTTATGTGTGCAAACATGCAGCTGCCTGCGTTGCTAATCTGTGCAAACATGCAAATGTGCATATAGCAGGAAGGTTTAAATTAAGCCAGGTCAGGTTAAAATACCGCAGGTATCAGAACTGAAACAAATACTCTACTGTGGAGTATTTCAAGGAGGCCAAACTTTTCTTTGGCAGCTCCAGTTTTTCTCTTTGGGACTCTCCACCTGCCAGGTTGTAAGGTTCCTTGTGCATTTTAGCCGAACACGGATTTCTCTTCTGCTGGGAAGTCCAAGGAAACGGCACAGGAGGCAGGGCTGCTGACTGGGGTGAGGTAACCCCTCCTCTGCTTCACTACAGACAAAGCAGAAGTGAAATACGGCACAGGAAAGAAGCTCCAGACATCCTGAGGTCCCTGCCCTGCGTCATGGAGGAAGACGCCTCCTTTGCTCACACGCTCCCCTGAAGGGCCCGTCCCCACCAAGCTGCCAAAGCCTCTTTGCCTTTCTTCAACACATTCGCTTACTGGTTATTTCAATGGGCCCTTCTGTGTTCTGCCTTCAGGACCGAGAGCATCTTAAAGCTTATCTTCCAAGATGATTTAGATCTTTAGTTTTGGAAAAATGCTGTTTGAGAAGGCAGTGGTCACTGCTAACTTCAGGTGAAGAGGGATGGACGGCATCTTGTTTCCCCCATATCAACTGTTAGATAAAAAGCTCTGCCTTGTCAGCATTATGGTTCAGGACATCGTAAAAAAGTAGTACAAACATCTAAGCGAGCCCCTCTCCCCTCCAGGCTCACCACGGCTCAGCCAATGGACAAGACAACACACAGAGACAGATGAAGTTCGTGCAAGACGATGCTAAACCGCTCCTGAAGAAATCTGAGCTTGAGCCAAGATCCACAGAAGTTGCTGTGAAACATTGTTCTGCAGGAGGTGTTGGATGGGAACTATACAGTTCATCACTCATTATTACATTAAATGGAGGGGGATAGTAATTCCAAAACTACGAGCCTTTGGGATATGATTCTTTACATGGAGACAGAAGATTTAACGTTACAGGCATGATTTAATACTACTTTTACAGGCAGGTGTAAACCAGGAGCAAACCTATTGAAGTCAGCGGACTTACGCCAGTGTAAAACCTGCACAGCTGAGAGAAGAGACAGGGTGAACATTAAATGGAGATAGCAGAGGCAAGGATTTTGAGAACTGCCTGTGGAAAAATGTTCACACATACTTTGCACACATCATTGCTATGATTAATTTCTTGTGCATGCATGAAGCACTCAAAATGTGGGCTTGAACTTGCTAACTCCAGCGGTATGAGAATAGACTCACAGCAGATCCTCAGCTGGAGTAAATCAACATAACCCTAGTGAAGTCAAAGGAGCTACATCAATTTATAGCACCAAAGATCTGGTCTGGAGGCATTCAAAAACCACATGAGGAAAACAAACCCACCAAAAAACAAAAACAAGAGGAAATACATTGAACGGAATGTGCTTTTCTATCCTAAAAGGAAACTTGGGTTTTCTTTCCCTAAAGATGCACTTATTCATCCTGCTCCTCTGGGAGTTGCTCACAAAGCGTTCTTACATTGCTGTCCATTTAGTGTCAGATTTCACTCCCACCAGCCACTCAGTTTAGGGGCTCCCTTGCTGATTAAGAGACTTACAGTAATTCGGTAACAGTCCAGATGCTAGACACTGCCTCTCTAGGTAGCTATTTGAGGCCTGGTAATTTAAAACCTTTTATTTAAACCCCCGTCATCTTCCAAAATACAACTTTCGAGACCTAACTCACTGTGCTTTCAAATTACTGAAAGCAGCAGGTGGGCTATAAGGAAGCAATTTGTTATAAACATGATGCTGCCTACATAATGGTAGCTGTTTAATCCCTGTGGTGGTTAATGGCCAGCGTGCTGGAGAAGAGTGCAGAACAATTTATGAACTCCAAATATGTTTTTTGTAACAGAATTCTGGCATCCAAGAAGAGTAATGTGATATGTGGAGCCAACTACTCTGATTATGCCTCAGCCCTTCTCGTAGAGCCTGAAGGGAAGATTTTAGGCTATTCATGACAGAGGGTTGTACAGCAGCCTGATCTTCAGATTGGAAACACCTTGAATCCCTGGGGTCAGTTTAGCTTTCCATCCTCTCAGCGTACAACGGGAGCATTGAGACTGGGAGGCATTTCTGAGGATGAAAGCCCCGCAAACTGTACTGGAAGGACATCTTGGATTAGACCATACAAATACAAATCAACAGGCTCCGTGTTGCTTACAGACACCCCCAGCTTGGTGGCACACACGGGTGCTGCCCAGAACCCTGATCTCCCTCCCCAACAATTCCAAGAACTATTTTCTGTTAATGTATTTGAATCTTCAGCATCTTTCCTGCAGAGTCTCTATACGTGCTTCTGGGCAGCGACATATCCTCCTCTCTTCTTTGAGGAAAGAATATGTTTCAGATTTAACTAATGATTCTGAGTCCCTCTGAATGCTCTTGTCCCAGCAAACATACCAGGGACTGCCCATCACTCACTAAAAGGAAGGACTGTGAAACACTTGTGAAGTTTCAGGCCACAATAAACATTTTTAACTGCCTTCTTACCTTATTATAATAACGATAATAAATGCAACATGCAATGGTCAAAGACTCACAAATGCTTCCATCCCTAACACTTTGGACAGGTATCAAAAGCAAACAGATCATATCGTTGAGACTCTCTGCACTTCAACGGAAGATGGAAACGTAACAAAACAAACAGCAGTGTTGGTTCATACAGCAAACTCAGTAGAAAAATAGCATTAATAGCCGTCACTGGGAAGCTCGTTCTGTTTTGGCAGGGGGTTCAGTAAACAGCCAAGCAACGATCTTGAGCTGTACTAAAAATGCATCATTGAAGAGCAGCACTGAACAGAGGACAGCAGAGGATTTATGGATCCTGGATTTGGGGCTGAACCAGTACTTTCCAGTGTGCATGGCAAAAAACCCAAATGTACAGAAGAGGAAACAACCCCACAAAGAGAACAAGGGAAAGCTTGAAAGTGATGTCCCTTCTAAATGAACTGGAAAGAAAATGCACTTACCACTTTGACAGCAAATCACAAGGTAATTGTTTCTTCCCACAGACATTATTGTAACATAGACAAAAATTGTTCACCATTAAACAAAGTTTACTCAGTGGCATTTTTACTGTTCTGCTGATGGTCCAGTTAAGAAAACACTGAATAAATTATGAAACAATAGAAAGAAGACGGCTCTTTATAAGCAGTGTTCGATATAACAATTTTAAAAGGCTATAACACAAGTTTATTGAATTTGGCAGGGCTTATAAATCCTAACTCCCATTACTGCACTGCAACTTAAAAAGAAATATTCTTCAATTTATCATTGGAAATTTCAAGTTTAAGTGGTCCCAGTGCAAAAGGATAATTCGCTCACATGCTCACGTGTTTCCATGTATACACCACAGGTCAGAGCTCTGACCGAAGGCAGCAGCCTGTCCTGGGCGTGCGAGACACTGGACTTCACACAGCCAGCCCACCAAATAGTTCTCATTTGAGATCTCACTGGCAGTGTCAGTGCATTTGGGTTTTGGTTTTTTGTTTGTTTGTGGTTTGTTTTTAAGAATTCAGACCCTCTTGAACCAAAGACCAACAGGAGCTGCTGAATAAAAATCTGCAGATCTTTAGCAGTTTCTGAATCAAGACAATGAAAGCTTCATTGCTCCTAATTTTATATATAGAGTGAGAGCTTTATATATACCCGCAGGAAAGATAAACTGCACTTTGCCTGTGACGGACTGACTGGTAAGTGGAGAGTTTTACAAGGACTAGGCTGTGACATCTGTTTTTAAATCTAAAAAATGCTTTCCAGAGTTATGTACTCTAAAACTACCTTGAACAAAATGCAGCACCATTTAAAAAGAGGGATGAGAATATCCATAAAACAATGACAAATCTGTTCCCCTAGAGACATAAATAGTTAAATTAGAAACTTGAAGTTCATCACTGGTGTTTGCGTGAACACACACTAAGTCAACTGGCAAGCTGCACGTTTCTAGCAGAAGATCAGTGGTGTTGTGAGGATTCTCGGGCTCTACCGGCGTCTGAACACCAGCCTTCATTTAAGAGCTTTCTTTCAATACGAGCAATAATATTTGGACAGCTCCAATAGAGCAGGATTTACTGCTCTGCCTCCACAGCCCTTCTCTCTAGAACGAATGCTTTCGAAATACTAATGGTTTTTTAAGCCTCCTTTTCTTGGTGAGGCACAGCGAGAGTAGCAGCTCTGCCCAAAGTCAAGTGAAGCGAGAGGAAAGTGCTGTTCCTGCGGGTCACACCGAGAACACGAGGCAGCCCAAGAGCTGCATTCACACCGCAATTCCCAGCTCTGAGCCCGGAGCTGCTCAAGTCGCTGCTCAAGTCGCTGCTCAAGTCGCTGCTCAAGTCGCTGCTCAAGTCGCTGCAAGTCTCTCTGCCGACTGTCACGGGCAACAGACCAGGACCCTTTGGCCTTAAACCACGGGTTACTCCTTGGCACAAGCCTGAAGGTAATTGCAGAGTAACTACGCTTCTTACAAAGCAGCACGTCACAATGGCCAAATTTGCTTCATGTGGATTGGGAACGTACAGTGCACTAAAAAGCACAGTTGCCATTGTTATGACATTGTTGAAACCCTCAGAAATTTGAAAGTGCAGTCTGCTGCTTTGAAAAACAGCTGAAAAACAACTTCCCCATGCACATTTCATGTCACATCCCCTTGTTATTATAGGGTCATTTGTTGTCCAGGATCCATAAGCTTAGGTTAGGGTTGCTTAGGTTTTCTAGACATGACCAAACGAAGGATACCAGGTCCCTGCCGCTTTCTCACCTAAAAGTACTGATTTTTTTTAATTCAGGTAGACTGACAAGGACTGAGAGTTTTTATGTGAAAACAGATAAAGTTACGTTAAACTATGGAGATTTTGCTCTAAACTTCCATTTTGTTTATTTCAAAACAAATATTCCCTACAAAAAGCACTGAACTCCTATACAGCTGAGAGTCCTGCTGTATTAGCCCATTAGCCCAGACACTGGCTGTATGCTTCCATCTCTTCTGAAATGTGCTCTAAATAACACACTGAGACATCGTTAGACTAAATGCAAACAGAATATGAGCCTCGAATGCGCTCTACAAATTAAAAAAAGGATTCCTAGAAGTTGCACTTTATGGGACATATCACACACTGCTGACGTCCTTGGATGATCTGCCAGAGCCAAGATTAATCGCCCATTTTAAAGCCTGAAATGTTTAGGAACTGAAACGCTTGTGCTGATGGCCAATCTCCCTCACGTTCCACCGAGATCAATGAATTTGAAAGCACTTGGCATCTTACACAATGGGTGAGCTTTCCTCCAGCTACCAAATCTTGATTAGTCCAAAATAGAAGAATTTCGAACACAGGCTTGGAAGAACATAGAGGAAAATGTGAGCTGTCATGGAAGAGGAATGAATCTCCCTGCCAGTCACAGTAAATCTCTTCTCTGCCTTTCTCACCAGCCTCCTCTTCTCCCCATGACCCCAAAGGGAAAAAAAGAACAACAACAACAAAAAAATGATCTTAATGGACAAGACCAGACCACCTGATAGTATATTTCTGACCAGCTATGCACAACCCCCTGGGAATCTCAACAAACATCATAAACAAAACCAGGTGGGAAATCGGTTTCATTTATTTTCATTTTACAGAGAAGTTCAGACTGAAATTGAGTTGTTTACAAAACTACAGGACCTTGAGGGGCCAGGAGAGAAACCTGTGTCAATCTGAAATCCACAGTCTACATCTCACTAAAAGCAACAGTATACTTATGTTATGTGCCCAGAATTAGCAATAAGGAAACTCTGTTAAAATACAGAGGCAAAAACCCTAGTTTACACAGCTGCACCAACCCAAAGCATTTTATAAAACTATGCAGTACCTGAAAAATGTTCAGTTGCAGTCTCCTGAAAGGGAGTTTCACAGCAGTTTACAACAGGATGTGAGGCTCATAATACAGTTATAACCACACATTAATATTTTAAAAGATAGAAGAAGCTGGAGTTAAGCCCAAATAGAAGGATAACTTGCAACATGAGTTCTTTAAAGCTGACAAGTCATTTGAAATTAATGTTTCATCTCACTGAGATGGAGAGTACCCATTTGCCCAGTGTGAAGGAGGAGTGTCAGCTACCTGCTCATCTGGGTGGGGGAACAAGCACGAGCAAAACTTCAGAAAGAAGCACGTGAGGCTCCACATCAGTTGACTGATGCTTGGGAACAAAAATGGGAGCTCTACAATTTTAAAAAGCCGTTATTTTTATGTAATATAGAGGAAAGCATAGTTCACTACTTTTCTGATCAACTCTTTTTTTTTATGCCCCCCCAGCCCTTCCAGCACCCTGGATCTTTTGCCTGTTGTGTCCATGTCCTACACTCTGTTTCATATCTAAACTAAACCCCAGGAACGACGACAGCACAGTGAAGCGTTGATCAAGTGCTCTGAGCTCTACTGTAAATACATCAGATAGGATGAGATCTTCCCATTCGCCCTCTATAAGCTTTGGCTCGAGTCCAGGACAAAGAGAAGTTTAGTAACACACACACACATTCCTACTGGCCTTTGAGCTCTTTGGCAAAAATTGTTTTAAACAGGCCCCTCTAGAGACTGAATGAGCAGTATTCAAATATTTACATCGAACAACACAGTTAATTACACTTCAAGACATGAGTAAGATTCACTTTGCTGCAATCTCAGCAACATAGTACAGCAAAACAGCAACATAAACCATTTTCCGCAATCTGAGGCGGGCGGCTTTCCATCTGGGTCTCAGCTAAGGCAGGAATGTTTCTGTCTACAATAGAACCTCACTAATCAGCACTTCACTAATCCACACATTTTATTAACTTCGCCAAAAACCTCACAGCCTCTCCCTGCCCCTCAGCAGAGATTTAATAGCAGAGACCTCAAGCAAGGGCTTTCATTACCAAAACACATTTTTTAGGCAAATGTTACATGCATTTGAGTCAGACATTACAAAGCAGTTTGATAAATAATTTGAGCAAAACTAGAGTTGTCAAAGACAGAGCCAAATCTTTGCATATCTGAAGAAGAAAACCCAAGGCAACTTTCTACAAAAGAACATTTTATCAAAAAACACTTAATCCTCAGTATCTCTCAGGATTTGGCCATCTGTGAACAAAATAAATCACACCAATGAAATTTACTTCCTTCTAAGTTAACACTACATTTGCCCACTTACTTACTGGCTCACAAATTCAGGAACTTTCAAAGAAGTCTCCCCTCCAGCCACTTTTGACACTTCATTCTTCCTTTCCCGAGTAGTCTGCATCCTTTCAATGTAAGCCAACAGAAAGAGCAAAGCCAACAAAGGCATTTAACTATATGCTGGGATGCAAAGCTCTGTCCAGCCCAGTTTCTGAGCTCTGTTTAGCAGAGTTCGTACCTCTCTGCCCTGACCATTAGCGCTTCAAGTTCACGGCTCTGGCAGCTTCATTTGTCAAACCTACCAGATATTATCCACATGCCACACTTAAAAATGAAACTAAATGACAGCATATCGTTCATTATCCTTCCACTTCCAAGAGCATTTTTAAACAAGTGAGAAGATAACAAAATACACTATAATATCTCCCTGTTTTTTTTCTTCCTCGTCAATTATGCTTGCTATTGCTATAGAATAGAAATAATACAATGTATAAATTATGTACATGCATTTATAGAGGAATATAAGGGAAATTCATGCACAGAAAACCAATAGACTGGATGGCATTTATATTGATCCATTTCTACATTTTTGTATGAAATATTCAACAACACATAGTAAAGAATGCCATCTGAAGTCTACAAATGTTATTTTGTTATATCTGTTGTTTTTTTGGCTTTTTAGTTGCAATTTCCATTATGACTCAAGCAATTAATTTTAGAAGCATGAATAAGTACATGCAAAGAGCACAGTTTCCATTATTTCCTTCATTCCAGAAAGCTTCTTATAAAAGCTACCATCACCTGTAAGGAACAGGGGGAAAAAAGCCAACAACAAAAAAAAACCAACCAAACAAAATAATAATAATAATAAAACCACACACAGAGAAAACCCCACACAACACAGAACTTAAGAAGTTCTTAACTTGTATTACTCTGCTTGGAAGTGGAGGGAGAAATTAATGGGGTTCACTTTGTGTCTTTTAAGTAGGGTATTGCTGACAATATCTCCACTGGGTCTAGTTCAGCCCCCTCCCAGCACTGACACCTTGTTGTTCCCCATGGGCAATGACCAGCACACGAACACCGATGACTCCAGCCCTCCACTGCTTCCCATCGTATCCTCTGCACGACCACGGCCCAAAAAAGCAGAGTCTGGGCACTTTGACACAACCTCATTTAGAGAGCGCATCTTTCAACCAGCATCTGCCGGTCACAGAGCAGATGCAGGTAGATCCAGCCAGAGACCGGGCCGTCAGTTTGACCATCCCCATTTGGCTCTGGGCTGTTCAAAATCCTATTTTCTCAGCCTAGCAAAGGTCAGACGGGTCCATCAAAAGCCGGGTTCCTGCAGAGCTCTCAGCCCTGGCAGCATGCCTGGTTACATCGTGCTGGATTTACAGCAAGTAGTGCCACAAGCCTCAGGAACATAATAGTTTATGTCTGTTAATGATCTAACTCAGTTTATTACACAGATCTTGACATTTTAAATTAAATTACACTCTTAAAGAAGCATACAAGAAACCCTGACAAACCATAACTTTAACTGAGGCCAATAAAAGTAATCCCTGTACCAAGCAGTAATGCTGTCGCCTAACTGCCTGTTCACTGACTATCATCATTTGTTCTCCAAGTCAGGATTTCTGTTCAATCCTTGCAATTAGCTCAGTAGGTCAAAATTGGAAAACACCACATTGCATTTGAAGAGCTGAATACTGCTTCTGTCCTTGAGACACTGAGATGTTCAGACTTTCTAATCCAACATTCCCCTTTCCCTCTATTTGAATGACAGGCTCCATGCATCAGTAGTGGCAAGATCCATCCATCCACCCACTGGTGTGTCATTCTCAGCTTCCCACTAGTGTTTGCTGGAGGATATTTTGATTTATTCAAAGAGGTGCCCTGCAAAACACTCATCTCACCAGAACAGACATGAAACTGCAGGAGGCTTTGACTTTGCACATCTTTATCAGTTATCCCCAAAGCCTGTGTTGTCTTATTTTTGGAGAATGACTGTGCTTATTCCCTCTTCATTTGAATTGTATTTAATAATAACATGCATCTTAACCTTCTATAGCATATAACCACCCACGAGTGAAAATCAGGTCTCGCACAACTCTCCGCACAAGATGGAGATTTTGTCAGGATTCCAGTGGAAGGAGCCCAGAGAAATCAAGAGATATGTCCTACATCCACAAAGCTACGTGGCATAATGAGGAAATGGTCAGAGAACAATTCATTCTCTTGCTTTAAACTCAATCCTAAGGATCTCTTTTAAGAAGGCAAATGTTCTGTTCTCACAGGCAGACAAGGAACAGAAGGTGCTTGATAGCAATCCCTTCCAAGCTTTGAAGCAGCCCACGGAGCTGCAAGTAAGGCAAGAAAGTCTCTTCTTAAACGGTTTGTTTAAATGGCTTCTGAGATCAGGTCATCTGATCTACCCTGACACACGGGCTCCTCTCCGCTCCCTCCCGCTGGTTAAACTCCGCTTTGCGTCCTCACATCTGCGCTGTCACACACACATTTCACTAGACGAACTCTGCACTTCTTAAGCACAGAAACATTTAACAGACCAGTCTGAGATCAATGAACGAGGAAATCCACCCATAATGTGCCGAAATCACAGAGGTTAATATCGAATTGTAACCTTAGCTGAGAATGAGGCACAGATACGGAAAACCCTTCTCTCCTGAGGCAACCTGCTTTGCATCCGACAGAACAGGAGAAACGTACCTTGCACTGCAAAGCTCCTTTTTCCTTTTCAAAAGCTAATAAACCCATCTCTCCTACTTTACGGATTATACCCTATTTGTTCTCACTATTCCAAATGATATGGTAAGGTTTCAGTTAACTTTAGGCAGAGGCAGGATGCCAATGCCATCTTCTGTGTGCTGCCAAACATGCTGTAGGCACACAAACACCTACCTGTAAACATGCAGATGACTTATATAAACATATGCACACATATGAATTTACTTTATAAGCAGAGGCAGACCACACCTCCATCTTCCCGTCTGCACAGAGATCCAACTCCTACACCACTGGGAATTTCTTGATACGTTCAAACTTGAAGTCAATCCTGGGTGTGCTTTGACCTCTGAATTTTTGGGCCTAAGGCAGATCTGAACTCGCACAGAAAGGTCTCACAGATACCTCCTCAATCTCCAAATCAGACCTTATATTTGAAAAAAAACAATTTAACCATAGTAGTCAGCAAAAGCATCATGGTACTTCATGTAAAAATGAATTAGCAGGCTTTGGAACAAAATTGTTTGATATTTGTTATTTTTATAAAGGAATTTAACAATACCCCAAATCAGGAGAGACCTGGCATAGCTAATAAAATCCATCTGAGGAGACATTATAAAATTCATTAGGTCTTTGTCTCCACCTACTGTATGGAGGAATAATACTCATAACTCCCTGAAGGATACAGAGAAAGATACTGGATACCCTTCTCATAAAAACCCAACATCTATTTCAGGTAGATGACACTACTTCAACTTCTAGCAGTTGTTAAAACAACTGCTGTTAAAAACCTAACATTGAGAGACAATCACAATGGCTTCTTTTAGCCCATAATTATTGCAAATTGGCGAGTGTTACGGTTTTAGGGTACAGTCTTCATTTATAATAAAAAGGTTTTGAAATACAAAGAAACTGTTGAAAATATCTTACGTAAGAGGTGATTTGGAAACTTCCTGAACAAGAATGAAAATGAAAAGTCTTCATAATATTTACTTCAATTTCTTTAATGACCAACAATTATACTAAAAAAACCCAAACCACTGCAGGATTGCAGTCTAAACCTGCATAGGCCTGTGAGCACTCTCAGGTGTAAAGGTAAAAGGAATTAAATAGAACCCTCTTAATTAAAACTGCCAGTCTGTCAAAATCTGAAAGATATTCCAGAGAAGTCTGAGCTATGGTTGCTCTATATAATACTTTGCACTTTCCTAATTTGACAAAACAAAATGCAAGTTATGAATCTTCTGTAAAGATGATCCTTTCCTGCTATTGTCACACTCGTCCAACAGCCTGTTTGTTTCCTACCTGTCACTAAATTTCTGTACAATCAGAAGCTAAAATAAAGCTTTTCATTGCTATGAAATTGGGAAGACTGGTGCCAGACTCTGCTTGAGCAGAAACTGGGGAGGCCCCAGGAGTCCATTAAAAACTTGATTGAAATGGTGGGGCTGATGGCAGAGAAGCGGCCAGCCTGCGCAGCAAGGGGCACCGGCGCACCCCAGGCAATTTGGTGGTTTTATTCATTCAAACCACATGATGCTTCCAATCCTCACAATGTGTTCAGGCAGCAGGTTCTAAAATGCCAGAAAATTGAACTTTGAAGCACGCTGGTACAGGTGAACAAGTTCTTTCAGAAATATGCCCTGGATGAACCCAAGTATGTCCTTGTAAAGGTACATGCGGGAATAATTTTGTTTTCATGAAGAACTATCTTGCCTGCATGTTGCAGATGTGTGAGGGCTTTCAGCTAGTTTCAAAACTGTTCCTAGGATTTAAATAACCAGTTACCTGTTTATTTAATATGAAAAAGAGGATATGGATACTGTGGCAATATCAAGCTTTAATCCCTTTCTTCTCTGTGTACAAAATTATATTGATTGTTTTTACTCGGACTCAAGAGCCTGCAAAGAGGATAGAGGCTCTTACAGAGCAGATGAACCTAAAGGTAACAAAGGCTTAAAAGAAACATCCATTCGTTATTTATATATATACAAATGTAGATGTTAAAAATAGTTTAAAACCGTAAGCAGAAGCTCACATAGGATAAAAAAGGTTTGACAATATGCAGAAAATGTATGGCCAAAACAAGAGTCATCTTTACATAATAACGCTAGAGGACACGACAGGAAACGCCTAAACACGGACTCTTTTGTGCTCAATACAAAGCGAACAACCCCTGACAAAAGGGAGCAGTGTCAGAAGCACTTGATCCTCGACCTTTGCTGGGCAGATGTGCTGCTGCTGCGGCCAGATGCCAGGATGACAGAGCAAAATCATCTGGTTTTATTTCCTCTGCTTCACTCTGTATTGTTTTTATAACCTCGCTCATATTATCATTTATTGAGCTCAGTGAGGAAAGCTGCATAGAATTGTCTAACAGGATCTCACCAGGGGCTTGTGTCCACCCCTTCACATTGCAAATAACAGGTTGTATTTTCCAACAGATTCACAAACATTCTGCAGCAATCGGCCACCATGAGAACGGTGGCAGGATCTGCACTTCAGAGGAAACGCGCCCTAACGGAACAATAACGGCATATCTCGGCCATAAAGTCATTCCTGCTTAAGCTTTGCATTTACTAGCCAAGGTATATTTTACAGCAGAAATGTTCAGAAGTGCAAGATGAGTTTCAAGAACAAGTGGGCATAAGCCACTCATATAAACACAGACAGTGGCTCTACAGACCACTCGAAGGACAAGTTAAATCACATGCAGCCTTGCTCAACAACAACAACAAAATATATTTATGTATGTACCATTTAACAGTGGTGCAGATACCATATTTTGCCAGATACTATCAAAGAGAGATCTCCTGTAAAATTAGACAATTGGTACAGTATCAGTTTTGTGACAGTAAACAGGCAACAAAAAGGATGAGAGAAAATATATAGAAAAAAAATCACAAAATAAGAATCTGTAAACAGGAGCATTAAAACACAGTCAATGTAAGTGTTAATAAAACCAGAAATTAGCGTAACTAAATAATCTGTACAGCTTCTGACAGCAAAGCACATTGGCATACCTGTCATTTTACCAGGGTAACAAGGAAATAGTTAAAACTACTGAGTTGTTCAAAAAATTAGCCCTAAATGTCATCCTAGATGTAACAATAGAATCAAGACAAAATTAATGCTAAATCCTCAATCATACTTATTTTTAAAGCAAATAATCTATCTAGCCACCAAGTCCCTATTCCTAGATTGCAGTCCCCATGAAGAGATGCAATGAGATCCTTCGGGTGGAAATTCGTAATAGGCAAGAATAAAGAAACTTATTTGTTATTATTAGAACATGGAGGATATTTGATAAGACATGGAGAAAACAGCTGTTGCCTACATCATTAAAATAGCATTGAACGGTCAAACAGAACCTGCATGGATTAATCATGGGAAGAAGTGCTAAAAATAAATATCCCTCTCACATCAGTGTCATGTCTAAGGTACCATAGCAAGTACAGCAAAACAGGATACAAGGCACACTAAACTAGAGAAGGGAAAGCTCTCAGCTCAGTTAGGTTAGGCTTCAATTAATCAAAGAGGAAGGAATCAAGTCAAATCCTTGAGCTTTTATATGAGGTGAACACTGCTGTAAGAGTCAGAGAACATATTTCTTATTTTCCTTAGCTACCATCCATTGCTGGGGCTTAGTACTTCAGGTAGAAACAAAAACTAAACTTAATCCCAAGCAGAAGCAGCCACTAGGTACAAAAAAGACAAAGGAGGAAAAGAAACCTTCCAAAATGGAAAATTCAAGCAGAAAGTTGAACAAACACCATAGATGTAAGCCCTGAAACCAGTAAAAACCCCACTGGCAAGCCCTGAGGACTGAACTGTGGTGGAAGCCAGCGCTGAAGCCTTAGCAATATCCAGTACCAAGGTAAACTGAATGGGAAGAACTAAGCCAAACTTGAAAGGATATGCAACAAAGGAGGTTGTTTCCCAAGTACCTGCAGTCTCGATTATGGACCAGTTAAGTCCATTAGCAGGACACTGATCTCAGCCCTTTTGTTCAGGGGCCGTCGGGAGCACAAAGGATGGGTGTTACCAGTTTCCCCAGTCCTATAAAACCAACAGCCACACTGCTACGTGCTGGCAAACCATCCACATCTGCCCCCTCGTCAGATGGAACTTAATTAAATGATAGTTACCTAACCTGTAAGTGCTGAAGTTGTGGCTGATTTAAGAAGCCGATAGATACATCCTTTAATGAGTTAGGCACTGTGGAGGGATGGGAAGGTGCCCGGTGCAGCCCGTACCAGGAAGGGCTTCCCCTCGCTGCCAGCGGTAGGTCCTGGTTTTAGGCTGTCACTTCTCCACAGCACAGAAACCCTCTTGCACTTAATGGGACAGATGATGAAACTCCCTGTTTGTTGGTCTGGGAATTTAACCTGTGTACATAATTAGAAGCGCCACCAATAAAGTTAGCACTCAAAATTGCAGGCAGGAACCAGACACACAAAGTATTCCTATAGGGCTACAATGCACTTTATAGACCACATAATAAAGCCTGTCCTTAAAACAAATCCCCGATCTGTCTGAAGAACGCTTCTCTCTAAAAGACCAAATGAAATCTAGTCCACCAACACAAGTGGAGATAATAGAATTAAATGTAATTCTTATCTAGTAGACAGGCAGCCTCTGCCTCGGAAACTTTGAAGTGGCTTTATCTATTATAGAATGTCTGACCAATCCCACTGAAAAGATCAGACCCTGGCAAACTACAAGCGGCAGAGTTAGAGGCTGAATCAAACAAATCAAGTACGAATGATGCAGAAAAGCTAGAATTAAACAAAACAGAAGAGGTGTTTCAGACCAGGAAAACAATGGCCTGTTTGAAGAATACGGAACTCAAGGTACCGATAAATGTAACACTGAGAACAAGGTGGGTCTCATATTCCAGAAAATCCAGTAGTGACAGCAGACAAGAAAATAACTATGGCTTCTGAATTAGCACTGTGGCTATTTACAGGCTCCACCTTTGTGCATTCATTTCAGATTACAACTTGTCCCACTTCAGTCTGTGATATAATGAGCTAACTGCAGCTGAAACAAAATTTGCAAACTTTTCTTCTCCTGCACTAAGGAGAACTCAGCAACCACGATTCCTGCTCCAGACCTGCTCCCTCCTGGCCTACCTCAGCTTTGCACATAGTGACAAGGGCTTGTTCCAGCAGATCAGCACTCCAGGTCCTATTTTGTACAACATCTCATGTGTTCATATTTAATTATGAAACCTGTATTTATAGCTTTATTTTGCCTGTGAAGTAAGAGTTTACAAGATGTGTTAAACCAATACAGAAGAAGCATTTCTTCTTCCACAAGAATTCCTTGGCTGTACTTGGCTTAAAGGAAGCTGTTTCCATCACTAAAACCAATTACTAGGGTTGTGTGCTTTGCAGCTTTTTTTAGTAGGTTACAGTTTCTTCTGCCAAGCTGGGACGCTCTGCTGTGAGCAGCTGGTACTCCCAGGATTAACAACTCCACCACATTTATTCTCTAATACTCAAGCCTCCGATGTTCTACGTTTCCAATACAGAATCACAGAGGATCAGTATCACAAGCTCCATCCCTGTGCCTATAGAGACTTACCCACAAGCTTCATGAAGTGACCTTTGTTACAATGGGATTTACACTGGTGTCCTTGGAAGCAGCAGATGGTCAGGACAAGCTGCTGCCATCAGCAGTTTTCCTTTAGTCTGTGAAATTATTCACAGTCCCTTCAACAGTGGAGGCATTTTCTCAGCTCAAGAGCTAAAGTACACTAGTTAAAAAGATGGGACAACACAAGTCAAGCAGTAATGTCTATAAATTGGGCTGGATTTTGTAGTTATATAAGGGCAAGAAACCACTATCTCAATCTGATGTATGAATCAAATGCTGTACCTTATCAACAGGAAATATGAACACATTTCCTTCAATTATTTCCTCTTGGAAATCATTCCCTGTAGGTCTCAAAGGAAACAACAGATGCATCCATAACAAGTTCTAGTTTTCTTTGCTGGCCTGTTTAAAGAAAATGAAAAACTCTGTTTTGGTTTGGTTTTTTAACACCTCACTATTTAGACAAGATTTCTCGCACAGAGAATTTGACATATTTTACAAACAGGCCTATCTGCAAAATGGGGCAATGAGAAGAAAAGCAAGGACAGTACCAGTTTTACCCAGGTCTCCTTCCTGAGTCATCATATTATGCGACACTACTGAGCCTCCCTCAGGACACAAACCCTGCAAGAGTATCGAGCTGCAGTAGAGCCTGCTGCCCCTTGAACAGTATCTCCTACTGTAGGTATAAAAGGGGGGATCTTGTTAAAGACGTATGTATTTTTAACCAAGAGATCTTTGACGCTTGTGCTAAATTCTCTCACTTACTTATGTACTGCAAATGTGTTTCTTGTATGTGTAAAATATTTACAGTCTTGGTCTTGCAATGGCACTCTTCTCTTTCCAATAATTTTAGCAGGCTGAAGTGCTGATTCTCTTGGCTTGAAATGCTGTTTTATGTGTTACCTTATGTTGTTTTTAATTGCCTAGAGTGACACACTTGTGTCAACACAGAACAGGCTCAGTGCAAGAATCACAATGGAATTTGAAACACTCTGTAGTGCAGAAACATTGGAATCCAGGAGCTTGGTTTCAAATCCTTCCAGGGAGATGCTTTCTGAGAAGTCTGCATCTGGTTTCCTAATCCCAGGGAAGTTTGAGAGCATTCAGATCAAGCTTTACATTAAGCTCCTTCCCTAACAAGCAGGGCCAAGACAATCGAAGTTACATTCGCCAACATATCCCTAGAGAGCACAATGCATTTCTGCTGTAAAATCCTCATGCCATGTTTTCCAACTGTGGCATCAGTTTTAACCTTAAAAGATTTAAGTTTCCTTTTAAGTTTATAATAATTTTAAATACAAAAAGCCTGTCAAGGCTGCCATTCAAGGCACTTTCTCCTCAAATAACAACACAATTGAGATAGACAAGGATGATTGTAATTAAAGGTACAGGCTGAAAAAACACTTGATTTATAGAGTGTGTAGAAAATGGCTTCTAAAAAAGGCAGGTTTGCTTCCACAGAATTCTGATGGTTTCATCTTTATTAAATACAGTGGCACATCTCCCACAAGCATAGTAAAAAAATATATTAAGACTGAAGTCAAGTGATGTTCTTTTCTCAGCCATGGGAGAAATTTTTAAGTCCAGTAAGTGTAACTTCAGAGTGAAATAAAAAAAATGAGAAACTAATCAGGGCCATGAATCAGTCTCACTGGGGAGCAACAGGGCTATGCAGAACATAGCTCTGAATTGCTATCAGCGTTAGAAATCCAGCCTGGGGATCTGACACTTGCTGATGAAACTTGGTGCCAGATGAAAATACGCTGAGCAGGGTGGACAATTTTTTGCTGCCCTCTGCAGGGAAGCGTTCAGGATTGCCATCTACCGCTGAAACAGGCTCACAAAATAATCTGTGCTTTTTCAGAGGAACTTTTAAAATTTACTTGTGCATAGTTACTTCAACAGTAATCTGTACTCAATTTATATTTATTAACATTGCATTTATAAACAACAATTTTATTTGAGTTGACAAGTCAGTTATAGTCATACTTACAGTTTAATTTCTGTTTCTCACTGAATACAATGAAGCCACTATCTATCCAAACCTGACAAACTGAGCATGGTCAATTCTCACTGCCATTCCACAATCAAGTGCATGTTCTAACTAATGCAGGGCTCACAGAGCAGTGCTCTCCCTCTCCTTCTCTGATACACAGCAGTACACAGAATGAGAAAACACACCCAAGGCCTTGGAGAGCACAGCTTGGGCTTTCGTGTAGGGAGAGAAGTCTGTTACACGGTGCATTCTGCTGGATATATGTTCCGGAGGCATGCCCAAACCCGTTTTGATGGAAATACTACTCCATCATATAAGAATAAAATAAGAGACTCTCTTTCTTGCAACCTCAATACCAGCCTTCCTTTCTTTGCTTCACTTGCTTGCTAGGTACCAAGATGTAACCAGAAACTGCAAGGTACCAGAAGAAGAGACTCTTTCAAGCTCTTATCCTCCTCTGCTCTCAAGGAAAAGATTAAGCAAATATCACTGTGTCATTCACCTCCTCCTTCCAAACTGATGTGTCAATTGTTTCAGTCTCATATATTGGTTTAAAAAAAAAAAAAGTCTTCCAGTGGTAACTGTTAACTCCTCACCTGAGAATAAACCAACATAAGCACAGTGCTTCAGCATCAGTGTCAAAACACAAAGCCATCAAAAAGTCGCTGAGATAAGTGATTAATGAAACCTGAGCATTAGAAGAAGATTATTGTTACTCAAATGTCCAGTCATTCAATCCACTTACATACTTCATTTGAGAACACTTCCTTTAACACCAAAACAAAGGCAAGAAGGATATGCTTCTAGTTGCAGCTACCCTCTTAGACACTTTATGGAGGTATTTTTATGTTCACATCTCCTCATTTGCCAAAGCACAATCAAAAACAAAGCAAGCCTATTAGCAGTATCATGAACCTTATTTAACTGCTTTTGCAGGACTCATATAGTGTCTTGCAGTATATAATCTCTAAGAACAGATATTTTCTTCATTATTGCATATCTAATGTCACATGAGAATGTTATACGGACAAATGTGAGACTGGAGGATAATACAGCCACATACAAGAAGGTCTGATGTGGAGAAATCTTTGGGAGGCAGTCTTCAGCACCCAGCATTCCTATTGGATGCAGCAACCCTGCTGTATGGCCACATGTGTATTTGCAAAATGTGTTTCACATATTTGTAATTCCTTTATACTGAAATACACAAAAAATAAAACCAAACCATCTCATTCTGTATTTGTCATGGCTAACTTTGTTAAACACCAGTATTAGACATGGAATCACAAACTGCAACATGGTAATACAACAGAGAAGCTAGAAGGAGTAAGAGTTTTTAAAGCTATCTGAAGCAATTTGGCAGCATCAAATGAAAAATAAAGAAAACTACAAGTTACACAGACACGCAGGGATCAGCATGTCAAAACTTGCAAAGTTTGGCAAACGAGTTGAAGTTTAGAAATTACATACTTCCTCTCAAGCTATTCATCAGCAACAACACAGATCTATATAATACAAACAAAAAGTCAAGAAATGCATTGACTCCTTACAGCTAGAACCTGCGCTCTCATTTCCAGAGGTCAAACATGGTCAATTTATAAACAGCTCAAAACAGTCTCAGCCAAACTTAGGTGACAGTGAGGCATTTCTGGCCTTATGCAGAACTCTGCAAGCAAACCAAAGGACTTGACATGACTCAACCGGTGAAAAACATCATTGAACTCAGAAGCCAAACCAGCGTCAACCTCATTCATCAGCATCATCAAACTGGCCAATCTCAGTCACTCTAACTGGTGGTGTAAAAGTAAGGGAAGCTGCGTGGTGACAGCCTGGGTTGTAAACCGAATCCTCTTGCCATGAGTATGAGACCAAAAGATTATTTTCCTGAAAGCTTCCACAGTAGAAATCGCCAGCATCTAAAGAAGATCAAAGAAAATATTTAAACCATGGAAGATACTTGGAAAACCAGCAGAATAGAACAGCAGATTATTTTGCAGATCTACAGCATCTCCCAGTTAAACATGTCACTTTGATGTGCTAACTCATGAGTTAGACCTACAAACACAGCAAACAGAAAGCTGAATTTGTCGACGTCTTCATTTTAATGAGGGTTCTTGCCACAGAGATAAAACAGTTTTCCAAAAAGCTCGGTGATACACCTGGATTCAGAACATCAGACACAGCTCTTATAACAGTTCTGTTTTCTCCAGGCATTAAAGGCTCATAAAATCATTACTTTTGCTTCCCCTCCCCCTCCTGCTGTCTCCATAACCACATCCCAATTAGGAGCCCTCCAAACCCGTTAAGAACAGGGTCACTGGATGGAAGGGCGGGGTCCTGTAAAAGTGAGCTCTGAACAACATTTCCACTAGGCTAGAATTAAGCCTAGTAAGCCTGTTATTTAACCGACATAGCACAAAAATAGCACAAAGTACTTTTACAGAAGCAAAAGATTTCTTGCCAGCAGATGCTGAAAGGACTAAGCAAACAAAAAGCCCAGAGCGTGGGGCAGCAGAGCACCCAGCACAGTACCTGTCAGCTTTCCAGTCACACTGCCCAACGAGCCATCAAAGCCAGTATTCTAAACAAATTTCTAAAAAGCCATAAAATGACTGACCAAGCAGGGTTCTTACTTGAAGCAACTAAAAACTCACACACACTTGTATTCAGTATCCTTCACAAGTACCTGAATCCCACAGTCACAACTTCCTTCAGCTAAGTTTGTGAAGATTTAAGGAGCATAAGCTGCAGGTAGGGATGAGTTAGTTAAACAGATCAAAACATTCCATAAATCTGAGCAGATGAGAGATTAACAGGAAAGCCCAGAATGAAAGGGAGGGAAACATCTGAAAAGGAAACAGTCTTTTTCTCAGAATACCCGGTATGAAAAAACAATACTGTATTTCCATGTAAAAATCAGCATTATTTTATAGGAAGGCTGCAAAAACTTTCCCACTTTCTTCTGTTATCAAACAATGGAATTTGAATACAACATTAATGAGAAGAAAATGGAAACTGTACTATTCTGCCTCAACAAAGACACAGCAGGTCACTGCTGCTAGCTAAACTCCATCCACCTGTTCCATCCTCACACACAACCTGGCAAATGGAAGCCTGAGACACTCAGATCAACACGACTCAATGGTAAAACAGTTTACAAACCGGAGGATTAATATGACTCTAATGATGTGAATGAAACTGGATCTATCCCTTGCTACCTTTGTCCATGGGACTGATCACATGCACAACCACTTTGATTGATTTTTTTGAAGCTTTATCCTCCTAACAAAAAACAAACACTGAAAAAAACCTACCAAAAGAACCCCCAAAAACAAACCACATAGCAACCAACCCACAGCAAAAGCAACAACAAACATTCTCAGAGACTGAATGCTTGTACTGCTCCTCTCCAGAGCTCCATTACAGTGTACAGTCTGGATGAGTTTTCTTGGAAAAATAAAAGTTTACATTAAAAAGTTACATTCCCACACTCCATGTAGGTTTCTCTTCTTCTTCAAAATAACAAAGATATACTACTGAGACCTTGCTTCTCCAGAGAAACCTGATACCGACATACAATTCTTCTTACCATTCCACTCCCTAAGCATTCAATTGCTCAAGCAAGAGTTTCATATGGACTTACAACACTGCCTTTAAATTCTGTATTTGACAACAAAATTATGCATTACAAATCCACAAGGTCAACAACAACAACAAAAATGCTTCCCAAAATTGAACATGTAGTTATTTAAACATATTCTCCTGCAAAGCTCCTACCTCCAATCGCATACTAACCAAAACTCAAAGCACAAGTAAATTTGTACTCACCATAAGGACTACACTCAGAGTCCTCCAATTCTTTATCCCAGTCCTCCACCTCGGAGACAGAAGCAGTTTGCAGCTCTGCAAAAGTTACAGCCTCAAGCATACTGGAGACTTCACCATCCAGGTCTTCTAGGTCAGGGTGTACATGAGCACAGTCAGCAGGAGGGTCACTGCCATCAGATTCATTGCGAGAGACATCAGAGAATTCACTTTCTTCAGATTCACTATCAGGAACATTTGAAATTTCCTTCAGCAAACATTCTAAAAACAATAGAAAGAGCCAACATAGATACTTTGGAATTAAACAGGAACAATTAAATTCTTAGCATACAATAATTCAGCCAGGTATATGAATGCACTTGGTGATCACTAATCTAATTATATGAAATTCCTTACGTATGTAATATCACTACAATGCTGCTTCAGATGCTTGGGAACATCAGACAGAGGCTTGCATCACAACATTAGCCCAAGCCAGTATTTTCCACAGAATCTTGTTAGAAAATAACTCTTTAAACTAGGGCATATGACCCAGCAATCATGTTTCACCACATTCACCTGTTGGCATTTAAAAAAATAGGTATGTTGAAAAACCACAGGTCTAATTTACAAACCAAAAAAAAAGATTTTTTTTTTTTGTAATATTAATTAATTACTCTTGCACCTAAACATACACAAATATCTACATAGAAATAATTCAGCGCAGTAACTGAAGAGGCACTTCCCATGCATCACCAAAGAATTTTAAGTGTATTTCTTCAAGCAGAGCATAAGTTTCATTACTCACCATCTGCTTTGTTTTGCCCTAATATTTTAGGCTTACCTTTTCTGGGCTTCCAGATCATAGTTTCTCTCTTATTAGGAAGATGTTCCTCCTCAAAGCTTGCAGACTCAGCAGCAGCAGCCATCACCTACAAGACAGTTTTAAATAATCCAGTAGCACCTTTAATTGATCCCTCCAATGAAGCTCATGCAACTTCCACCACATTTGGGTGCTTCTGAGCCCTTGAGCATGACCCATGTGTTTGTTCCGTTGATGAATCAGCGGTTTTAAAGCAGAGGCTTTCACTTCAGAAAGCAAATCTGTTCGGGGATGGCTCATCGGCCACCCCAGGCAGCAGCCAACACAGACCCGCCAGCCTCCCCACAATCCTGCTGCCACCCTGAGTTTTGGGAACAGGTCTCAAAATTAACCCAAAACGTGCCTCTGTAGGAACTGCATCGGACTGTGAACACTGCAGAGACACAAGGAGTGGGGCAAGTGCAAACACTAAGGATTGTGAACCAGCCCCATGGTGGGACCCACACGCCAAGGGGACAGGAGAGGGGCAGAGCCTCCCACAGCCCTGGGGCGCTGGAGGAAGATGGTGGATGCACACCTGGAGAATGGAAGGGAACCCTCAGATGGGTTTCACGGCCCGCAGGAGAGGAAGGGAAGGGTGAGTTACTGCCACTCCAGCAAAGATGGACCCAGTGAAGGAAACTCCCCCCAGCGCTGCCAGCCGGGCTCCCGGGGGCTCCACGGGCCGAGCCAGGCTCGCCTGAGGCCGCGGCTGCTGCTCACACGGGTCGCGGCCAACGAAAAAGGGCAAAGTGCCGCATCCTTCGAGCAACCCCACAGCGGCGGGCCCCGGCGCTCCCCGCCCCGCCGGACCCCCCGCACCTGCCGAGGAGCCGCTGCCGTGAGGCGGCGCTGCCGCGAGACGAGCGCGCAGCCGTGAGACGTCGGTCCTTCCATTCCCGTCCTGCCGGGGCCGCTCGTTCCCTCAGCGCCGGCAGCAGCGCCTGCGCCCCAGGCAGCCGGCGGCCCCGGGCACCGTCAGGCGGGCGGTCCCCGAGGCGGGGCGGCTGAAGCCGGTGACCGTAATGGCCGCGGCTCGGCCCCCGCTACCCGGAGCGACCCCGGCCCGAAAGGCGGGAGCGGCACGAGGCGCCGGGCGCGCGGCGGCTCCTCCCGCCTCAGCCGCGCGCTGGCAGGGGCCGCTCCTCACACTTCTTCACATCCCACGCTCAACTTCTCACCGCTATTGGACACTCATAAAGTTGTAAATAAAATATCAATGTCCCTCCAGGTTCTGTGGCGCCAAAGGTAACAAGCGCCTGCAGGGCTGGTGCCAGCAGCACACTGCCAGGAGCACCGTGCGGTGCCTCATGCACAGGTGTAGCTCAATGTTCCATTAGGAGACGTCTGTCACTGACAGGTGCTGCGGGTCCTGAAGCGACTGCAAACTCATTCACACCTGTAATGAGCCAGAACAGGTGAAGCAAATGGCCAATTTGCAGAAAGGGAGGGGTCAGCAGCTTTCCTGGATTACAGATGACTTCCAGGTTAGGAAACAAATACCATCGTTTTAGAGAAGTGTTTCGCTATTCATTATTCAACCCAGTGAGATACAAAGATCACCTACAGTTGCAGTTTTCATGTTTGGAGTATTTTTTTTGGCATTCATGTTCTGTAACATTAGCTTTCCGGAGTGTAAAAAGCTGATGCCTTATGTCTGTTCCATCTGAACGTTTAGGCAGCAGGAAGAGTTTGCCCTGAGAATTTTCAATGAAAAAGACCCTCAGAAAGGCCTTTGCTTTCTCATCAAACTGTGCACTTGAACTTGCCCCTGGCAGGATCAACACTAGAAACAACTCCAATGGGGCAAATAATTTTTTTTTTTAATCCACATATGCAATATAAAGAAGGTAAACTTTAATATGATCCAGGCACATATTTACCTTTGTACAAACAAGTTAAAAAAAAAAAAATCCACATTGTCATGTTGTTACTATTTATAGTTTTTCATAAATGTCCAGTCTGCAATAAAGTGTATTTAGAAACAAAGTCTTCCACCAGGTCACCCTGCAACATCTTCATAGCTCGCCAGTGAATGCTCCCACAGTTCTCTGGTTTGCCTTGGGGATGACTTAGCTCCTCTTTGATAAAATCCAGCCAGAGATCTTTCAAAGAAAAACAGAAGTTCTGGTTAGATTTTGACGAGATATTATTTAACAAACATACCAACCCTAACCTAGAAACCCTCTTTTTGCAAGTGTCCTTGATGTTAAAGCAGTGAGGTTTACTTTGTGAGACTAAAACCCCCAGCCCCTTGAGGACCAAAAGCCTGGTGTCTGTTCTTAGCTGGAACAGGGAGGTCCTAAGAAAAATGCAGCAGTAATCGAGCTGTTTGCCTTCTTAAAAAGAATACTGCAGAAATCTTGATTATAAAAACATAGCTCCATACTGTTTGCAAAACCAAATCAAAGGTGATGCAAATCCCTTATACCAGCCAGTGTCAAAACCTTATTTGCTGTAGTTCTGCTGGAGCCATCCCACTGTAACGACAACCCTGGACTGAAAGCAAAGGGTCACTGCAGTGTCATGCACTTAATGGCACAGAAGAAGCTCGCTCCACGCTGCACAACAGCAACAAGGGCAGAGCAAACAGCTGCCTTTTGAAAAGGATGGAAACAAAGGAAGCAGCACTGAAGGAACAAATAAATAAATAAAATCTCCTTACCAGAATCTGTTGAACCAAACTCTCTCAAGGCACGTTCATAGTATTCTCTCAGATGAATCATTTTGCAGGATTCCTAACAAAAGAAGGTATTAAAAGGCCATTTATTTTGTACAGAAGTGAATCTGCAGCTTGATTAGATTCTTACAAAGAAGGAGAGTCACGGTAATTACACGCGCACACTGCCAAAGATTAGTCTCCATGGAACCTGGTTTTGTATTGCATGCTATGAATCAGCTTTAGAAGACAAATATGAACTGATCACAAGCTAATGACACTACTCACAAGCCCTCTGTTTCCTATTTAAACCCAAAGTTAGAAGTGTCTTTTACAAATACAAGGCATTAATTGCCTTGTATTTGTAACTTACTTGCTCCTTTTCTATCTGGATCATCTTCCTGAAGAAGTCAAGTGAAAATGGACGGTTTTCGCACATGCTGAAGTAAAAACATAAGTAACTTTAGACTTCAAGCCTTTTAACATATACTCCAGAACAACGAGGTTTGAGGTTTGTCACCTGGTAAAGACTTTTTTAACTTTCTTATAACCACGACTTCTGTAAGTCCAGTCAAGATACTTTTCTTTCATATTCACAGATTCAGCAGGAGTTGTGGCATGTAAGGATCTCTGCAAGTTTAACAGGAAAAAAGCAAAGAAAAACAAACCAATCACATAAGCTACAATCAAAAGGCAACAAGGGAGAAGAAACCAACCTGATCTAGCTGAAGATGTCCCTGCTCATTGCAGGAGGGTTGGACTAGATGACCTTTAAAAGTCCCTCCCAATCCAAACTATTCTATGAAACAGCACCATCAGGCATCTGACGTAAAGCAGATCTCATAAGCGAGACAAAATACTGAACAAAAGCATCCCAAATGATGTCTGAAAAACATTTGTTACATGTCCATCCACACACATTGTTCCCATTTATTTACATATTGTCATAAAAAACAGATTTCGATTAGCTAAGTACCTGGTAGAGAGTTTCTGTGTCTTCCTTGCTGTTGGTGCCTTCACTCCATTCCACCCAAAGGGTCCATAATGGCAAAGAGCCCTACAAGGGAAGTAGATAAGTCAAATTATTGAAATACAGTGAATCTGATTTACAGACAGCAACACATCCACCAGGTTCTGTATCACAGCTGCCGTAAAAAACGTCTAAGAGCCATGTCTAAAGGACAACTTTGGACTGCGCACTAAAATCACTTCTCATTTCCTTCCTCACTTCCAGGACAAATGGTGCTTAGCTGGAGAGCTGCAAGATGTTGCCAGGGATGAGAGACAAGTTCTTCTGCATCACCGAACCCTGCAGTACAAAGGGGGAAAGAAACCATCACCTCCTTGTTTCCTCTCCTCAGGGTTTGAAATGGAACTGTAAGAGAGCACGAAGCTGATTCAAAGCTTGAAGTACCACTCATGAAAACACTGTACCAGGACAGCGAAGAAAAGGACACACATTTTTCAAGACACAAGGAATATCATCTGACTGCTAGAAGATGATGCAAAACGTCACTTGTGAGCATTCAGACTTTAAAACTGTGAATATGAAGCAAATTTGCAATTCGCTAATTCTCCTGAATGTGTTGTCCATGTGAAATGTCAAGTTCTTATTTTTGACCTAAAAAATGGTAAAATTGTTAGGAACTCTGAATGCATCATAAGTCTATAAAACCAGCACAGACCTTAGATTTCACGTGCTTAATGGCTTCTTCAAAACACTGGGTCACACAGTCACTCTTCAGCTGGATCAGCACCTGCAGCCTCATGTGCCACATTTCCACGGACTGGCTGAATCGCTCAGTTGCAGCAGCTGCCGCCTCCGTAGCCGTCTCAAAGAGCTTGGACTCCAGTAACAGCTGAAGCTAAAACCCAGCAGACACAGCTCATCAGCACGAGACATTTGTAATACCTTCTTAAAAGCAAGGCCTTGATCAAAATATTGCCCACCTTTCTATCTACTCAAAATGGTACAGACAGGCACACAAGCAATGCAGGACAGTATCACAATCTATTTTTGTGTCAGCTCTTACCCACTGCTTATAGAGAGCTTCTGGCAGCAAACTGGACTCATGAGCTTTGCTGAATACACTCAGTGTCCTCTCCAGCCTCTAGAACCAACAGAGAAGAAAAAGTAAAGAAAATAAGGATTATTCCTGCATATACCAGACCCCAGCAACACAAGAAGCCAAGTGGATTAGTGTACCCACATGTCACTGAATATGAGTTACATATCTAATGCTTTAGGTACCTACATAAATTCCAAGATAAATGGGAAATTTAAGCATTTGAATTACACTCCCTCCTTAAGGAATAAATGAACAATATACCAGTGGTTTTTTACAGTATTAAAAGTCAACCAAACTGCACAGAATGATCAGTTAATTCATTGAGTCACACTCAAGCACGGATACATCATTAAGGCACCTACGTGCCAGCACCAAACTTAGACTTATTTGCAAGAGTCATTTTAATTCATGCTTTTCTTTAAACAAGCACAGGTTTGCAGGACGGTCAGCAAACATTAAGAAGTTTGCACTCTTAACTTCCACCCAAAGAGGTCACTGCCCGTTACTAACAAGGCAGGTTTATGCCCAGGTTATTCGTGTTCAGGCCACTTTGTGAGCCTGATGGTAAAAGTGATCCCCTCAGAGACTAAATGATTTTTAATGATGGCCGCAGGTAAGTATTTCTGATAAAATGTCAAAATATATTTGCTCCTTGCCTGGTAGGTTACAAAAGTCAGTAAAATAGGGATGATTTCTTACTATGATTTCCTAATAAACTTTTACCTTTTGCTTTAATTCTTCACTGTTTGTTTTCCTGTTGTATCTCTCTAAGCAAAAAGTGATGAAGCATTTCCACATGTCCTCTGTTGAAACAAAGGCATAATATCACACTTCACAGAATCAAAAGAGTAAGCACAATTATTTGTATTTAAGGAACACAGAGAATCCAACCACTAAGTGTTCATGCCAACTTTGTTTTAAAATGTATTATAAAAGAGACTCTGCATTTATAACATTAACATCTAAAGCCAGTTTCCCAGCATAAGCTGCAGCCAGTAATGCTTTCTGAAGAGCATCAAACTCTTAGTTCAGTTCAGGCTTCAGCACAGTCACAACCAATGGTCCGTGCACCCTTTGCCTGTTGTTTTCAATGGGCCTGCAAGAGTGAGGACATTCGCAGGCAGTCGAGAAAATCCCTGTCTTCAAAGGCAACGTAAGCAGCAAGTTTGAGTCCCCTCCACAGACAGTCCCTTGAGAGTCTCCTTTGTGAGCAAGGACAATGCTGGATGTTGAAGTTGGATACCCACACCACTGGCAACTCAAAAACACTGCTTACTCACAGCTAACCACCAATATTCTTGAGTTCTACAGGTTGCCATTATTTATTCTCTAGTTATAACTCCCAAGCCTCTATTCATCTGTGGGCTTCTATTCTCCTCATTGGTTACATCACATTAATAAAAGCAAAAAAAACAACAAAAAGCACTTTCAGTTAAGCAGCTCCTTCAAGAGCATAATGCATTGGAAAATAACCCAAATAACCCATAAAATAAATCCCCAAAAAGGTACCATCTAAAAATTGCTTGCCTTCTCTTTGGTGTGGTGGAACCTGCCAACACTTCCTTCAAGACTTTCACAGTACGCTAAAGCACCAGGAAAATATAATGTTTAAATGGAGGCAGAACTTTTCACCTGTTGGGACCGCTCTCACAGCCTCTTCAAAAACGGCACAGCATCGCTCCTCTCTCTGGGCCATTTCAGATACTTTCATCTGTTTTGTGGCACGTTGTGCGGCCGGCAGGGAGCCCAGCTCCAGCTCACGGCGGGCCATGTAGTCCCACGTGAGAGGATCGTCAGCGTACTTGCTCTGCAAACTAAACACACCACGTCTGTAACAGCCCTGAACCACCATTCTGCTTTCACAAGTATGTTTAGAAGGGTTCTTATATTGGTATATAAATGTACTGAATGTCTAAGTAGTCAAATGCCAGAGAAGAAACATTTTACTGTTCCACAAGAGAGAAAAATTATTAGTCCATTTTGGTGGTTTGGTTTTTGGTTTTCAGTATGGATATTCTCCATTAAGATCATGAAGTAGACAGGCAGATCTTGAGAGAGATCTTTCGAGCAGAGAGATCTCTTAGCAGCTTCTCAAAGCCTTTTCCGAAGTTAGATCCAAGCATCCTTTTCTAAAGAGCATGCTTGCCTCTTGTTTTGTCTTTCTTAATGGATTTCCCATAGGCCTTAACATTCTATTTCCCTAGAGAAAAAGCTTTTAGTTGTTAACCAGTCAACTCACTATAGAGAAGTTATTAAAAAAAAACCAACACACCCCCCACACACACATTCCCCACAACCCCCCCATCCATACAACCCAAAACCACACCTCACCTTTCAAGAATTTCTTTTTGCAAATCTTGGGTGAAATCAAAGAGCTTTGCAATAGAAAGCACAGCCAGATGGAACTCAACACCTACATTTCAAGAGAAAAAAAAAAGGCTATCAAGTGGAATATTGGATCCATTGCACTTTGCATTTCTGGGTCTTTGCAAGCTTTTGTCAAGGCACAGCGAACATTTAAGTGCCTAGATAGACACCCTTATCTATTAATCTCAGTGTCCCACCCATATGATAAGCCATATGTTCGGATGTTAATTGCCTGACTATATTCTTCACCACCACATGTTGCCCAGTTACAAAAAAAAGCTGTGAGAGGCAGGACGTTCCAGACTCCAAAGTGATAAACTAGTCCTGCCGTGCTTACAGATCCTTCCAGCTTGGTTCCACTTGCACCACAGCACCTCCTCTACTCCTTCTTTGATTCTAGCTGGTTAGTTGTGATCTGATGTTCAGTAAACAACAAAGCAAAAAGATGTGTCATTCTGAACTGTCCTCCCTTTGGTTTTTTTAAGCAAACAAGTTTTGAGACTGTAAGCCCAGCACCTATGCCGCTTCAGCCCAAAAGCTACTGTACTGGAAGAGGTGTCAGCCTGCAGAACAGCTATGAAATCAGAATTACCAGCACTATTAATTCTTATCTTAGTATTATGTAGGTTCTACTGAAGAAATGGTATAGCTGAAAATATCTTAGTGTGTGCACTAGAGCTAAGTCTGTGTTACCTACTGGACGGCTGAGTTAAAGTTCACAATTTTCCTATTGAACAAATACAAGACGTGCTAAATCACCTTTAATTTTCTGAGCAGCCTCCCTGTAGATTATACGAGCCATCTCCCCGTTGAGAATCTCTTCAGAATAATTGAATTCCCCCTGCAATAGCAAGCATGAAGTAATTGAAAATATAGTTTCCTTTCTCAGCTATCATTTTTGCAAACAAGGAAAGAACATAAGATAAAGATATTAACACTTTTCTTCTCTAAATCTATCTTTAATCAATTTGCACAAGTCAACTAGATAGTAAATTTAACTATTCCTTTCCAGAAATTACCATTAATTTTCAAACTGGGGGATGTAACTTTACAAATGTAAATAAAAATCCATATGTGAAGCATTTAAGCTGAGCAACAGCCAACACTTGAAAAGCTTAACAGGGGCACAGGACATGAACAAAACCTTTCACTAAGCTGTTCTCAAACAAACCATTAAGACAGATCCCTTGAAACTCTGCATTCAAATGTGTGATCCACAGATGTGTGATCTTAACTAAGTTTAGCTGACCTACCAAATCCATCTTTGCTTGTTCAAATGCCTTCTTTTCCTTCCTCTGTTTTTCAGCATTCATCAGCTCCATTCTGAAATACTGTAAGAGAGAGAGAAGAAAATCATTGCAGAGTGGGGATAAATCATAAAACATCTAAGTCCCGGAGCCTTGGTTTTTAAAGGTTTGTGCATACAGCCATCTGCCCTACATATTTACTCTGAAATTTCCCACGTGTAGAAATTACCCCTTTCCAGTCATTCTTTATACCTGAACTTGCCCCCGAAGAAGGGCCGGGGCTAATCCAGAGGGCCGAGTCCTAGCAGACCTCACGGTACTTCAGAAAAGAATTTGGACACATTTATCTATAAACAGTATAAAAACCTCACTTTGCATACACAAATACAAGATTTCCTAAACAACTGAAAAATGCTACTAGTACAAACTACGGGTTTTTTTAATTAAAATACTTTTGACATTTCCCCACTGATGAGGAAAAAAGTTTTTTCCAGTTTTCTCAGACTGGTCTGAGAAATATGCTGCAGTGATTTGCTCTGATTGATCAAATAACTGGTCACAGAAGAAAACCAGGAACTCACTTCTTGATAAAGTTTCGGACACTCTGGGTGGAAGCGCAAAGCACGAAGGAACAAGTGCCTGGCGCTTTCTGACGAGAGTTGTGTCTCCATTTCCCATTTTGCTGCCATAATCCACAGTGCTGCAACAGACAATACAAATAAATTCTTTTTAAGGCAAAGCAAGCGGCTGGTCATAAGAATCCATTCTGAAGTTGCACGGGTTGGTTTTGTTCAATGTACCCACCCCAACACAACTTACGAGCTCAGAACAGAATAAGACTAATTATCTCCCGTGTAAAACCAAGTTAAAGGACTAAAGGCAAAGCAGATCCAGGAAGTTTAATCTGGTATAACTACAGATCCAATGATGTATAATAATGTCTTCAAAAGCCGAAAAGCAGCCTTGAGTATTCAACATCTCCTGCCTCTGAAACATTCACCTAGTTCCCAGTCTGCCTGGGAAATGGTCCTTCAGAGCGCGGGGACTCCTGCTTCCCACCCTTTGATTGCTCAGCACAACCCAGCCAGAGCCCTTCTCAGCAGCAAGGCAAAGAAAGGAGAGTAGGAACTTTCAGCCCAATAGCTTGAACCGAGATCTACAAGAACTTAAACCAACACTAAACAATCTATACTCAGTCATTTACGCAGCACTCGCCATTGTTTTATTTACCTGGTTTATTGGGATGAATGGCCAACATGGAAGAAAACACCTTGCTAAGCTGATGTTTTGCATTCTGTAAAGGAAGAAGCTGTGTTTTACCCACCCTAGTACCAAACTGAACCACCAGCACCAAAGTTTCATTATGAAAGGTTACAAGTTGTAATGTAATTGCACCAGAAAAGACATTTCTCTGCTACTTTATCTTCAGATGAAAGTTTCTCATATTTGTTCAATACTGACCAGCTTTCAAATGTCACCAGACTAGATTAAATAGTTAACTCAAACCTTCTGAACTACACAACTAACACAAGTGACCACTTTGGAGGTACAGACTGCATTTCCCTTGGCCACGTGCATTACTATGACACGGTCACCTTCTTCAATGCAGGAAGGACAATGACTGAATGCTAATAATAATGTGAAAACTTGCACAAGTAAGCTTACAGAGTACAGAATTGCCAACATAACATTTCATACCAATTCATCCCGAGTCAAATTCTACACTTAAATACATCAGTGACAATGCCAGGCAGCTCTAATAATACTATCAAAGTTGTTTCAGTAATACAGCACGTGGCAATAAAGTTTGTACCCATCTTGTAATTCAAGTTCCAGATGCCTGGTTAAACACCAATCCAGTACCTCAAATAAGATTATAATTTTGAAAACTCACCCACTGCTTGCAAAATGCAACATGTGAAAGCCAAAGCTGGACATCGTCCTGTTGGAAATGCAAGGGGAAAGAATCAACCTTACAATAGGCGAGCGCAAAAATCAAAGGGCATTTTTCAACCTATTAGTACAAATAAACATACTTACTTTCCATTTTCCTATAGCACGGTTGAAGAGGCAATGGACTCTATGCAGAATAGAGTTCTCAATTTCATCCTTCTTAAATGAATATCCAATGCGCTAGGAGGAAAAAAAAAAAGTATTAATTTTATTGCAATACAGAACTTGGCATAAAGTATTTTGCACTCTAATTTACAAACTTACTGCTCTTCTTTTCTTGATCAGTTCCAGCAGATTAATTTCATACTGGAATGAGAAGAAAAAAACACTTAAAAGCAAATGAGAAGAAACAAAACATTAAGGAAAAAAATAGAGATCCAAGTTCTTGATAGTTAATCAGATGGACAATAAAAATTACATGCAGGAAAACATTTTTTTTGTCAGATCGCCACATTTTTAAGGCTGACTGAAAGCTAAGCTTGAGTATTTGTATTGCAAGTGATATTACAGACTTGAACTGTTAGCACCCTATGTATTCTTAGAATAGTAACACACAAGCCCAACTTCTAACACCGCAAAAAATTAATTGCGCTTAACTACAATTTGCACAGCACATCAGGGAACTGGAGCCTCTGCATCCCTGGAGAGAGAAGAAACTATAGGAATAGACCACAACGAGGAAGAAGATTTTCATCCCGGACTCAGACATCAACTCCTGGCTACACCTCATGCTCTGGCGCGTCTTAATAAACCACGTAGGAGAGAGGAGAGGCCTCAAGAAGCAACTTGTTTCCTACGTAACTACAGAATCACTTAATTTCTAACCGAGCTGGCCGTATAGCGGCAGTCAGCACTCTCTGCTACTCGGCAAAGCCCACCTGGATATAATTAATGAAATCCTCCTTCCGCAGCGCTCTCCGCTGGATCTTGTACTCCAGCGCCGAGGCCTTCCTCAGGACGGCCCTGCGGGGAGCGGGGATCAGCACCGCGGGGATCGCTGCCCCTCGCCGGCCACCGGGTCCCGCCGGCGCGGCCCCCGCCCCGCTCACCTGACCTCCCTACGCGTGAACAGCCCGACCCGCTCCAGCTGCTCCAGCTCGGGGACTCGGTCCTCCAGGCGCTGCTCGGTGCGCTCCGCCATGGTTGCGACGGCCCCGGCGCCACACGCGGCCGCTTGGCCCCGCGCCGCTTCCGGCCGCGCCGCGTCGCTCTGCCGCCCCCTGGCGGCCCGGCGGGGAAACGGCAAAAGCCCGCCGAGGAAATTTCTAAAAAATGGTCATGGGAGATCACAGAATCCCAGAATGTCAGGGACTGGAAGGGCCCTGGAAAGCTCATCCAGTGCAATCCCCCCATGGAGCAGGAACACCCAGATGAGGTTACACAGGAAGGTGTCCAGGCGGGTTGGAATGTCTGCAGAGAAGGAGACTCCACAACCTCCCTGGGCAGCCTGGGCCAGGCTCTGCCACCCTCACTGAGAAGAAGTTTCTTCTCAAATTTACATGGAACCTCCTGTGTTCCAGTTTGCACCCATTGCCCCATGTCCTATCATTGGTTGTCACCAAGAAGAGCCTGGTTCCATCCTCCTGACACTCACCCTTTATATATTGATAACCATGAATGAGGTCACCCCTCAGTCTCCTCCAAGCTCCAGAGCCCCAGCTCCCTCAGCCTTTCCTCACACGGGAGATGCTCCACTCCCTTCAGCATCTTTGTTGCCCTGCGCTGGACTCTCTGCAGCAGTTCCCTGTCCTGCTGGAACTGAGGGGCCACAGCTGGACACAATATTCCAGGTGTGGTCTCCCCAGGGCAGAGCAGAGGGGCAGGAGAACCTCTCTGACCTACTGACCACCCCCTTCTAACCCACCCCAGGTACCATTGGCTTCCTGGCCACAAGGGCCCAGTGCTGGCTCGTGATCATCCTGCTGTCCCCAGGACCCCCAGGTCCCTTTCCACTACACTGCTCTCTAATAGGTCATTCCCCAACTTATACTGGAACCCGGGGTAATTTAAGAAAGTTGCTTTAAATGCGTATAATTCACAGAGGTGTCTTGTGCTTGTGGTTTGAGTTGTTGCTGCCATCACTGATCTGCAAACACCTTCAAACTCTCCCTGCCCCGCTGCAGGAGCTGGGTCACTGGAGAAGAGGCAGCGGAGCAAGGGCAAGAGCAGCCCTGGCACAGCAGTTTTCATACCTAACAGCCAAAAAAAAAAGCTGTGGGTGATGTTTCCCTTGTATTAATAGCAGAAGAGCTTAAGAAGTGCTGCCAAGCATGGAGCAAGAACCTGACTCCTGCTAAAAACATACATAACAGCAAAATGCAAGAACTATCAAGAAGAGCTGTAATTTTTTTTACCCTCTATGAATTGGATTTATGGTGGCTTTTCTCAAACTTGGGTGCCAATTAAAGAAAAAACCTGATTCTTAGTGGGAGAGCTTTAGCAGCTTCTCACTCTGACAGGAAATAGTGACAATGTTTTCCAAGAAGTGAGCAAACCAGAAAGCTACCAGGAAATTTCAGAGTTCACCTCCCATTGACTTCAGCTTTGTAAAGCAGCACGACAGGTAATTCTCCTCAAAGTGGTGCTTAAGAGTATTATTCACCATCATCAGTAACATTTATTAATTATTTTGGGTTTGTTTTTTTTTCAGATGCACCAGCTCAAACTGATTCTTGTGTAAGCACATGAACTTCACTAAATTGGTGCTTAAAGAGGACAACACTGGGTATGGAAAGCAGCATTAGTTTACTGAATCACTAAGCAAGAATGTGGTTGGAATTACTACACTTGATTGTTTAACTCCATTTATTTTGATATTTCTGCATCTGATCGCATGATTTTATACTATGAAAACATTCTGTATGTAGAGCTTATGTGCCAGGGTGCACATAGATCACAACAGGTAAACACGAACACCACATGCAGTGTAGGAGTTCAAAGTTTAAAAGGCAGATATCGGTCATTACCTGGAAACCTCAGGGAAACTGTATTTGTCTTCTTGCTCTCCTCATTCTTCAGACACTAAGCTCTCCTTTGGCTGAAAAACAGCAGTAGAGACAAAACGATAAACAACAGAGTCTTCTCCTGAAACTTTATGGCTGATCATTCTATCAGTCTGAAAATCCTGGGTTTGATGAACCTACTGCTGGCACCTGCAGTCAGTATGGACCTTGGAAACTCAAAACCCACCACCAAACAACTCATGACTCATTTTAATGTCAGCGATGGAGAAGTGTGTGGACCCTGAGGGGCAACAGCAACCTCCACCTTGAATTGTGCCTCCAGGAGAATTCAGCCATATGCACATGTCTACAACAGGTCTTTGCCATGTGAGAGTTATTCACACACTCTCCACAGCCCCAGAACAATGTGTGTCCAACAACGCCTCTCCAGGCATTAAACCCCTTGTTAGCACTTGTCAAAGCACCACAATATCACCCGCTAGAAGCACACAGGCACAGCACAAACCACTCGGCAGGACCCATCACCGTGCGGCTCAAAGAAAGAAAGAATGGTGCACGTCAAAACAATAGACTCCCCGAGATTCTAGTTTAAGGGCCCAGTATTTCCCACCCAAAAACACAGGCACGGAGTGAGTAACAATAAGATTTAAAATATTGAACTTGTTGATGACCTCACAGGATGATTTACAAACTGAGTAGATCAGAAACCAATTGAAAACATTTTCTGTTCCCTCAGATATCCCTCCTCTCCTGTAAATGGAAAGCGTACAAAAATAAAAATGCCTTTCCTTTTCTTCACCCGGCAAAACAATCCTTAGTACAATTAACATAACGGACTGTCAAAAGTGTTCAAACCAAAGTGACAAATGCCGTGAGTGGCAGGCAAGCCCAGCCCGACCCACCAGAACACTGCACGCTGGATTTGTCATGCAAATCAAAATGGAACCTGACATGCTCTTTGTTCATTTTCCTTTCAAAAAATCTACTTTAAATGCCTCCCATGTGCCTTGTTTTGGAAGCTGACATTCCAAATGCATCAGCGCAAATTAAGGGAGGGATCCATTACCGATAAAGACGTTGCGATGCAGAGAGTTTCACCAAATCTTATTGGGAAGGCTGGAGGGACAACGGCTGAGCTGGCACCTGTGGGGTCACTCTGCTGCCACGGCTCCTCTCTGAAGCCTCTTCACAAAAACTCCATCAGCAGGTCCTTGCAGGAGAAGTTCTGGGAAGCTTTTGCCGCTTAATATTTATAGATCATAGTCTGCAAGCAACTGATATGTTGCGAATTTAGAGTAATAACAGCGGTTTTGCCTTAAGTCTTGTCTCTGTTAAAATGCATGATGGTTAATGTGCATAAGGCAAATATTTATATTATAAATTGATTTAGCTATATCTTATTTATTTCTGCTATTTTGCTGCCTGAGTGCATAAATTACAGCTTTTTATAAGATGCCACCAGATATACAGTATTTTACAGTTAACTTATACTATATAAAGATGCCTTTTAAACAATTGAGAGTGGTGTTCTGACCTCGTGAAAATATTTGGGAAACTTCCACTGACTTCAGTGGTTCATCCTTAGGGACACATTTTTAACAAAGCCCTCAAAGCATTTACTGAACATGTGGGGCTTTGCTTTAAAAATATATGAACATAACTGTTAATAAAGGAGCTTGAAATTTACTGTCAAAAATAGACTAACCCAAACTTTGGACTACATTAACTTCCCTAGTTTTGTAATTAAAACAGTTTACATGATGGTTTGGTTTTGCCTCTGCTAAAACCAGCAGTCAATCTGCATAAACAGTGGTTTCACCACTGCGGTTCCACTCTGAGCCTCCAAAAAATTATATTTAAGACTATGCAATCAGTCGGCTGGACTGCTCCATACCTCCACTGATGCTGGTACATGTACCTGTCCTATCCAGTTGTTGTTTTTTTCCATTCTGATAGACAAATGCTTGTTTTTCTCAATGCATTGCAGCTTGTTGGCCTTACCCTGCAGCATTTGGTCTGAAAGCTTCCAAGAATTTCATTAACTCATTTATCTCTTCTTCAGCTATTATTAGTAAAAAAAAAAAAATTACATAAACGTTTTCATTCAATGTCTTAACAGAACTATTATCTGACAATTTACTCTTATGTATAGTGTTTTAAAATAAAAGGCAAGAACTTTACTTTCTCCTCTACATTGGCTGTGAACTTGAATTTTTATGAATGAAATTTTCCCTGTTACTCAACTCATTTTGAGGCATTCTGGTTCTTCTCACTCGCCCCAAGATTTGAACATCTACACGCGAGGAATTTTCAGTGAAGGGGAGTGATGCCTCTGGAATGGTTTCCCTGCCAATTCACATCTGGTACTCAGTACAAGATCCATCTGCTCATTCAGGGTCTCCAGGGGCTTGTACAGTAGTGGCTGTAAGTACGGCTTTTAATTCGATTTTGTCGTTTGGCTGGTTAGTGAGTAGTTGACAGCCCGTCTAAAGGCAGCAGGGCAGTTGTAGTGAGTCAGTCACCATATTCCAGTTGCCAATTCATAATCCAGCAACTGACAGTCACATTTCAACAATTTAAAACTATATCAGTCATCTCTTCCATACTCCCAAATTGCCAACACCACAACATCTCTTGCTTAATTACGTTTAATTTAGTATTATTTCTTGCACACACATCTGTACTTAGGAGTGTTGCCAGAGCTCTGTAGAACAGAGTTGTGCTAATCTTACTTTACCTCACTAACCTGTCTGGGTTCAAAGAGAGGTGAAATTGTGGCATGGCCTCGGGTGCCCTAGTACTACCATAAGTAATAAGGCAGGAAAAGATAGAGCTTCCTAGGGGCAAAGCCTCGCATCTTTTAAATGCAAAGATGTTAGCATCAGCACCAATTAATCTGCCATGCCAAAGGGCATTAATTATGCCACATACAGGTTGATTTCTCTTTCCAAAAAGTGGGATAAGGATTGGTCACCGTTTGCCTCCTGCTATGTTTCTCACCGCCTTCTTTGGAGATGGTAAAAGTAGTTTGACCACAGTCATGGCAACAACTGATCAAATTATTAATACTTCTGGAGTATGGATAATTCAGATTATAGTGTGCAGAATCATACATTCCAAGCAGCATCCTGAAAACAAGATAAACTCTTGTAAAAGCCTTCTGAAGCAACACCTAGTATATAAACCCACAGAGAACATGTTAACTTCGGTATGAAACAGTTAGATAAGCTCTCCCATGTGTGAATTTTCTATACCTGTGCTAACTAGAAAAGATTTGGAAATAAGATCTCCCCTGATCTTATCATTTAAGTAATTCCTGATGATAAAATTCATAATTCTTATCTTATTAACCTGCACTCAGTTTAGCCCCAAAAGAAAGAACTGATCTCTGTTAAAACCTATCCCTTACTTAAAGCTGAAATTAATTTGTTTCATTTTACTATCCATTGGCATATTCATTGGCCCTCCTATATTTTTCTGTCTGGTTGACTGAAGCTTTCATTCTTGCACTGTCAAGAGACTCTTTGGTGAGAATCTTCTGTTTATATCTGTAAGTGCCTTAACTCTCACATCTTCCCAGCAGTTTCTCTTTGATCTCTGCATTTCTGAGTTTAGTCATTAAGTTTACATCAGAAGTTTTTTAGTTGCCCTATCTTTCACAGTTTCCAGGACTCAATTAAGAGAACACAAATCCCAAAAGTTCACTTAGAATTGATAGCTTTGCTGTATCTCTGAAATTACAGTATGAATTAGCATGATTCCTATTCCATTTCCATGTATTAAGCATTATATGTCAAGACGTGGCTTTTTTCCCCCCTGTGGATTTTGTTTGGAATCATACATTAAGCATATTGTAGTGTGGGTGGGGATTTTTCTTTTTTATTTAATCACTGTAGGAGAGTAATGAAGAATAATGACGAGTATATAAAAGTAGTATATAATGAAAAATATATTAAAACATCATGAAGAGAACTCCAAGAAACAACTCCTGAGTACACATTTCTACTAAGTAATAATAAGTAATAATTATTCACTTGTTGTTCACCACATGAATGCAGAAGATAGGTGACTCAGTGGTGCAAAACACACTGCGCATTCACTTTTCACTCTCTGCAGTAACTCCAGACATGTAAGTGACCTGCTCACTGAAAGCTGCGCATTGTGGGTACATTAAGATTCCCTGAGGGCCAAGTTCCTTGAGTACCATGCCCTGGAATACATTTGAACAACTCTGTACAAAAGCAGTTCCCAGCCAAACCGATGAATGAGAATCACAAGTGGCTGCTCTGTCAATCTTCCACACATGCTGCATTCAGGGCTGCACATCAGGACACGCGGGTTGCTGTGTAAGATCTCAGCTCCTCTCTTTGCCATGCTTCAGGGCAGTTGTTCCCTTACAGTACAGTTTCTCTTTTCTCAGTTCCCTGCTTACAAAAACAGGGCAGCACTAGACACTGGCATGCAGAAAAGCAAACTGAAACTGAGAGCTACCAGCCCAACGGCAATCTGATCGTGCCACCCTAAAAATACCCAGCACTCGCCTGCCTGCTCTTGCACCGTTAACCAGAAAGCTGGAGCTACTCCCTCCCTCCAGTTGCAATATTATGTAGCCTCTGTTTACGAGAGACTGGGAAAACACAAAATGGGAGTTGACTTCTGCTTTCCAAGTAGGTAGGGAAGTGCTTATCTCATGATTTTCACAGCCTGTTACTGCTGATCGACATCAAATCAGGCTGAAAATAAATATGAACTGAAAAAAATGAATCAGTAACTACTGCAGAAGAAATTAACTCAACATCTAGTGAAGTTTATTTGTGTAAAGAAAAGAAAGGGAAGCCCCTGAAATGGATCTGCATTTGGAGTATAGCAATATAGCTGTGGGACACGTACCTTCCCATGTGTGCACAAAGTATTTTTGTCTCAGTCCTACAGCATTTGTGCGTCCTCACCTCTCACGGACAGCCTGGGTTTGGTGGGCTGGACAGGGAGAGGGCAGAACCTGGAACATGAAAACAAAGAATTTCAGATGTCACCACAGAAGGAAGGTGTGTCAGGTCTCTTCCATGCTGGATGCCCTTGAATCCCACTGAATGTGCTCATTAGCTCGAGGCCAAAATAAAGAAATGCAGCTAGCCAGAACACTCACTGTGGATTTGTTATTCTCAGCAATGCCCCGAATAGCAAACTTTATTTACTTACAGATGTGACAGAACAGCGCTCCCTAATCAATACTGACACTGGCTTTCATGATGGCCTGAATCAGTAAGTTTATATTCAGCTAGTAAGCACTATTATTACAAAGTTATATTTCAAATTAAGTTCTCAGAAATTAAGCTAGATCTGTAGTATTCTTTCTTTAGTTAGTTACAATCTATATAGACAGATTTGTGTTTAAAGATGTGAGGACAACAGTGTAATTGTACCGACAGAACTTTCACTTAGACCGAGCTCCACATACAAAGGTATTTATTTCCCCTTTAAAAAAGGATTTACTTTGTAAATATTCCTGTGCTGGGATATAGTAATTTGGAGGACTGGAAGCTAGAAAGTTAAGTAGTGTGGCTATAGGGTGACTACAGGCAACCAAGAAAAGCACACAACTATGAAATAAAGAAAAAAAGTAAGTGGTAGAAAATATACACACAACAACACATTTGTGTTGCACTGTCCAGTCCCACTCAAGGCTGGAGCCTCACCCTTAGTTCCTCTGCTCACAAGCTGATCCAATTCCAAAGTCAGAGATTTAATTGCCTAACTATCTTTCTTACTCCTGTTTGGAAAGTTGCCCTCTGGCTCCTCCTCCTGGTTTTGAAATTTAGAAGGATGAAGCACCAGCAGAAGCTTGTAAACAGTAGGGAGGAAACAGTGATAGATTTTAAGCAATGAACAGCTTTCAAGGACAAAATTGCAGCTATCCAACGTTTAGGAGCCTTTCTCACACCTAATGCAATATTTGTCACTTTTTCTCACTTCGCACAGGGCATCACTGACCCCAAGATCAACCTCTGGTCACCTGAAGATGCTCTTCATTTGGTGTATGTTGCTAGTGAGTCTACAAGCTCAGGAAACTGGCAGATACCAGCACACCAGAAGGGCCACTGGGAGGTCCCCTGGTATCAGTCCGAGGGCCTGTCCTGAAGGGCTGATTCCAAACGTGTCCCCAGCCACACAGGGAAGCTGCCCGGGCTCTGGAACTTGTACTTGCCCCAGTACTCCTTGGGTCCTCATCTGGCAAAGAAAGGCGGGAATAAAATCAGAGAGAAACGTTTGACATCAGACTTGGAGTCTCCCTGCACCTATGGGTGATTTCTTCTGCCATCATCTGAGGCAACTTCATGGTTAATTACGGTTAAAGCTACAGGTACCAGCAGGACCTCGTGTCCGACCCAGTATAACCGCTTTTACCACAAAACCGATACCGATTCATATGCAAGCTTCTATTTGGAATAATTTGCCTCTGAATGACCGAGCTCCTTCGGGCAGCAGAGCAGCCCCTCAGCGCCGTCGCCGGGCAGGGGGCACCTTCCCTCAGGCGAGAGAGCACCTGAGCGGCCGTGGAGGCGCCGGGACGTGCCGCGGGAAGGCGCACCGAAAGCGCGGAGCTGCGGGCAGCCCAGCGGAGCGGGCAGACCGCGGAGGAGCCGTGCGGAGGGAGGACCGGGGGAACCGGGGCCGGGGCAGCGGCGCCCCCGGGTCGGTGAGGGGCGGCCCGCTCTACCCAGCATGCCCCGCGCCGCAGGGCGAGCGGCCCTTTCCCGCGAATTCAGTTCAAAGGCGGGGGAGGGGAGAAGCGCCAAGCGGCGGAGCGCACCGACCAACCAAACTCTTCCAGAACCATCCGTGCGTCACGCAGGGGTGGGCCCGGCGCGGGCCAATCAGACGGTGCGGCGCCATCTTCGGAGCCAATGGGCGAGTGGGGGAGGCGGGCGCGTCGTGGTCGTCGGGTTCGGCTGGTCGTAGCGCTGAGGAGAGCGGAGCGGAGGAGACTTAGAGGAGTTGGAGCTCGGCGCTTCCCCTCCCCCCTCCTTACCCCACCCGCCCCAGCTGCCCCCTCCCTCCCCGCTCGGTCTCCGTCCTGCCGGGGCCCTCTCGGGGGCCAGGCCCATGGCTCCTCAGAAGCACGGTGGAGGCGCGGGGCCCAGCTCGGGCTCCGCTGGCGGCGCCGCCGGAGGAGGAGGAGGAGGTGGCGGCGGAGGCGGTGGCGGCGGGGGGTTCGGGGGCTCCGCCGCGGCGGCGACTCCGGGCGGTAAATCCGGCGGTGCCGCAGGCGGCGGCGGCGGCGGAGGAAGCGGTTACTCGGGCGGTTCCTCGGCCTCCTCGGCGGCGGCGGCAGCGGCGGCGGCGCTGCCCCCCGTGAAGAAGCCGAAGATGGAGCAGATCCAGGCCGACCACGAGCTCTTTCTTCAGGCCTTCGAGAGTGAGTACCGGGCCGGGGGAGGAAGTGGGGGCCCGGGCCGGCGGGACCGGCCGGGGCCGCCGCAGAAAGGGCGGGAGGAGGAGGAGGGGAGGGCTGTGGAGAGTAGGGGCTTCCGGGGGTAAACACGGCCGGGGGAGGGAAGGAGCCGTGACCGAAGGAGAGCGGGGCTGGGGGGGCCCGGCGGGGCTGGGGCGGAAGCGCGGGGCTCGGGGCCGGTGGAGCGGCGGCCGGGGCCCGGCGGGCGGGGGTGTGTGGCTGCGCCAGCCGATGAACTTGGTTTCTCAGTCACAGTTCCCATCAGGCTTTCGGGGTGGCTGGTTCCCTTCCCTCCTCTCAACCCTTGGAGGCACCGGGGAGTTGAGGACGAGGCGGCTCTCGCCTCTTTGGCGACTGCCTTTGCAGCCCCTTCCAGGGGCAGGATGGGATTAAGACTTCACTGTATTTGGGTTTTCTTTGTCTGGCAATAATTGTCCCTTAGTTGAGATTTCATATTGGAAACCGACCTTTGCGACCCCCGCATCGCCCTGTGGCCGTTCCAGAGAGGAGGAGAGACCCTTGTATGTGCCAGAATAAAGTTTATGGAAATTTGTTTAAAAGGCAGAGTGTAGCAATGAACTTGGATTGTAGAAAAAAAAAATTCTGTGCATTTGCTAGGATTAAAGGAAATTTTTGATGCCCTACTAAATACACAGTGTGGTTCTGGGATTGGTGCTGTCACTGGTCGCACTCGCTGTAGGTAGTGACAGTGTTTGAGAAAGTGTTGGAGTTTTTGGTGGTGTCTCAAATGCTTGGCAATGCGGAGTCCTTTGAACCTTAGCCTTGTTAACAAAGCTCTATGTTCAATAAATACTATGCTGCAAACAGGTCAAGTGGCAAATGAGTTTTAAGAGGTTTGTTCGGTGTTGGTGTCTGAGATGGGGAAAAAAAATTCTCTTGCCCACGTCTCAGTCTGTCAGACGAGGGACGGACACATCAGGTGGGGATCAGGACTCAGTCACAGCATAAATGTGTCATAGTGCATTAACTTCCTAGTCTGAATATTATGGGAAAACTCCAATAAGTAAATACTGGATTAAAAAAAATCTAACACATGTAGGATTGAATCGCGTTCTTCCTGAATGTTTTTGTCCCTTTTCAAGGTCATATGCTGGAAAAAGATAAAGCTTTATTTTGAGCTTTTGCTGAGTAATATGGACTTGTGAAACGTGTGTCTGTCTGCAGGTTGAGAAGTGTGTTTCAGAAATTTTTTACTTGGGAAAACTGATGTTGAAGCAGTGGTGTGCAGTCTTTAAATTAAATTACATCCCTGTGAATGTCATTTAATGTTTTCATACATTTCTAAATTATAATCTTGTTCTTTTTTTTGAGACTATGGAACTTTGATGTTTCTTAAAAGCTGCGAATACTCTGTTTTCAATTTCTAGCAAAGGGCATCTTTCTTCATTTCTTTCTTTGCTATCTTTTATCTTGATTTGAAAAATACAAATTTTATTATGATAATTTGCATGGAACAAAATTTTACTGGTTTTCGTCAAGCTTCTAAAAGGAAATACTGGGATCATTTTAAGGTTTCCTTCTCTATTAACAGATTCTTTGGGGTCTTACATTCATAAGTGTAGAAGTAAGGCTGAATCATATCTTTAAAAAGAGATAAGGGATATAAAATGCTTTCCATTTTTACTTCTAGTCACAGAGTTCTCTAAATTTCAATAAGGTGTCCGGCTATTTGAAATAAATTTTTTGCAGTCATGTGAAAATAAAGTTTTATATTTCTTAAAATAGATGATTGTTTCTGTGTGTGGGAAATGGAGGCAGCATTAGCAGCCTTAGCATGGGTATCAAGGCATTCTCGATTCTCTTTTGCTTTCCACTTAATATGTTTTATCAAGTAATTTCCTGGTTTCTTGCTGGTGTTACCTAGTGGAATGGCTTTTATTTCTGTTTTAAAAGCGTGTATTTATTTCAGTTTAGACTGGAATTTTTGTTAGATATAACCTGATCCAGACAAAACCTTTTTTGTCTCAATAAGCTGAAGGTCATCTTTTCTGTAGGTGAGTCTTGCTCTTTTTGAACTTGGGTTTTTACTCTTATTTCAAATTATGCCACCCTTTCACGTCGGCATTGCACATGGCTGTGTTACCCTACCTCTGTTTGCGCTTTGAAACAGTACCTGCTTTACTAGAATCAACATTTTCCTGATCCTATGGATGTAAAAGGTTTTGGACATGATTTCCCAAGCTTAGAATGATCTGTAATGTGTCATAGTCAACTGACGGCCCATGTTCTTGTTTTGGTACCTTGCGAGAGTGACCTTGGTACTTTCCAAAAGGATAAAACAATCAGATACCAAATTGTCCAACTATGTAAATTTAGTATAATATTTTCGTGTCTTACCAGATGTGGTCATTAACCTAATGAAGAAAACTTACCTGTTTGATAATAGGTTGTAATATGTTGATTTTTTTTTTTCCTGCCCTTTTATGGTATAAAGTTTGCTCTTGCTTTCCACAAAATATATTTCTTACAGTCATAGTTGAGTTGTGACTGCTGATTTATGGAGGTTAAACAATAAGTTATTTTGTGTTATACAGCAGGTGGAGTAACCTTTGACTTGTTAATTTGGAATTATTTGGGCATTGTGATGCTTCACGTAGTCAATGACTTTTGTGATAATTGTTTTAAAAAATTAAAATGCTAAATTAGATATTTTTTATCATTATAAGGTTGTCTTTCTGAAGGTATATTGTATGACATATGTTTCTTTTTCTTAGAACCAACACAGATATACAGATTTCTACGTACCCGGAATCTAATAGCAGTGAGTAATTGCTCTTTATAACTCCTTTACTTCAGACTTGTAGGAAATGTTAATTAAAGCATAACCTTTTTTTGTTTTTTTTTTCCTGCAGCCAATATTTTTGCACAGAACTCTAACTTACATGTCCCACAGAAACTCCCGAACAAATATCAAAAGGTAAAATTGTTTTTTGCAATGTAATCCTAGAATGTTAAGCAATAAGCAGAAGTCCAGAAAACAGTGAAGGGTGACATCCTCTTTTCATGAAGTGTGTAAAAGGTGACCTTTTCTTTTTGAGGAGCTTAAAAACCACATACATAATTTTACAGTTGATTTCTGAGACCGAACAACTTTTCTGCAATGTTAAAGTTGTGTGTGACTCTGTGGTAGTGACTTCTGTTGATACTGGGGGTACTCAAATGTGGATAATTATGTGCAGAATCTGAGCTAATTCTCCACGTTTGTTTTCTATTTGGGGGGAGAACGTCTTAAACAAAACTGTGTAACATCTGAACTTTTGTAATCAATGGTGCTTGATCATAATCATACAAAGCATTTTGTTTTAAACCGTAACGCAACTGTTTATTAAAAAAAAAATCCAAGGCAAGGCCCCCCCCTAAATATTGGTTTTGTTATTTAGTCTGGGAAGGATCCAGTAATAATTTCTGTATCTATTGTAAAAGATGGAAAAATAAGATTAGTTAATAGTATTTTACAAAAAATCCAGCAAATGCTTTAAAAAGGTTGCTTTGAACCGAATACATCTGAGAAGTGGGCTTCAGTATTGACACTGCAAAACAGTAGCTTCCATCGTTCGAGGTGCTACAGCTGCATGTCAGTAGACTTTAAAACATATAAATACTGCAGAGTGAAAAGTGCAGTGTACATTATTTATTAGCAGAATCGCAAGGTCCTTTCAGTTACTTCCTCCCTCACTGAAAATCATTTGTTACACGTTGGATTTTTTTTGTAGCCTGAACACTTATTATTTTAAAATAATATTTTAACACTAAAGTCCTTATTGCTTGGAAACAGTTGCTGTGGGACTGAAATACTTAATCACGAATGCATAAGGAATACCAATAAAATCTGATTCTACAGATAATTCTAATGTAAACTGTATTTGTATCTAAGGAAGGTAATATTTGAATGATTTGTTGAGCAACAAAATTGCATGGTTTTATTTAAATTAAAAAGCTATATTGGGCATTCTTGGATCTCTTGGATGTTGTTTAATGTTCTTGCCAATAGCTTTGACACTACAACAAAACTTTTTCTTAAAACTGAATTTGTAACACACAACTTCACGTATTTAGGACAGGTAATGATCAGATTTTTTTTAAACTTGAATTTGCTGCTTTCTTTTCCTTATAAAAGTTACCAAAGTGCATTGTTCGCCTATTTTAAAATAGGGCAGAGCCAGATTTTAAGAAACAATATTCAGCCTTGGTGGTTTTCTTTTGTTTTTTTCAACTAGAATTGTCGCAGCAGGAAGTTCTTGTTTATAACTTAATTTAAGTTATAGCTGATTGAATGTGCATGTTCTTTTACCTGCATCTGTTGCTTTGGATATCTGCTGTAGTTGCTGGCAAACAAGAAATGGTACTTTACATGGACATTGTGTTGTCCCCTGTTCCAAATTCCAATTCAAATTCAGCTGCACAAGCGATGCTTAGTTTCTCTTTGAAACTCTGAATTTTTTTTTGCTAGTTCATTTAACACTTTGTTTTAAATCCGTGATTTTAGGTAGTGTTCTAATAGCAGATTAATAGCCATTTCACTGACTGGTTTTCTGACAGTACTGACTTATTGAAATCATGCTGGTAATTAGGTCTAGGAAGATCAAGTAATACCTTCTGGTATATTTTCTTTATAAAAATACAATAATGCAACAGAAGTGAGCTGGCATAATTGAGGGGAGGGAAAATACAAAACAAAGCCACCCAGAAAATAATTGCAAAGTGGTGTGTTCTCCCCTGGGCCCCTCCTCCCACCTTTCCATGCCCTGCCAATATTCTGCTCCTTCTCTTTCAGCCTGGTTAAGCCCACAAAAGTTACAGTTTAAAGGTAGTTTGGACTATTTAGATATAGTGGCAAAACAGTCTCACCTGGGCTTCCAGCCGAGGTTCGCGGGGTTGTTGTTTGCTGATCTGTGCTGGTAAACACTTGCAAATGTGCACAAGGCCTTAATCGCCATTCTTCATTCAGTAGAAATGGTTAAGGTATGTGGTCCTGCTGTTATGGTGAAAAAGAGGCTTTAAAAGCATAAAAAATATCTTAACTAGAATAGGAGGTTTTCCTGAAGCTTATATTAGGAAAAATTTGTATCCCTAGCTCCAGTATAGTAAAAGTGTTAGTATAGTTCTCTTTGTGTCTTTTGGAACTGCATCATTATTAGCCTGCTTATGTGGACCATGACTGTACATGTATATTTATTTATTCACCTAGAACTTCCTAATTCTGAATTTTTAAATGGCCGATGATTGTCACTTCAGTAAACCGTATCATATTTAAAATATAAAGAAGTTATCTCCAAACCTTGTAGAACTTACGTATCACAAGAGTAATTATAGCTCCACATGTTTTATCTCTAGCTCTACGGTAGTCTGAGAAAAATGCCAGACAGATTTGTCACTTGGAGGTAGGGAAGTAAAACTGTATTTTTACCACAAAAATTTCCATTGTTGTTGGTCTGTATGTTTAATAGTGAGATAGTGTTTATAAAGACCAGGATGCTTAGAGTATAGAGAAGTGTTGATAGGGAATAAGTTAATGGACACATGTCAGCTTGGGCTAAAAAATATTGATGTTACTGCTTCTCTTTGGAGATGTGATGTACTTGGGTCCAGTGATCCCTGACAGAGAACTGAAATAGGATTTCTGCCTGTGGGTTTGTCTTCAGGTGTCAGTAGATGGTTAGACCAAACAATGACATGGGAAAGAAGTTACTAACTATTAATAGAAGTGGTTTCCCATACAGTATTTGGATGAAGAATTAAAAAAAAAAAAAAGATTGGCATAGTAATAGCATGCTATGACATGACTTTCGACATGCTGTTAATTATTACTGTGCTTGACCGGAATAAGAGTGGCTGGAGAAAGTGCAAGATGCCACAGCATCCTCACAGCTAAACTGAGGGAGTGCGGTCTGGATGAGCGGGTAGTGAGGTGACTGCGAACTGGCTGAAGGGAAGAAGCCAGAAAGTCGTGGTCAATGGGGCAAGGTCCAGTTGAGGCCTGTATCCAGTGCAGTGCCTCAGGGGGCAGTGCTGGGGCCGGTATTATTCAATATATTCATCAATTATTTCAACGAGGGAATAGAGTGTGCTATGAGCGAGTTTGCTGATGACACCAAGCTGGGAGGAGTGGCTGAACACCAGAAGGCTGTGCTGCCATCCAGAGACCTGGACAGGCTGGAGAGTTGGGCAGGGAAAAAATTAATGAAATAGACCAAGGGCAAGTGTAGAGTCTTGCATCTGGGTAGGAACAACCCCAGGTTCCAGCATAAGTTGGGGAATGACCTATTAGAGAGCAGCGTAGGGGAAAGGGACCTGGGGGTCCTGGGGACAGCAGGGTGACCACGAGCCAGCACTGGGCCCTTGTGGCCAGGAAGGCCAATGGTACCTGGGGTGGATTAAAAGGGAGGTGGTCAGTAGGTCAGAGAGGTTCTCCTGCCCCTCTGCTCTGCCCTGGGGAGACCACACCTGGAATATTGTGTCCAGCTGTGGCCCCTCAGTTCCAGCAGGACAGGGAACTGCTGGAGAGAGTCCAGCGCAGGGCAACAAAGATGCTGAAGGGAGTGGAGCATCTCCCGTGTGAGGAAAGGCTGAGGGAGCTGGGGCTCTGGAGCTGGACAAGAGGAGACTGAGGGGTGACCTCATTCATGTTCACAGATATATGAAGGGTGAGTGTCAGAAGTATGGAGCCAGGTGTCACCAGTGATAGGACAAGGGGTAATGGGTTCAAATTGGAACAAACACAAGAGGTTCCACTTCAATTTTAGAAGAAACTTCTCAGTGAGGGTGACAGAGCACTGGACCAGGCTGCCCAGGGAGGTTGTGGAGTCTCCTTCTCTGCAGACATTCCAACCCGCCTGGACACCTTCCTGTGTAACCTCATCTGGGTGTTCCTGCTCCATGGGGGGATTGCACTGGATGAGCTTTCCAGGTCCCTTCCAGTCCCTGACATTCTGGGATTCTGCTGTCTTGAAAATCCTGGGTGTTACAGATAGTTATTACAAAACTTAGGTTTGTCTGTTATGCATGAGGATGTGGTAACATAAAAATACTCATTCAGTTTAAAGGAATTTCTGTATTTTTTTAAATGTTCTTACAAGTTAGCTTCAAAGGCAACAATTTTGATTTAACGGCGGTTTTTGGTACCTATTCTTAGTTTTTCTGCAAGATTTTAAGAGGACTCTTGTAGCTAACCTCAGTGTGACAGTAGGAAAGGTTGTGTCATTGTCTTTCTGTATCAGTAATGCTCACAAATATTAAATACAAGCTGTGGCAGGTAGTGTATTTTATGAATGATTGTTAAACTTTCCCCCATTCCTGAAACATGTTTGTCTCAGCTGGTTTCTGGCTCATATTGTGATCATGACATAACTTTGCTGTAGAGCTGGTTTAGGCAATTCTTTAGTCTGAAGAAAGCTGCCTAAAGATACGTGTGCTACTTGCTGTTGTGCAGGACAGTGGCTGATTTGGATGAGCTTGGGGACTCTTTCACCTTAGAATCTGAAACTTTCAACAAATTCCTCTCCTCTTAACACCTCTTGCTTTAAAGCTGAGCATTGTAATGTTCATTTTAATAATCCCACATTTCAGTGCAGGTGAGTCGGTTCTTGAATCTGTTATCTGTGTGAACCTTAGGCTGAGTAGAGCTTTGAATCAGGGATTGCTTACTCCAAAAATTGATGAGAAATTCTCTTTCTCCTTGTTATCTGTCAGCAGCCCTGTATTTGTGTGGTGGTTCTTGCCCAGTGTTACTGTTGAGCCACCGTGTGATTTGTAATGGAATCATTCAGATGCATCACATCCCAAATGTAGACAACGTATGGCATCAGTGTTTCTTCAGTCAGGTTATTTCCATAGACAATGCTTCCCACATCCCTAGAACATGTCGTCATTGTTCCTCCCACAAGAAATCCAGTATTTGGCAACAGCCTATATTCTTATTTCATTTTTCTAAGGAAGGACACCCTTCCTCATCTTGCATTGTCACTCGAATCTAGTGCAGTTTTGTTGGCATCTAGATCCAGGCATTAATTTTCCTTTAAAGGAGGACTATTATGGACACTATTGAATAACTTCTATTTGAGTGAACTTTATTTAGCAATGAACATTAAATTGTATGTATGGTAGAGCAGACTGAACATATGAGCATGAACAGACTGATGTCAGAATTACACAGAGTAGTGATTTGAAGTGATTATTCTCCGTGACATTGTTGTCATTGCTCGTTGTCATCCCCCCGTTTCCTGGGAGTGTGCTCTAGAAGAAGCAGAATTCATTGTTCTTTGTGTCTATTTAACATAACTTTGTGGAGAAAGTAAGGGGTTTTGCGATTATGGTTTTAACTGTTTTGTCAGATAAGGTTTTAAGTGTATTTCATTATTATGATGAGGAATAATATAGTAATGGCTGAAAAGTTTGCTTGTAAGTTCCTAATAAGTGTGTCGTTAAAGTGGAAACATTTTCTTTGACCAAAGTTCAACATGTACATTGCAAGTTTTGAATGAGGTGCTGTTAAATGACACTTCTTAGGAGCAATAAGATTATTTCTGAAAGCTCTGGTTTTAATTCTTTGTATTATTTTGATACTGCCTGAGAAGCTGTGCTGCTGTTGTGTCCTTATAACACGGTTCTGCTACTAGGCCTAAAATGGGATAGAAATGGTGCTTTCTGGATGGAAGGGTAAAATTGTGTATATAAATAGGTTTAGATTAAAAACTGACTCAAAATTTAGACTGAATAAATGTTCTTGTTATATCTTATGGGAATAGTGGCTGTGTGAACCTGTTCTTTCTGCTTTTTCTTCACAGGAAAACATTCAAAGTAGATGACATGTTATCAAAAGTAGAGAAAATGAAGGGAGAACAAGAATCTCACAGGTACTGTCCTGCATATATATTTGTGTATGTATGAATTAGCACACTTGTGTCAGTAACTAATCCGTGTGTGCTGGAATTTTTTTTTTAAAAAAAGGCAGATTTGGGGAGAATACCATGAAGTTACACTATTTGGGGTTTATAGGGTCATATACTTGCTATATTTAACCTTATGTTAATAGTATTTAAAAGATCTTACCCATCTCAAGCCATGATAGGGTAACTAGTTATAAAATGTTTTCATTAAAGGCTATAAAACTTAACAGTTTTCCCTTCTAATTTTCTTATGAGAAATATTACTTGGTCTGACCACACATATACCTCATGGTGAACCTTTGCATAGTTCTGTCTGAAAATCAGTGCTCTCTAAAAAATATATAATTTCAAGTCTTAATTCCATATGAAATTGTCATTTGGAGGGCAGCTTACTCTGTGAATTCTAATTGTGAAATAGTAATTACCTTTCTAATAGTGTACCTATTGGTTTTATCATGTTATTTTTTTGTTTTTCCACATTATTTATGTAACGCACTTAAGTGTTGGATAAATCTCGTATTTTATCAGATCGTACTACTCTGCCTCAGAAAAAAATACTAAACTCTTGCTGAATTTGCCATGTTGTATTTGGCAAAAGTCAAAGTTGCGCAGAGATGTGGAACTTGGGGGTGATGCGTTTCAGTTCATTTTCATCCTCGTCTGTCTTTGTAATGATGGCAAAAAGAAGGAACAGTGAATACGCCTGGTCGGGTGTTTCTTGACGTAATTCCTAGTGTTGAAATGATATGAAAAGCCTATTCATGGAGAAGTGATGTAGCATACAATGTGTTTGTGATACGTGATGACCATAATTATTTTATTTAAAAAATTAGATTCTTTCTGTATGAATTAAACACATACACTTTTTATGAAAGTATATATGATGGAAATTAACCGATCCACTGTAAGACTCCAGAATAATTTTATTCTCATCTACACAATTCAGTCAGAGATCCATTTTAGTCCTGCAGGTTGGCTTCACGGTCTTTTTTGACAGAAAAACAATAGATAATTTGCCAAAACCCTTGTATTTAATGTACTGAATAGATAAAGAAATGCAAAGCATTCTGGAATTTTTAAAACAGAACTGGACATTTCAAAGACTAATATAAGTTGCTGGAACATGCGAAGACCTGTTGAGATGGTTTTTTGTGGTGTTTGCTTGGCTTTTAATCAGCTGGTCCTTTTCCGTAGCATTTGCAAATAATCAGATGACTTCACAGGCAACCATGCTAGAGACAATTTAGTCTGAAACAAATGTATAAATTTCGAGTTCTAAGAGGTTTTATAGGTTTACTCTATGTTATTTTTCTTCGTTATCTTCTACTGCATGTATTGTGGATACTTGCTAGGTAAATAGTCTTTTTTTAAGGACAAGGATCGTGTTGAAATAGTCAGAATATTGATTTGTGTGTTGGTTTTTGTGCTTTCAATATAAAAAAAATGCACTTTAGTCTAGAATTGGTCTGGGAAAGCAACACGAATGAATGATGCAAGGTGGTATAGATGGAGGCTTTTGAATGCTCGAGCTGTTGGGCACTTTCCCTCATCAGCTCAGTGCTCTCGGGAGTGTTTGTGTTTAAAAATAGGCGTTGAATGTCAGGTTGTATCTTCCTGAGAAGTCACTGAAGGTGCTCAAAATTGTATCTGCTGTTCTAGTGTAGCAGATGGCATTTTGTTCAATACTACATACTTCAGAAATACTGAGTGGTTTCGAGACCCATTTTAGTCTAGGTTAACGAATACTTGCTTTAAGCCGAAATGTATTCTGAATTTAACAATTTGAAATAAAATGGGTCTACAGTCAGCAGAATAGGCCATAAGCTGCAGTGCTGTGAAACAAAAGAGATGCACTTACTATCTTGATTGCCCATGTTTTGTGTGATACGGACTTGATGTGATTCATAATCTTTATTTCTAAGGCTGCACCTTCCCCATTGTAAAGACTCTGCTTATCAAACTTAAAATACTTATTAAAGAAAACCCAACATGGTACCAAGTGCATGGTTCAGGGTGAAGTTCTAGAACATTTCCACCACAACCCATCTCTGCTGGTGGTTGCTGGGAAATGTGTTTGCCTGTGAATGCAAGGTCTCCCCTCTTCAGAGAATGCTCTGCTACCGGACTGCTTAAACCACTACTTTTCTCTTTTTAGTGTATCAAGTCATAGAACACAGAGAGAAGAATCAGTCTGTAAATAGAAAATGAAAACTGTCTTGAATGTCAGTGAATGGAGCGGAGTGGCTGCTGTGAGAGGAAAAGACTTAGTTTTTCTAACATTTCCTTTTTTTTCTGTTTAGCTTGTCTGCTCATTTGCAACTTACGTTTACTGGGTTCTTCCATAAAAATGGTACGTTTGTTAATTCATTCATTATACTGTTAATTTGTATAGCACCTTTGAATTTCAAATATTCTATTCACAGATCTATATTAGCATTTTGAATCTCTGCTGTTTGTATGCAAGTGAAGGCACATGGGTTCTGTTGTCTTTACATCTGATGAGCATAACGAAGTATTTCAATGAATATCAGATTCTTCACAGAATCACAGAGTGTCAGGGGTTGAAGGGCCCTGGAAAGCTCATCCAGTGCAATCCCCCCATGGAGCAGGAACACCCAGATGAGGTTACACAGGAAGGTGTCCAGGCGGGTTGGAATGTCTGCAGAGGAGGAGACTCCACAACCCCCCTGGGCAGCCTGGTCCAGGCTTTGCCACCCTCACTGAGAGGAAGTGGCCCAGGTGGCCAGCCCCTCCTTCCATGATCCATAAACTCTCCTCTTCCCTTTGAGCATACCCAGCATACCCATGTCTTTTTGACATGGACTAAGGTGAAGCCATTGTGCTTTTTAACTTAAGCCCGTAATGATATTTGTAAGATCTTAAACCAACAAACATAACTTCCTATAGATTCATTCCATTTGGGCTTGTCATTCTTTTTCAGAATTTTTTTGACAAGCTTTTTTAGCCAGACATCTAAACATGTTTTAAATTTCTATTGTTTTTCCATATGAGGGCATATTTCCAGTTTAATATAAATTCACATGAATAAAGGTTCTCTTACTATGCAGTAAGAGAGCATCTGCATCTGAAGTTTTGATGCAAGCTAAATTCTTGGTTTGCAAGCTATAAAGGAGGAAAGATACAGGATATAATTACACTCTTCTGTTATTAGTGTATTCTGACTTTCCTTAAATCTACCTGCATCCCTTCTCTCTGCTATAAAAATGTTTTGGCAGTGCCCAAGGTAGCAAGTTTACTGCTTTTTAATCTGCTAGTATTAGAACAGGTGGGATGTGCTCTCAGGTGGGAACCTGCAGTAAGTTTGGGCAAGATTGAAACTTACAATTTGACTCAAGGTGTTTGTGCTGTGGTTAAAAAGTGATTCCGGGTGGATTTACACCATTGAATAGATCTTCACTTTTTCAGAATTTAAAATATTTTTCTGTTTAGATAAGCCATCACAAAACTCAGAGAATGAACAAAATTCTGTAACCTTGGAAGTCCTGCTTGTGAAGGTTTGCCACAAGAAACGAAAGGTAAGAATTATTTGACAAACTGTTAATATATGTTAAGGCAAAATGTTTACCAGCATCTGTTTAACATTGCCATACAAGTTAATGGTGAAACGATGCTTCTGTTGAGATTTAGTCTTGAAATTTGATCTATTGAAGTTGTTTTCTTTTGACTGGGTAAGGGTTTATTCAGAAGCATATATATGTGCGTGAATATATATATATATGGATTATGCTCTGCTTTTTGAGAAATAACTGGAAGTTTTTTAAAAAACATTCTGCTTTATGTGTGGAATTTAGCTTGCTTTTAAGGCAGATTCACTCCCTGTGAATTTCAGTCACCTCTATTTTTACTTCTGTTCTTGGTATCATGTCATTAAACTATTAATTTTGTTGTGATGTCCAGAGGCTTAAGTAAACCAGGTAATCACAAGATCATAGTCTATCTCTTTTAGAAATGAAAAGGAACAAGTTGTGATTGTTTCAAAATCCCCAGTCATCTGCCAAGTCTTGTCTCTTTCCTTGGTTTTTCTGTCTCTATATTTTTTTACATTAGCCATCTTGATTATTGCAGATTTTAGCTACTGTGAATCATAAACAATTTTGGTCTCTTTCTTTTTTGAAGCATCTTTGAATTTGCTTGCTATGTTAGCCATGCTTGTTTCACACTGCTTGGCAATCGATCTTCGCAGCCATGGGAATATGGGAGACTCAGTAACACATGCTGTAATTTTTAACCAAAAAGGGAAAGACTTGCAGTCAAGATTTTCCCCAAGAATGCCAAAGCTGTTTTAACATCTTTTTAAGAGTTAATATTGTTTCTAGCCAATTTTGTTATTTGCTATGGTATGGATAAGTATGGTGAAGGCAGGAGGTGCTGATGGTTATTCAAAATACTTTGCTGCAAGTTTCATACTTAGGCCATCTTGCCTTGTTTTTCCAATAGTGCACAGTGTTCAATGATCTGTTTGAGAGATAGTGAATAGAATAAATCGTAGGTAAGTGGTTCTTTATCGCCCAGATCGGGCAAAGTGCACTTTGTAATATTGGAAGGAGGAGATAGGAAGCCCTCAAAATATATACATGACCAAAATATTGAATTTCTTTAGGTAAACAGAATTAAATTAGTATTAATGACTGCTCTGTAATCTTTCGGAGTGCCTCATGTTAGTGTTAATTTAATCACTTAGAGAAAGATGGCTGCTGCCTGTAGTGGTTATAAAATGCCATTTTATTTACACTTTCAAATACTTGTTTTTACGTTTAAAACCTGGGATTGTTATTCCAGATTTTCTTATTTCCATCTGTTACAAGGCTTATTTTCAAAAAGAAGGCAGGACAAGTACACTTTATGTAAGTTTTAGCACTGAACATCTTTGCTCTGCATTCTGAAAACCTAACCTTGTTTTCCTGCAGGATGTCAGTTGTCCGATAAGACAGGTTCCTACCGGTAAAAAGCAGGTGCCTTTAAACCCCGACCTCAGCCAAATCAAACCAGGCAACTTCCCATCACTTGCGGTTTCCAGCAATGAGTTTGAACCAAGCAACAGCCACATGGTGAAGTCTTACTCGTTGTTATTCAGAGTAACTCGCCCAGGAAGAAGAGAGTTTAATGGACTGATCAATGGTGAAACTAATGAAAACATTGGTAACTTCAGTCTTTAAATATGCTTTTACAAGGGGCCATATGTAGTTGTCTTGGTCTGCAGCATAGGTTGTGTTCTGAGAAGGGCCTGTGTGAGGCAACGCTGAGGAGTGAGTAACGTGGTTGCTGTGACTCTCATTAAACCTCAAGCAGCAGCGGTCCCTGCTGACACAGCTGTGGGTGCTCTCGGCAAAATGACGTGACTAGTCAATAGAGAAAATGCCTTCATAACAATTTTCTATAAGCTATTTTCTTAATCTTGTCAGGACATTAGAAGTTACATAACAAATGTTACAACGTTGAAGAGTGCGTATAGAATGAGAAACTTCCTTGCTATTTTATAGCTGCCAGAGGAGGAAGGTCAAATCCCAAAGTCTTTGTGCTGACAGAGTAATATGACTAAACTATAACTATATGTGAGCATCTCTAAAATATGATTACTGTTAAGCTAAGTGCTCTTTCCATTGCTGTTGAGCTGTTCATTAAATACTGTGTCCTTTTCTGCTGTATGACACATCTGATATAATCAACAGCCAGTTATATTTTACGATTGCGTAGAAGCTGATCTTTTCAATTTGTGCTTATATTATAATTGAACACCATATTTCTTGTTTACAGATGTCAATGAGGAGCTTCCAGCTAGAAGAAAAAGAAACGCTTCAAACCGTGAAGATGGAGAAAAGACATTTGTAGCACAGATGACTGTATTTGATAAAAACAGGTAATATTATCCAATATAAATATTTTTTTCTGTTAATCACTAGGAGTTTGTTTAATATTAAACTTAAGTCTCTGTTTTCAGTTTAGGCTGTATTTGGCTGCATTTTGAGTTGGTAGTTACAATAAGAGCTTAGGCTTGTTGCCTTTTAAAAAAAAGAGTCTACAGGTCTCATAATGCACATTTTGTACTGAGACCAGTTCAGTGACATTGCAAATAATTCCCTTTTATGAAGTTTAGTATCATCCTGTTAATATGCATCAGTTTGTCTGGTCCTTGTCGTTTTTTTCACAGATGCAACTTCTGTGCTTCTCTTAAAGATCAGTGGCAACATAATTAACAAGTAAAACATCAGTGGCAGCATAATTAAAAAGTAAAACAAACAGTCTCTGAAATCTGCTTACTGCTTACATTCTGTTGACACTGAGTTGCCAAATAAATTTGCCTGCAAATCTTCCTTTAGCTTCATGGAAAGTTAATTACTGTGAAATGTATTCTACATTTTAATAGACAAACAATACAAATGAGCTTCTTTACTCATAGTCCATATTTTGTGTGGGCAGGCGCTTGCAGCTTCTGGATGGGGAATACGAAGTGGCCATGCAGGAAATGGAAGAGTGTCCCATTAGCAAGAAAAGAGCAACATGGGAAACAATACTTGATGGGAAGGTATGGATTGTTTCAGTAGCTGAAAGACCTCTCTTCACTTAAAATAATCTGGATGAAGGTGGGACACAAATCAAAGTTCAGTTGGTGGCTCTGAAAATGGACTAAATTGAACAGTGAATAGCACTTCTCTTTCAGGATGTGTGGACATGAGTTTTAGCTTAGCGCTCAGTTTAGGAAAGCTTTGGCCACACTAGATCGTTAATACGAGCAGGTGTTAACTACTGTAGGTATGGCAACTGTGTCTTTCAATGACTTCTTAATTTCTGTCCTATAAAATCAGGCAAATTAAATGGTATTGTAATAAATTCAAGTTGATCAAATCAAAAGGAACAAACTGCAGAAGCAGAATACTTTGGATAAACAAAGAGGAGCTCAGAGCTTCCACAGGTGTGATCTTACACACAGACATCAGGACAATGCTGAAATTCAGTGATGAAAGGAGGGGGGCTTGTCAGTGTAGGACAGTGTCATGCAAAGAGAAATTGTTATCAGTTGTGGCCAAGGAGAAGAATACAAAAATTCTAGATGGTTATGAGGTAATTGTGAATCAAAATGATTATATAATTATGAAAAAAGCAGAGATGATCCAAAGTACATAGCAGAAATATAGTTATAAGCTTTATTATCCCATTCAGCCTTTACCTGGAATACTGCTTCTAATTCTGTTGAACTACGTTAAAGAAATCAAAATAGAGAAAGCCAGGAACAGCGTATAGGAAGGTCATGGGATGAGATCCTACATGTAAATGTGCTTAAATTTATGTATAGATATATATGTAATTTGTTGAACTTTGTTAAACTGAGACAGGGATATAGTTGCTTTCTGTTGGTGGGTGAATGTGAGGGAGGTTTTTCATACTGAAGGTTCTACACAAAGAGAAGTAAAAACAGTCATGACCAATGTGCTTATCACCCAGATCTGGTATTGTCATTGGATTTCTGGTTTTGCAATAGCATTTCTGTAAACTAATGAGACCTGATTATAATAAAAAGCTTAAGATGGTTTTCTGTAATTTCATCGATAAATTTAGGTTATGGTACTTAATAATAGGGGTTTGAACTTGGGTCTCTTCTATTTCTTTATTGCTATTGTCTCAATAAGTGAGTTCAATATAAGAACATAGCCACAGGAGATTATCCCAGCAGACAGTGGTGCAGTTTTTAGAGCTCGTGTATGAATACACCGTACTGGACTGCAGAGTTACAAGTAGGTGTGAGCAGAAAGAAAAGCACTGGCAGCAGGCGGGTGGGTAGGTGCTGTTTGGTGTTTCACGAAGATCAGTGTGTGTCACAGTGGTTGCTCAGTAATGTGCACGAAACTGCATAGTCATATTTTCAGCTTTTTTTTAGTATATCTAAATGTGTATGCTAATGTTGAAAGCACAAGGACTTCAGAAGACTAAAAAAATAACATCTGTCCCCATTTTGTGAATATTTTCTCATGATTGTTTTTGTACACGGGAAGACACTAATTTTGCTGTTTTATTTTTTCATTCCTCCCCCAGAGACTGCCTCCATTTGAAACATTTTCTCAGGGACCTACACTTCAGTTTACTCTTCGCTGGACAGGAGACACAAATGATAAGTCTACAGCTCCTATAGCTAAGCCTCTTGCAACACGCAATTCTGAAAGCCTCCCACAAGAAAACAAGCCCAATTCTGTTAAACCGACTCAGACTATAGGTGAGTAAACTTTGGTGTTGCTGCTGAATAATCATCTGCTCAGCACTTCTTTGCCTCAGGGTTCCTGGCTCACTGGTACAACTGCTTCAGGTCATCTTAAGCATGAAAAGGCAAAAATGAATGGGCTTTTTGTATCCCACATCTTGTACATTTTTTAGGGTAGGTTTAGAAGCTAAAAATACCGAGGTCTTTGAAGTCAGAACAACATAGAAGTGACTATATACAATGCTCATAAATCCTGATGTGAAATAAGTCAGGGGAAATCTGTGAGTAGGACTTCCAAGACTGTCTGTTTCACTGTACTCAATTACTGTTCTGTAAGCATTGGGATTTATAGTATTAGTAAGTTCATTTTTTTACGCTTTGTGATAAAAATAGTTTTTAAATTTGTCTGTCAGATGATCTATTTAGCTCTTGGAAAACATAGCTGCTATTTTGAAATGTGACTGAAATGACAGTGTTTATATTCTTAAATACAAAATCGTGATTTAGTTCAGTTGCTTAATTGCGATTTTGTTAACAGACTACTCCTGTTGGGGAGACCCCTCTGGACATTCCTTGGCTCCTGATGGCGCCCAGTTCACATCAGAGTGATCAGTATTTCCAAGCTTGGAACTGGATTGGGACTTTGTAACTAAGGAAACTTCTCTGTCCCTCCTATAGAAATAATGACAGGAGTGCAGGGGTTCTGTCTCTGGGCTGTGTCACCAGGCAGTGGTCGTGAAGCGTTGCCTTGTTTGGACTTTTGGGGTTCACCTGTGGCAGCGCATTGGAGAATTTGTGCAGAATGGTATTTCAGGCTGATTTAGTGTCGGATACGTAACGGTGAGGTTTTGGAGCTGTAGTAGTGCTGGCAACAGAATGATTATTATGAAAAAAAATAGCGCTTTTCCAAATGTGCAGTTGTATTGCAGCACATGGTGGGAGACTTGGTGGGTCAACAATAGCTCATCTCTGGTGAGGCTTTCTAGGAGTGGCAATGGTTTTTGCTGCTTTTAGAACTTTAGGAAAGTTAGAGCAAGAAGCCACTGTCTAGAATGGATCCCTAATATCCCCAACTAACCCACTGACATCTTTGTCATCAGAAAGAGTACAAGAATATTTAAATAAGACTGATTCCTGTCTTCTGAATTTAATGTTTTACCTGAGCCAGGGATTACGGGCACTTAGGTTTCTTAAATCAGATAGATGGCTGACAACGCACACAAACATGAAGTAATTTCCAACTGCACTTTTGCTGTAGTTGTTCTGCTTTCTCTTTGCCTCCTCATACCAGGCCTCCTTGTATATTAGAGTTTCTTGGAGACCTATATTGTAATTTGTTAGGCAGATTTTATGCTTAGGATAGAACAAAAAAAGGCGGTATGTTGACTAACACTAGAAGGTGTGTCCTGTTTTACTGCATAATAAATACAGAGGCAGTAGGGACATGGCAAGGCTGCATTGCTAATGTACTGATGGACCCATTTTTTTTCTTGCATCAGAGAAGTATTCCAGTAAATTGGTAGAGTTACAGCAAGAGCCCTCTTCCTTTAAAATAGTCCAGCAGACTCTTCACACGGGAATATATTGTAGCACAATGTGCGCATCGTAGGGTATTTATAATGGTTGTGCTGATTTCAGTCTCTGAACACCAAGAAAGGACAAGAGTGGAAATAGTGGGAAACTTCTACCAGTTAGTGGTTCTGATAGTAAAAGATCTGGTGCATCTTTCCCAAGGGTGTATGAATTTGGTGTTGTCATTTTACTTTGGCTTGTTTCCCAAGGCAGACCAGTGGAATAAAGGCATCAAAGACTTTCTAAATGTGGCGGCTTAAGCTTTGCTGTAATTACAAACTGCTTAAAGTAACTGAGCCATGGAATTCTCATTTCTCTGATGTGGTGCAGGCTGAAGTGTCAGGCCTTCTCACTTTTTCATATGGAAAGAGGATGAAATTTCCCTTGTTCTCCAAAATATTAAATATAAGTGCTTCTTCTGAAAGATCTCCACATGTCAGTAGAGCTGAGACTTGGTTTGCCGTGTTTTTTTCAGTATTCAGAAGCAAGTAGGTGTCATTATTTGTTTTCTCCTGCTTAGATATATGGGGTTTCTTTTTAGTTGTGTGAAATAATCTTACTGAGAACTTCCAGACTGGGGTAGGAAACAGTGTCTGTTCACCAATTCTTCACCAAAGAATTGTGTGTCTATGCATGTTTTTTTCAGCTGTGAAAGAATCCTTGCCGACAGACCTTCAGACAAGAAAAGAGAGAGATGTTTTAAATGAACCTCGGCAAAAGTTGCGAATATTTTACCAGGTATTGAAAATAAACATTAGAGGTGAAAAAAAATAATATAGATGTTGCTTGGCATTAAAATGTTCACTTCTGCACTGAGTTGGGTTGAAATATCCATTTGCCTCTTTAGCGGGTGCCATAAGGGGTCTGAGATTCACAGATTAAGAGCTGTTCTGCGTATTTCTTCTTACAGGAAGCATTTTAGAAAACTGATCTTCCTGTGGACATGTCTAATGTTCAAAATACAAAGGACATCTCTTGTTAGGCGTCTGGAATGGGACAGGTGGTCTCCTGATGGGCTGGAAAAAAATATTGAAATCCCAATATTTCAGTACACTGAGCTAATGTTGCATTCCCGAGAACTTACTGGGGAGGTTTCCTGAAATAATGCCTAACTTCGGTTTGGGGTTGGGCGTTAGTGATCGCGTCCCATTTGATGCTAATGCTGTTCTTTGTTCGCCGCAGTTCCTGTACAACAACAACACGAGGCAGCAGACTGAAGCCCGGGACGACTTGCATTGCCCATGGTGCACGCTCAACTGTCGGAAACTCTATAGTTTACTCAAACACCTGAAACTTTGCCACAGCAGATTTATCTTTAATTATGTTGTAAGTAGTATTTTTTTAGTTTGGCACTATGAAATACAGTCTGTCACAGATAATTACATATGCAGGGGTTCTGCCTCTGGCCTGCTCAGTTGTAGGACTGTATCTACAGGTCAAATGCAGCTTCCTTTTAATAATAGGTGAATGTTACATTGGGAAAAAAAAATGCAGGGTTTTTTTTTCAGCTGTTGCTTTTGCATTCATCTATTCTTTTTATGTGATGTATAAAGCAATATAATCTACATTTGGTTGGAAGTTGCTTGAAGCTTTAGAAAGGCGGTAAATATTTAAAGACAGTATCATATTATGCTGATAATGACCTGTTCCTACCAAGCTGACCTTAAAGAGGAGTCTGTCCTATTTGTCTGAAGATAACGTAGTTCCCTATACCTGCTACCCTGCTCAGATTATTATTCCGGAACTTCACTCCTTAGATGGTTAGAAATGTTTTAATTTCTAGGGTGCCTGTTAGCGATCTTGTGCTGGTATTTTCCTTAATTTTATAATTAGTTCTGTTCAGAGTGATTTTGTGTAAAATAGTTCAGAGCAAGGAAACTTTGGTATAGTTTGTTTCTAGAAGTTAAAAATCATTTGGATGTTATAAAAGGCACTAGAGCTACATCAGGTTATTGACAGGGTAACGCTCAAGGTATTCAGAGTTGAAAAGATTACTCGTTTAAACCTCCTGATGTATTGTCATTACTGTTTGCTAAGTGTATGTGCAATTATCTGTTTCAGTATCATCCGAAAGGTGCTAGGATAGACGTATCTATCAACGAGTGCTACGATGGCTCCTACGCAGGAAATCCCCAGGATATCCACCGCCAGCCGGGATTCGCCTTCAGTCGCAACGGACCGGTCAAAAGAACTCCCATCACACACATACTTGTTTGCAGGTAGGGAGATGGAAAACAAACTGTGTCTTTATTTGTGTAATAAAGCATATGGACCGAATTTGGGAAATGGGAATTTGTAAATCTTAGGGTTAAATTCCACTATCATGAAAGTACAGCGGTTTATCAGTAAATAGAATGTTATCAAAGGATGATAATTTCACCTGTGATTTTTCTACATCTGTTTGTTTTTTTAACTGCTGCATCCTAAAACTTTTCTTCCCCACAAGGTGGAGTGGGGTGTTTATTTCACTGCTGGTGATTCAACTCCACCAGCATTTTGACAAGCTAGAGCTTAAAAGAATAGCTTTTTAAAAATCAATTACCCTTCCTAATATTTGCCTATTTGACATGATGGTTGAAAGCAGTTATTTTTCCTTCTGCTAGGCCAAAGCGCACGAAAGCAAGTATGTCTGAATTTCTGGAATCGGAGGACGGTGAGGTAGAACAGCAGCGAACATACAGCAGCGGGCACAATCGGCTCTATTTCCACAGCGACACGTGTTTACCTCTGCGTCCACAAGAAATGGAAGTAGATAGCGAGGATGAAAAGGACCCTGAATGGCTACGGGAGAAAACCATTACTGTAATTATTCCATTTATACAAAATTATTTTAAATGGATTGTGGTTTTTGAAAGCCGGTCTGCAGCTGTAGGGAATAAACAGGGCATATATTGTGAAAATGATGCCTTTACTTCAAGTAGGAAATTTTGTGATGCTGAGTTGCTAATGACAGAAGCTCATGGAATCAGAGTTTGTGATTTCAAGTATGTCTTCTGTTTCAAAGTCAGCTCAGTCCATGTGTGTCCTAACAAGTTTTCATTGTTGGCGGCTGGTTTTCTCCTTCAAAGAGGAGGTGCAGCTATCCCAGGAGTACATAGTGATGTGAATATGTAATATCGAAGTAATTTATCATCACAGGTCTCTACATGATAGGACTGTTTTCTGACCTTTTTGACTGCAGTGCCTGAATTTTTGGCAGTAATTATTTGCGCGATGTATAGGTTGCCTAAGTTTAATTGTAGGTGTGCTTTCGCTGCCTGTCAGCAGACACGCAGTTCTCATGTGTGTGTTTGTTTCTTCTCCTGCCCTTTCTCCCAATCCTTTATCTCTCCAGCAAATTGAAGAATTCTCTGATGTTAACGAAGGAGAGAAAGAAGTGATGAAATTATGGAATCTTCATGTTATGAAGCACGGGTATGTTACAACACTTAGCTTTGATAGAAGTAAATTCTGGTATAGATTTGGTTGACCACTTTGCATTGCAGTTCATTACATACTTTAAAATTCAGTTAGCTCAGTTGTTTAGGGAAGAATTGTTCACACGTAATTTGGTAACAAGCTTTTGACTGCTTGTTTATAACAAATGTTCTTGTACCTTGTAGCCCTATGGCTTTGAAAAGAAAAAACATTGCAATGTTGAGACTGTGTAATAGTTGGTCTGTGCAGTTCTATAAATAGTGTTGTAGAGTCTCTTTTTGTTTCTGAAAACATTCTACTTGCATAATGATGGCTTTCTAATTTGACAGGTTTATTGCTGACAATCAAATGAATCATGCCTGTATGCTGTTTGTTGAAAATTACGGACAAAAAATAATTAAGAAGAACTTGTGTCGAAACTTTATGCTCCATCTGGTCAGCATGCATGACTTTAACCTCATCAGCATCATGTCCATAGACAAAGCTGTTGCCAGGCTCCGAGAGATGCAGCAGAAGTTGGAGAAAGGAGAATCGGCCTCCCTGGCGGATGAGGAATCTTCTGAGGAACAAAGCGGGACAGCAAATGGATACAGTGAAAATAATACGAGAGAGAGGATTTCGGAAATGGAGAGCATCTCAGGTGTCACAAAACAGAGCAAGAAACAAAAGCTCTGAACTCTAAAGTCAGTTGCCATTCAACGGACAAGCATTGAAATGACGTTCTAGGGTGCATGAGTTCTATAAAGAATTACACACAAAAATACAGAGATTCCAAACAGGCACTGCTGGATGGAAATAAATGATTTCAACAAGGATATTGTTTTAACAGGGTTTCTCTTCAGTTAATTATGCAAGTACTACATGTATATCGGTTTTGGTGATGTAATGACAATATTCTAAGAGTTTGAGCATGAAGAGCAATATGAAAATCTTTTTGTAATTTTAGTCATTAGTGTTTTAAGAACTTTATGGAATTTACATAATTTAAGTATATGTAAAACCGTTTTTATATTAAGATTTTTGCATCTGTATCTGGCTGTTTTTCCTACCATGAAGTTGTGAAACCTTGGGGAAAGGGCACTGGGATACAGTTTCTGCTTTTCTTACTTAGAAATTCTCCAGTTAGCTTTTTGTGAAAATACCGTCTCACTATTTAAAGTTTAACCTTGATCCTTGTATTTGAAATCATTTATCAATTGATCATAAATTCCAATTTATTTTTAATTTTTTTACACTAAAATTATCAAAGTTGGCGAACGTAGCACTTCCTTTGTCTTGTGCCTGTTTGGAAAGATCTTGGCTTTTCACGTTATGGACACAGTGAAGTTCCCACCTTGGCTCTTTGAGGTTACCAGCAGTTTGGTTTGTCGTGGATAATTCTGATGTATCGATCACCCAGTGTACCATTTTAAACTTGAACATTAGCTCCTTTAATCTTTTTTCTTACACATTTACACAGCTACACAAACGATCTGATGTCAACCCCCTCTGGGCGGGGGTTCCGCATCGCTGTGCCGCGCTAAAGCCCAGGGGCTCTGGTCAGGACGTGGCCGTCGTGTCGCTCAGCTTCTCGGGAAGTTTCCGCCTGAGTCCGGACTGCGCTCCAGGCCCTGGGTTTAGCTTTGGCTTTCGAGATGCCACTCTTGAGGGAAAAATGCACTGTAAAATTGGACCAGAAAATGTGTTGCACTTCTTATGCAAGTATTCTGCGATGTATTGTATTCAATACAGATACTAAGATGCTGACTAAAGTATATTTGAGCAGTTTTGCACTGCTGTTAACACATTTTATGCATACGTTTACAGATTTTTTCCAATGGAAAGTGGTTTCACTACTGGTACAGTATCAGCACCGAAGGGTTTATTCCAGCAAGCACTGTGGTTGAGTGACATCACCTCAATTTTTTATTATCCTTAAAATATTGCATTTTTCATATTCTTTATTTATAAAGGAACAATGCTGCTGTAAATACAGGTATTTTTAATTTTTTATTTCATTCCATCACCATGAGATGCAGTTCCCTGTTTGTTTAAGGGGTATATAAGCTTTCTAATGGTGTCTTCAGAAATTTATAAAATGTAAATACTGATTTTGATGGTCCTTAAGATGTGTTTAACTGTGAGACTATTTAACTAATGGTGTGGATGTGATTTGTCATCCAGTATTAAGTTCTTAGTCACTGATTCTGTGTACAAAATAGGAAAGAGGGAACCTGCAGCTTTCATGACGAACTTGTTGAATTCGCCAGCTCTCTCGAGTTTTAGCAAACTGTAATTACGCCTCTGGATAGTACATCGAGCATTTCTCTCTGGCTTTAATTTGCTAAAGCTCTGCACATATGTAAAAAAATAGATTATTTTAGGGGAGAAGTAGTTCTAGAATTATTGCTTATGTCATTTCTTAAGCAGTTATGCTCTTAATGCTTAAAAGAAGGCTAGCATTGTTTGCACAAAAAGTTGGTGATCCCCCCAAAAATAGTAATGAAATTACTTCTGTCCAGTAAACTTTGTATGTCATGTCAATTTATAATAAAAGCTGAAAAAATCCCTTTGTTTTCTATTTATAAAGATGCCTTTTCTATATGTACCTTTGATAGATTTTGGAGATAATCCTGTAAGCCGGTTAAAATGAATTTGAATGGTACATAGATGTAAAAACAAAACCCCAGACAAAAACACCGAGCCAAATTCAGTTGTTTGAATGAACCGTTGTTTTTACATTAAATGTTTTATTTGAAATCTGCTTTTGTACATAAAGTTCAGTAATGAATCCAAAATCTGCCATGATGGTTTGTCCCGTTGTTTGTGCACGTGCAGAAGGGCCACGGGCAGCACCTGCTGTGAACCTGCTCTTTGCATGGCCCTTAAATCCTGGACGCAAGTTCTTCCTTTGCTGGATCGTTCCAAAGGTGCTTAAATTCTGGTCTTTTTATTGTATTGAAGGTGTTTCTGTGAGTTCCCAGGTTTTTAGCTGGATTATAAAAACTTTCTTCAGGGTAGAACTGAATACCTGAGATACGAGTTGTGTGTTACTGTTTAGAACTGTAACTTATAGAACTGAAAATGAAACTTATCTGTGGCAGTTACCAAAATAAGACCTACAAGGTTTTAACATGCAAGTGGTTAATGTTTCCAACAGATTTTACAAGATACTTTGTTTATTTGGAATGGAGTTTAAAATGGTGCTGCTTTGGAGTGCAGAGGATGGAAACTTCAGGTAGCACAGAACAAAACAAGGAATTGCAGGTGACTGGTGAACAGCAGACACTGAAAACCTTTTTCCACGTTAGTACAGATGTTAAAACACAGGATATAGCAGCTGGATTCTGTAAACACGAGTTCAGGCTGCGGGTGCCCATGGTGCTTTGTAAAACAGGCGAGGTTCTGCGCATCCAGCCTGGAACGTGCTCATGGCAGATTTTCATGATGTTTTGTATTTGGTGACTATCTTAACACGGTGGGTCTGTGAACCCTGAGTTGGAACCGAACATATGACTTGAATATTTAATTCAGTGCATTAAATGCTATATTCAAAATGGTTAGAAGAATTTAAATTGTTAACCTTAAGCAGATGTTGCTTTGTGTCTTCAATGCGGTCCTTGGGTTTCTGGGGCACGGGGTGAAGAGTCACTACCTGGAATGACGTAGTTGCAAATAATTTGAACTGTTCTGATTATATCAGTAATCGCCAAAACTAAACAACTCCCCTCAAACCGAACCAGCCACTTGATTTTACCTTTGCGAGGAGAATTTTGACAATATCGTTCAAAGTTGAGTATTTCTTAATTCACAGAGCAGTTTGGTGCCGTCACTGCCCAGCACTGGAATGAGGCTGTTCCTGCCGGACCAGGTCCTGGTTGTACTTCGATTGTCTGTCTGTCTGCCTTCTGTCAGTCTGGGATCTGCTGTTGGAGCTCATCAATTTGGGACTGATATGTGCTCCCCAGGAGAAAAACTCGGTATCTCCTCATGAAGAAGGTTCTTGATGCAAGTGGTGTGTTCATGGAAGCTCCTGTGCCAGCAGCCTTGGTTACTGGTGTCATGGTTTTCCTTAGAAGAGACCAAGGGCCTGGGCCAGGCTGTGGGTAAAACAGCCAGGGGAATAAAGTAAAACTGTTCACCATGGACTTTATTAGACGGGGATTAACTTCTGCTGCTTGCTCGGTCATGGAGGCCAAAAACTGATTCATGAGTTGCACCATTTAATGCAACTGTAAGGAGATGGGAACAGTAAAATGGAGATGGAACAGTAAAATAGAGATGAATTTGCTGTGATGGAATACTGAGGAAGGTACTTTGCTGATGCTTGAACTACTTTTGAACAAAAGAAGGAAAACTCATTTCTGCAGGAGATGTGGGTTAAGATCTGAAGTGAAGCTGCAAATGAAAGTAAGTGAGAAACTGGAAAAAAGAAATGTGGGAATTCTGAGGGACAGAAGGTAAAAATAATTTTAAAAAGGTGGGGGGAGAAGCTCTTAAAGACAACTTTAAGGGTATAGGAAACATTCTTAATGTTCTTTTTAGAAGAATGCAGTGATGCTCACCTTTATGTCCCAATAAATAATTTACTGGACCATACACTGTTGAGGGATAAAACTTTATTAAAAAAAAATTCAAATTTCACTTGACACATAAGTCTGAGTTGAGGTAAATGAATCCACCAGCTTCAGAAAACACTTTGAGGACACGTTCTCGGTTGTGAGGCTCCAACAGCCAGAGGTGAAAATCTGAAGTGTGAAGTCCTCTCTGCTGTGGAAGAACTGAATTTCAACCCTTTGAATTCAAGCCTCTTGTGATTCTTTGCATACTTTGTTCCTTTATTACTCCGGTCTCTTGCCCTGAGATTCTTCCCCCCTCCCAGGTTTAAGAGGCGGCTGACAGTACCGAATCAGTAATGGCGACAGCTGGGCTTAGGCTGAGCTTAAGAAAAATAAGCAACTGCAACAAAACACCACCAGAAACCCACCCCACCATTGGCAAACTGCCCTTGTTCAATAAGCCAAGGGCTGAAGCCAGAACAAACCGTGTTTATTTTCTGAACAATGTCGAGGCATCACTGTGCAAGTACCTGAATTCAAGGCTTAAGCTTTATTTTCTACTATGCAAGTAAATATCCTGTAGAACCAACAGACGGATGAACAGGTACCTGATTGTTGGTACCTCGGAAGCGTGGATACTCACAATTTGAGTTTCCATCTGGCAGAAGTACTGAGTTACAACTAGTACCTGACACCTGGAGTGCGTGAGTAAAGCCAGCACTACCAGTCTGAGCCGGCTGCTGGTCCCAGCGCTGGACGGGGCTGAGACGCCTCTTGCCGACAGGAAAAACACGTATTTAAAAAGCATTGAAAATACTCTTCACATAATAATTCAAAGGAACGCAGAACACACAGGATAAGCTCGTATTCTCTCACTCCCCAACAGTGACATACTGCAGCTTGACAAATGAGAATACTGCAGGGGTTTGGTTGCTAACACTGGATAATCCTCCCCACAGGTGTCCGCTCTTCCTCACCTCGTGTCTTACAGTAAATTCCAACCTCTGTCACACACAACTTCTTTGCATCCATGTCAATCTACTCACTTTTTTCCTTGTAAATGGAATACAGATCAACCACCGTTCTCCCCTCTACTACAGCTCCTTGGGGAAAAAATGCAGGATGGTTAATCTTTTTGTACTGAAAATGTGAGTACGGGGGATATTAATCCAACAGAAATGAAGCTTTTAATGCCAGCATAGAGGGCTAATGTAGCATGTTGACACTGAAGGAAAAAGGGCAGAATGATTGTCTAGATTTTACAAAAATATTGCTATTCTAACATGCTAAAATATATTTCATTTTAATTGAGGTAAGAAGGTCCCTTTTAAGGCCCTCAGTGAGCATTACTTTAAAGTATTCTTTAAATCCAGTAGTATTGCAATCTCTTGACCAGGAACAGGCTCTCTTTGATAAGCTCATTCCAAATCTCAGTTACTCCTTAGGGGAAATATTGGTAACTTTACGTAACTTCCGAATTCAAAGTGAATTAATTCATCATCGTTTCTTGTCCCCTCCTCATCCATGGAGACCTAAACCGTCATCTCCCCTGCGCTGGCAACGCAAAGAAGGTTCTCTGAGGAATCCCGGCTGCCATCTGCGTATCATGCCCACGTACTAAATTGCTGAGACTTCCCCTGACATCGGCTGCACCGTAAATTGCAATTAGAGCAGACAATCGGAGCAGATGAGAACTGTCCTGCTCTGGGCGCTGCTCTAGTCTGCAGCAAGCGTCTGCGTTACCTTGATGTCGGCATCGCCACGCAGCTACTCTAGAAAATAGATTCCAAGCGACAACACAGCAAACAGTTCAAGAAACACGTGGAAATAAGGCACTTGGGTAAATGAGACAGTAAGCGAGTGGCTACATGTTCAAACAGACGTTACGGCTCAGACGTCCCCCCTTGGGAGGAACGGCCAGTGCCACTGCATGCGGAACCCACGGGAGGGCAGCGCGAGCGCTGGGAAGCGGAGCAGGACGTCCCTGTGCTCAATACTTTGTTCTTTCACGAGTGGTATAAATAAGACTTTGGTCCATTACCACCCCTCCACCGCCTAAAACACTCACAGGCTTATTTCACAGAACAGCAGCATTAAGCAACGTGAATTCTACACAACACGCGTACCCTGAGACTAGAGTACAATGAAATACTGACAAAAATCAAGTCTGGAGGAAAAAAAGGAAAAGGGCTTATGGACTGTTTAAATTAATTGGCCCATGCAAATGCCTGTTTCTAACTTTTTCCAGAGTAATAAATTCAATGTTTCACCATTATTTTTTGAAATGAATCCAGTAGGAAGTACAATATAGTGGAGTTCAAGTAGTATAAAGACAGGTTTCTGTTAACAGATTGCTGATATCAAATAGCTGCAAATACAGGTTTTAACATTACACTTTACAGGAAGAACAAAAATCCCTTCACTCGCTGCTAAAACACCAAAACTTTCCAGCCTGGGTATGAAAACGAACATCCAAAATACAAAGAGACGCAGCATTGATCAAGTACCCAGTCGAAGACGACCTCTCTGTTGTTGGAGCTGATGGTGACTCTAAGCTTGGAGGTCCCTCCCTCGTTGCTGGAAGGCCCCAGGGGCACAACTTCCATGTCAAACGTCACAGTCGATCCAGAAGTAACGGCCGGCAGTTGGTTTGTCATCTCTTTTCCATTTACAAATACAGCCCCTGAAACATTCAAGATATCAACCGTTATGTCTCACTTTCCATACGTACTAACATGCAATACTATGGCTCCCTGTTTTTTTGCGGGCAAACAGAACTGGAAAGCCACCCTGCCACGTTCCTTTCTGCCACATCAACCAGGCTGCAATAACTGCAAGCAGGAAAAGGAGACCTGTGATCGCACCAAAGATTTTAACTACACAACCAGCATGTCCGTGTCCACAGAAGGTGGATGAAGTTGCTCAGGTGTGACCCAAAGGTAGAGAGAACCGGAGGCTGTGGGTTTGGGGAAAGAAAAAACAACCCAAAAGGCTCGCATTCTTCAATCCCGTGACTCCGACTCACCGTTTGTGCTGACGCACACGGCTTTATCCCGCTGCAGCGAATCGTAGCCGTTCTGCTGCTCCACGCACACTCCCAGGCTGTCTCGTCTGTCCGGCTGTCCCACGGTTTCAATTCTACCAAGCAAAAAGTGAAGTCAAAGCCTGAAGCTTTAAATCAAAACATGGGGGGAAAGGCAGGCGGCAGCACCCTCTGCACCGCGCTCCACGGCTTCCAAAGCCCCCGAGCCGCGGGGAGATGAGACCCCACGGCACCAGCTCCACCGAGCGATGCTCCAACCACCCATCTGCACAAAACATCAACCTGCTTCCTGCAAACTTTCATTGCTATTTAATACAATTCCCCCCGTCACAACTTAAAGAGTCTTTTGAGATTATTTCCAGTTGTCTGAAACAACCGATATGCGCAAAACCACAACCTACAATCATCTATTGCCAACATCACGTATTATGGCGAGACAGCTGTATTTTCAGCAAGCATTTCATATGCGGGATTAAAACGGGGGGTTTTGAGCCCTGCTGTATTCTGCTGTAAAGGGACAGAAGCCTGATGTATTTTGGTGGTGGTGGGTTGTTTGGTTTGGGGAACATGTGGGATTTTTGTATATTTTGGTTTATTTTTTAACAAACCAGCTTGGTGCAAATGGATATTAAAACCAGTAGTGCCTCAAAGGGCATTTAAAGTTTGGTTTCTCCCTTGCTGCATTCGGGATTTTGGTCCTGGGAAAGAATTGCCAAAGAAAAAGCAAACAGGTTGTGCCAATGACCTGGTTTGCAGTTCCCTTGTGCCCCGGCCCCGCGTGAGGCTGCGCAGCCTGCGCCCTGCAGGGCTCTGCTGCCTTTGGGTCCTTCCTCCGGTGCTGCCAACTCTCAAAGGTGCTAAATCGTACTGCAGAGAGATCCCGAGTGACGTGGGAAACACAGGCTGCCTTTTCTAGAAAGTTAAACTGCTAATTTTCATTACGGCTTCAGAGAAAGAACAGCACTGATAGATGGTTGTTGCCAAATAGAAAAAACTCCAGCAGAAGCTTTTAAGAGCTAGAAATGAAGCGGCGATGGAGTGGCACACAAGGGGTTAACTCTTTCAAGACAAACAGGGAAGCTAAAATTGGAACCATGTTTTCCTTTTGCACTCCGTTAGGTTTCTCAGTCCCTCGGGAATGTCATTCAGACAGCAAGAGCCTTGCACTGCAAAGCAAAACTAAAACAAATAAATATCCAAGCAGCTTTTCACTTGGGAGCAATCCACAGTGCTTCCCAAAACAGCTGCGCATGAGATTTCGCATTCATTTTGGTACTCTAGATTTTAAACTCTGCCTGAGTTACTGGTGAAGGTTTGTAAACAGGTATTTATCTGTAAACTTCATGCATAAGGGAGCCTTAATTCCTTCCATCCCTACCTAAGGGAGCCTTTCCTGAGTTTTGCCTTGGAAAAAAGTGTTTGTACAGTTACAAGAAGGACAAAAAATGCGTAATTACGAACCCATGAAAAAGTAGCAATTCTATCATCTCGACCACACTTGCTCATTTCCACACAGGCCCCTTTTTGCAGCACAGCAACAACATCACCTGCACCAGGAGCCGCAGGAAGACAAGACAGCGGCCAAGGGTGCCTTCCTCCTCCCGCGTGCACCGGAACACGACCAGGATCTGCTGGAGATCATCGCTCCTTTCCTCACCAGGTCTGGATTTTTCAGCAGTTAATAACCAGCCCAAGACAAAGAGCCCAAAACAGCTCAGAGCATCACTGCACAACCACCTAAGCTTCGCTTTGCTACACTGAATTTTCCTATCACATTAATAAAGTTATTTCTCCGGCCTCTGTGATCCCTGCAATTCAAATTTTTAAAAGCCCACAGACTACATGGTAGGAACAATGCTCAGCAGGACGCTGTTGGAGTCCCTTCCCAGCACTTCCAAGGCTGCAGAGCAAACCTTCGCCTGTCACTGCCGCGTACACCGAACCAGCTCAACCGCCACCAGCTGCCGATTGTCTCAGAGCAGAAAAGGAAATCTGTGAGCGATCACAAGCGCTTCCCTCGCATCAGCTGCCAGCAGAGTCGTGGTGGGTTCCTGACACAGTCAGCTTGATCTCCACATGGTGTCTGCAGCGTGACCCCAAATCCCCGGCCTGGCCAGGGTGACCGGGGTCCCCACCGCAAGAAAACGCTGTAGAGCAGCTGCAGAGCCGGTCACTGCAGAGAAACCTGCCCTTTCCTAAGGACGGGTCCCTGAAGGCTGCAAAGAAACATCCTGACTTGCAGCAATGATGTTTTCCTACAGCTGGTCCAACGCCTCCCGCAGGGGATGACTGAGGTGGGTACAAAGTGTTGCGTTCACACAGCTTCACCTGTCCCTGCTGAGCTGTGCTGGTCCTGAACGCACAAGAAGAACAACAAGCTGCTCCACAGACATCTGTAACACCAACCTTGCTTATTTGTTTTGCTCTGCAAGCCGCTTATTCCCTTCTGAATATGCTTCTGTTTCAACAGATGGAGAAAGCCGAGCGCCAAGTACTGCATCTCCCTGCCCGGGGAAATCTCACACGCTTTCAAACAAGCAGCTACTCTTGGGACCTTGGAAGAGGAACACGACCAGTTTTTGAGGATGTCCTCGGTCTTAAGATCAGTGCCATGATAGTTCTTGTTGAAATGTGTTTGTTGGTGTCCTGCCATCCTGAAAAAATCTCTTCTTGGAGAGAAGTCCACGTTACCAAAATGTAAAGCAAAAGATTTTCATGTGTTACCAATAAAAGAAGATAAAAGGCATCGGTCTGAAAGAGAACCAAGGGAAACCTCAAAGTTCTGCCTCTAATTTCACAGGCATTTCTGAGCCAAGAGATGTTAAATCTAGCAACAAATTTCAAATGAAAGCTTAGATCTTTTTATCCCATCTCAGACAGGGCAACTGAATACATCCTCATGCTACAATCATCTAAAGTTCAGGTAATTCGTTATCAGGAAGGGAGAAATGAAACACCATGGAATAAGTTACAAAGATATCAACAACAGCCCCCTTAAATTGCCTTTCGGGATTGCCTGCTGTACAGCAAATAGTTTTATTTAACCAGGGAAAGATGGAATAAAGCTCCAGAGTCTCTGAGGTCTGTAATTACAACTGATGTATCCACAAGCACATTCCTCATATCCCGTTAAACAGCGTCATCTCAAGGACAGGAGTAAAGGCAGCAAAGCTGCCGAGGTTTTTTATTGCATTGTGTCAAATGAAAAGCTTGAATTGCACAAGATACTTGCTCCACTCAAGAGTTTCTAATGGCAGTTCCAAGCAGTAGTCTGATCAGCACTAATTGTCTGAGATGTTAATGATATCAGTGCCAGACTGTCATCCTTTCCTGTCCTGTCATCCTTTTCAAGTCCAAGGTCATCAAAGCACTTGGATAGTCTGAGAAGGAAAAAACCCAGTGAGGTTAAACAGAATCAGCAGTGAGCTCCAGCAGCTTCTGCCCAGCCAGGAACAGCTGCTACGGAACTCCAGGAACTTCCACATCCCATAGATTTGCTCAGCATGGGCTGTATTGCACCATCCCTCAGGAGTTCATCCATTTCTGTTTTACATAACTGCAAGTCCTACAAAAACATCAGGTGTTTTCCTAAGGAGCCAGGACGCAGCAGAGAAGAGAAGGAAGTTCAGACTTCACAGACACGCTACCTTGACTGGGGCTGAGCTGACGTACAACTCCACCAGACAACAGCTGTCCAGAAAGCACTTACCTGAACGTTAATGTTTGCCCACAGAAATAAGTAGGAGCTTTGGAGTAGAGCACACCGCACGACTGAGAATCATTCCGAAGCGCGATGTTTCTTCGACTGCTCAAGCTGTAACCCTCCAAACCAGCTGTCCATTCTTCAAAGGAAAAACAGAAACAAAACAGCGTGAACCTCAACGGGATCAGCTGCTGCCTGGGCAAAACCAAACCGGTCGCGATGTGCACTCAGTTGACCTCCCAGGAAGCTGAAGCTATGTGAGGAACAGGGGCTGGTTTTGCCAGAGGTTTCTTTGTCAGGTCATTTGCAATTACGAAAAATACTTCCCAGCTCACAGGGCTCACCAGAATTTCGCTCTTTGTTGCAATCCCTGCAAAGTCCCATTGTAGGCAAAGGAAAACCTTCATGACCCGCTGCCCTTAAACATTTGCAAGTGAAAATTTAGGTGTTTCTGTCTCCAAGATAAGAGCTTGTTATGTGACTAAGGTCAGCAAACAATGCGTAGGTAGGGGTGAGGGACAAGGAAAAAATGCCTCACTTCTGGCTCACTGATGCTTTCCAAGGCTAAGCAGGGATGTAACTGCTGGAAAGGCTCACGAACTATCACTCACACTACACCGCAAAGAATAAATTCTAGGCTGAAAGGGCAGTTCATCACCCATTGCACACACACATCACAGCTAAGGACACCCCAACATCACACAAAAAGCAGCTCTGTAAGTCACCCGGCTGTCGACCTTCAGGAGCTGGAGACGATGAGCAGCGAGTGAACCGTACCGTGTGGGACCAGCGTGGTGCGGCCGGTCTGCGGGACGCTCCATGGGCTCCACTCCTGCCGCCCGTCCCCGCGGGCGCACACCCTGAACTGGTAATCCACGTTGGGATCGATATGCAGCACAATGAACTCTGTCTCCGAGCCGACATAGACATCCTCAAAGTGACTTGCAGAACTCTTCCGATATTGCAGCCTGTAATCTTGTGGTACGAAGTCATCGTCCACCTAGAAAAATACGTATTAGGTTAATAAAGGGTCTCCTCTTTTTTTTAATTTCACCTCTGAAGTGACAGAGGTTAGGACAGTACTGCAGGCTTTCAAAGGTGCTTCAGAGTCAAATGGTACTGAAGAGCAGAAAACAAACCTTATAGAAAATAAAATCAGTGTCTGAACCAATTAATCCAAAAAGAAGTATAAGAATGATTTGATCACAGCTTAGAAGTATCTATACGAGAAGAAACTAACAAAAGGCTTTTCAATCTAGTGGAGATATAAGATCCTTCAGCCAAAATCTGAAGACAAATTTGCAGAAGAAATTCGGTGCTGGTTTATAACAGCAAGGGAAATTCACTATTACCCTTCACAGACTGTTCCAAGGAACGTTTTCCAATTCTTTCGTATCTCTAAGTCAAAAGACATTCTTCCCCTGCCCTCCCACAAGCTCCACTGTCCCTCAAGCACGACTGAATTCAGGGAACTCCCTACGGCACCGACCACACGTGACAACAGCACTGACGGGTTTATAATCCGAGTCCCCATCGATCACAGGTCCGGACGGCTGTCCAACGCTGGGCTGTCGCTACAACAACACAAGTTTCTCTAACGCTGCCAAGGGGCGTAGAGCTGTCCAACAACAACTAAACCACAGCAGAGCACAGCAGTGATTTACCTAAAAATAGGCTTTGTGTACTGAACAGGAAGGCTACTCGACTAGCTAATGCAAATACTAAAACATTTTCTCTTTCCATCCCCTGCATCTCCATTACAACACAAACATGTTTAGGTGTAAAAGCGCAACAGAACAGGTTCGGCCTCATCCTGGGCCTGAGAAAGTGTCTTCAAAGGAAACAGAAGCATCGCCCCAGCAATCAAGTTCAGTCTCACTGAGCGTCTCGCTGTTGTTGCCACACAAACAAACCACTCTGTTCCACAGCACAAACGGCTGCGTGCGGATCAGCTCTGGCAGAAACACACGCACCAGGATTTCTTCATCTTGTTTGTACAACAGCACGACAGGCGGATTACACTCTGCTATTTATGTGTTTGGTGGGAAGAGCCCGTGAAGGAGGCGTTACCTGCCTGGCCGGTACCCGGCACCGTCCGCAGTGTGGGAAGCAGGGGCAGAAGCGATTTCAGCTGCTTTTCCTCCCACGGGGAAGGAGATTGTGAGGCAAAGGTGCAGGAGTGAGTTGGCCCTTTCTGCCTGAGAAGGGAGTGGGGCAGAGCCCAGCAGCAAGAGTCTGACACACCAGAGTCACACAAAAACCCCAGTGCCAGCCACGACATCGCTAGATCACCCTGCCTGTAAATGAGCTATTACCATAAAAATCTCTCCTAAAGTTTCACACTCCTTGGAAGGCTGCAGAGAATCCAGAATGAAAGCAGCTTTTCCAGTTGATTTCAAGTCTGAATGATTCTCTCCCAGGATATTTTACCTACCTTACACCATCGGACTAAAATGCCTCCAGGCTTCTCAACAAATTCCTCTAGTTGTACAGGTGGGCGAGATGCCACAGTTCCATGTCTGAATATTTGATTTTTCAATATAGTAAGAAGGCAGTCGTCCAGCTGGGCAGATAAACAAGGCACGTCAACCAAGGAGGGCACTTCTGGTAAGCTGAGAAAGGAAAGTTTGCTGTAATGAAAGGGGCCAGCTCCTACAAATTCATATTTTGTCCATACACTTGAATCTGTGCAGATTTGCAAAGAGAGAACAGCTGCAGAAATTGGCATGTGCAATTCAGACTTAAAAGACTTGGAAAACGTTGTGTTTCAGCCCTAAGCAGACTGTCTGTTTCTCAGTAAATACTCTGAAATACAGGCTGTTCCCCAAGGAGTGGTTTCACCGTTCACAAATAAACAGCCTATATTTCTACAGAACATATGGAGGGTGAAAACGATTCCATTCTGCGACTGCCAGCCCCAGTGAAAGTCTATGAAACAAACGGGACAGTAACGCCTCAAATGAGTCTTTTAAGGCACCGGAGCAGAAGGCTTTTGTGTCAAAGGATAAAAGATCCCTTGTAGAGGAAAAGAACACGTGCCGCTGCCTCAGATCACCGCGGCGCCGCAGGATCTCACCTGTCCAGCTGAATATGTAAAGCTTTGTTTGTAAAGCTGCAAAGCTTCTCATTCTGTTGTCCCACATCTCCGTGGACCGCACTCTCTCCTGGAATCAAACAGGGAAAATATTCCTAATGAGAAAACATCCAAGAAAAGGAATTCTTTGCTTCAAAGAAGAACCAGTTCTGACACGAACAACCAATTAAACACGAAGCACTCTCAGCACTTTTGCTAGACTCTTAGCTAGAAAACACAACTGTAGTTAACAATATAAAGACTATGGAGCAGCTCTGAAGCTCTCAAAGCTTCCTGTGGTCACACCCATAACAAATGTCATAATCCACCTCAGGTCTCAGACGGCAGCAGAACTGGGGTCAGATGCCAGAAATCAGGATTATCAATCTCGTCCTCCACCTGCTTTAAAGGAAGCAAAAAGCAAAGCCCCTTCGCTGAGGGGAGAGTAAAAAAGCAGGACCTTAAAAGCAAAAACAAAATGAATTCAACCATTGTTGTTTGCTACAATCTAAATGGTAACTACTGTCATAATGAAGGAAATAATCCATGCATTAAAGCGTGGAGATAAATAGAAATCTTTTCATAAGCTTTCCATATAAAGTAGCGTCCCACACTTCAGCTCACAGAGACATATGCTCTGTTCTCCTATCTGATGACTTTTCGGTAATTTACAGCATAAGCAAGCTCAGTCCCTTCCCAAATGGAGGATTACGAATGTTACAAATCTCTAAAGAAAAGCACACGTCATAATTGGCAGCAGGAGATTTAATAACCACGGAGGCTTAACTCCTTTCTGACTCAGATGCAGCGTCTGCTCATTTTGACGACACGACTCAGCAGCGTTTCCACCGCTGCGGTGACCTGTGGGATCAGACGCGCGGCTGCTCAGGTTCTCAGATCTGATAGAAACTCATCTTAAAACACAAGCAGTCTCTGTCACCGCCCAGTGATTCACTAACCTGAGACTTCAAATAAAAACAAGATGACTATCAGCTGTCCCAAAGCTTGTGGTGCTAGAAAAAGAAACATTAAAGAATTCTTCAATATGGTGAGTGCTGCGGTGAGCAGAGCCAGCGGGCTCCCTGGGCGCCAAGCGGGTGAAGCCGGTCGATCTCCCGCCCGTGGGAGGCTGCTCGATGCACTTTAGTTCACAAAACTGAGCTCATGCTGAAAGAAAGTTAAAGTTGAGACACGAGAACAATGCGAGGAAACTGCCAACACACTCATGGCTCAGACACGCTCCCAGTCGGTTCTCCAGCGTGGGGAACGCACAGCAGTGACATTACTCCTTTCTGGCTCGGTATTTAGCAGCGGTAGGGCACACGCTGGCCCTTACAGTATTATTCCACGTGTCCATTTTTGTCTGCTTCATCCTCAGACTGTTTGGAGGAATTTTTCCCATAGGGTGACCGTTTCATTCCTTGTGTTGCCCGCTGCCAGTGAAACTAACCACACTTAACAGGAAAGAGAACCTGTTTGATTCAGCTGCTGTTCCATTAAGGCACAAATAACTTTCTTCAACCAACAGACATCCTGTTTTTATGGTACCCAAGATGTATTTTATTTCAAAGTAGCCTGACATAATCCTCTTTCTAGGGTGGAGGGTACAGATATTTCTGCAGTGAGGTATTTCCAAAGTAGGTACTTTGAAGAGAGGCTACAGTGACACATGTACAACCTAGGACTGGAGTGAAATATTAAAATATGGATTTGTAGGAGATAATATTGATCAGCTCTTCACTACATCTACCCGACTTCAACATTCGGTTCGAGAGAAGTCCAAAATGAGCGACATACACTGATCATAACAGGAACATTTCAGATTTTAGAGCACACCTGGGAGGTAGAGCCAAGGCTGAGCAGCAGGTCCTGCCTTACCTTCCCGGAGCAGATCGTCGGCCGTACTGACCCCGTGCTCGATCAGCTTCTGACATTCATCCAAGGGCTTGATGCTCTCTTGCTCTATAGCATCCACCTCCTGCAGCAGCGACATCAGTCGCTCATCCAACAGCTTCTTGAGGGTCCCTTTTAAACCACTGAAGTGTTGCTCAAGTACATCTCTGGTCAACGTTGCACTTTCTCTGATCTAAATTCAGGTAACAGGAAAGAAGGATTCAGGGTAAAGGCAAAGGCTGCACATCTTCCATTTTTCTAAACCACTTCATCTGCATCTGCTGGTAAAAAGCTGCGTGTGATGTCAACTTCAAAAAAAGGAGCACTGGCAGTGAACAGCTACTGCAGTCATTGTTGGTACACGTACAGCAGGGAAGGAGGCAAAGAAACCGGCCTGGGCAAGGGGAAGAGATGTTAACGAAGCAAAACACAAATGGGGTTATGTGTACTTCAATCAAGGAATCTTTCTCTTGTAGGTCTCCTTCCCACCCCCCAAAAAAATGGCTGCAATCCTGTTCAAAAACCACTCTGCCATCAAATACAGGTAATCCTAACTGGGAAAAAGAAGAAGTATCAGGCTTTGGACTATCTAGGAGCACTTTTCCAGGCCCTATCACTTCACTGGACTTTTAAAATCCTTGTAAAGCTGCTTCTTTTAAGTTTTTTTTCAAATAGCCACCTTTGGTTTGTCTGTGCTCCAGGTTACTGGGCAGCGAACAGCAAGTCTGGTTTGATTCTGGAAGAACTCGACCACAGAAGGTTCTGCAAGTGCTCATTAAAACATCTGCAAACTTGCTGAATGTGACTTGTAAGGAAGAAACACATTTGAACACCCCTGAGCTTAAGATGCAAAAGTCAGAAGTGAACATCTCCCTACGAACAACTTTTCTAAGTCACACACGCAAGGAAACGCTGCAACATGCACGCTGCCTTACACGTAATTTCTAGATCTTCAGAAGTACAGACAAGCATCACAGGAAGTTCTCTGGTTAGGTAAAACAAATTTCCTCTTCAAGTAATGTTCATGAACGTCTGCAGCTGCTCAGTTTCCCTTCTCTTGTTATTTTAACGCTTGAGAAAAAAAGGAAGTATTTAAGTTCGTGAAGGGGTGGGGTGGAGGAAGGCAGAGCAGCCGCGTCTCGGAGCCCGTTACTTCCGTCGCATGCAGATACAAATTCAACAAGTCTCAGAATTACAGACACTAGTAGCTCCGCACAAAGGGAAACACAAGTCTCTGAACATAGAGCTGCAAGAAGCTTGTTGAAAATCGTGTGCTGTTGGTTGAAAAGGATGCGACATAAGTGATCTCAATTGCTTTTCCTATCCCACCAGACCCCAGATAACAAAGCTTCCGCTCTCCAAAGCCCAGCCTGAGACATTCAGCACTTCTGGACACAGGGAATTCTTGGGCATGTGTTGCTGATGTGTTATGGACAAAACAGCGTGTGGTCCTGAAGATGGGAAGAGAGAAAACCAACATGCACACAGCAGAGAAATCCCCTGGAAAGGGAAAGCAGGGTGAGCTGACTGACACGCCAGCACTGCAGAAAGTCAAACTGGCGCCCTCTTAACGCACCTGGAGCTTTCGGGCACAATTTGGAGATGATCAGCTTTGGATTAAAGACAGTCATAACAATTCATTTTCTTAAGTAGCTTGTGGTTTTGAAGGTGACTAACTTAGTGTGCAGTGATCACCCACATTCACTGCGTGGCAGGTCACCAACCCAGCAGATTTACAGCCGGTTTCTACACTAGTGGAATCTGCTTCAGAGACACGATCAGGTCACCACAGAAACATTTTCTGAGTTTGACTTTATTCACTTATTTGCCCCTTGAAGAATTGAATCAAAGATAGCAAGACATTGTTTCTAGTCTGCAAGAACTGAGGTGTCTGGAGGATGTCTCGGCAGAGAAGCCAGTCTGGCTGCTCCCCGCAGCCTCCCTGCCCTCATCACACATCTCACGGGGCATCTGCAGCGCGGTGGGAGCGTCTCTGCTCCCAAAGGAGAGAGTCCCCTGCAGAGCTGCAGGAAAACCAGCCGGCCTGCACCGCTGGCAGCGCCGATCCGTGACCACGGAGGACGTGATCGTGGAGCTTGGTGTGCGGGGACGGGAGAGCTCAGGAGCAACCAGGGCAGAGAGCGACCTGCCAGCTGCTCGGAGCGAGGGCAGAGTCAGCGCCGTCCCGTCAGATACACAGAGTCACAGTGCCAGGGGTGGAAGGGACCCGGAAAGCTCATCCAGTGCAATCCCCCCATGGAGCAGGAACACCCAGATGAGGTTACACAGGAAGGTGTCCAGGGGGTTGGAATGTCTGCACAGAAGGAGACTCCACAACCCCCTGGGCAGCCTGGGCCAGGCTCTGCCACCCTCACTGAGAAGTTTCTTCTCAAATTTACATGGAACCTCCTGTGTTCCAGTTTGAACCCATGGCCGCTTGTCCTACCGTTGGTTGTCACCGAGCAGAGCCTGGCTCCATCCTCCTGACATATCCCCCCTTACATATCGATCCCCATGAACGAGTCCCCCCTCAGCCTCCTCAGTAACGGAGCCCCCGGCTCGCAGAGCAGACCCTGCGGACACCGGGACCCTCCCGATCGCCCCGCACCGCGCTCCGCTCAGCCCGGAGCCCGGCCCGCAGCCCGTTCTCCCCCCACACACACGAGCAGCCCAGCCCGGGGCCCGGCGGCGGCCGAGAGCGGGTGTCCCGACCGAGCCGCCCCCACGGCGCCCCGGAGGGAGGTCCGGGCAGAGCGCGGAGCCCCGTCCCGCGTCCCCACCTGCTCCCGCGCCTGGTGCAGCCCCCGCAGCCGCTGCTCCAGCTCCCGGCGGTAGCTCCGCGCCGCCTCGATGCTCTCCTGAGCCTCCTGCAAGAGGAGCCGCGCCTGGGCCTCGGCCTCCATGGGCAGCCGCGGCGGCGAGGCGCCCGGCGGGGCGGGGCGGCGGGCGGGCCGGGCCCCCGGAAGGGCCCCACATCCGGGCACCGGGCCCGGCGGGGCGGGGCGGGGCGGGGCGGCAGCACCGGCGGCGGGAGCGGCCGCGCGCGGAGGGCGGGGTCAGCGGGGGCGCGCAGGGCACGCGCCACCAGAAAGCCCACCCCCTCGGGTCGACCCAGCGCAACCGCGAAGCTCTGCCGAGCCCGCCAAGTTTGGACCCTCTCGCGTCCCGTGCCCCGCCCGCGTGACGTCACGCGCCCCGCCCCTCTCCGCACCACGGCGCGAAATCCCGCCCGGCAGAGGGGAAGGGGCCGCGGGGGGCGTGGCTCAGCCGGCACGTGACCCGGCGTGCGGGGAAGGGGCGGGGCGACCGCTGCGGACCCGCGTCACGTGACGGCGGAGAGCGGGCGGCCGTTGGCCGAGCAGGCGCGTCACGTGGGGCGCCGCGGCCCCGCCCCCTTCCGCGCGGAGGTTCCGAATCTCGTCCCGCGCGCGCCTTTCTGCCCGCCTGGCTCTCGCGCCTGACAGGCGGCCGGGCCGCGCGCTCCATGGGCTCAGCGCCCGCCCGCGGCTGAGCGCCCGCCCCGCCAGCGCCGGGGCATGGTGGGCAGGCTCGCCCTGGCCGCGGCGGCCGCTGCCCTCCCCGGGAAAGACGGCGACGCTCAGGTGGGCAGGCGGCGGCGGGACGGGGCGCCGCGCGGGGAGGGGGCAGCGGGGGACGCGGTGGCGCCGCTTTGTCCTTCGCGCCGGGTGTGGCGGGGGAGGCGGCAAACGGCGCCTGGCGCTGCGGGGCGGCCGCCCAGCCCGGCGCCCAGCCCGGTGCCCAACCCGGTGCGTTACCCGATGCCCAGCCCGGCGCCCAGCCCGGCGCCCAGCCCGGCGCCCAGCCCGCGGTCGGCAGCGCGGCGCAGCCGGCCGAGCTGTCACGAAACGCCGGCGGCTCCTCCGCGGGTCCCCGTTGGCCTTGAGGAGAAGCGCCCTCAGCTCCAGGTGCTGAGATGTCGCAAGAGTTCGGTTTTTAATGAACTAGGAGAGTTATAGAAGCCCTTGTGAGCCATCTCGGAGTTTTACACATTAACTCTCCTCTATGGTTTGAATTGTGAGATATGACTTCTCTTGTATTCATTTTCTTTAAGTGTTTCAAAAGGTGCAGTTTCTTCTCAAGATACTGCAGATGTTTACAGTGGGATCGTGCATCTTTAAGTAACACGGGAGTCCTGGTTGAGTGCCCTACAAATGGCAAACATAGCACGTAACTCACAGAACATGAGAACTGGCTCAGGCGTTCAGAGCTCTGGTGTTACCAAGTCCCTGCAGAGCTGTTCTCAGGACCTTGTGGTCGCTTTTGGTTTGGGCAGTCTTGGATCTACATGGGATTTTAATGTTTCCAAAATGGCACAGTCTTTATTTTGAGCTTAAATGGCTTTTGCAAACGTGGAGATGGAAGTCGATGTGCACACAGGCTTAGCACGTCGACAAGGGGGTTTTACCATCTGAAAGAGTACCAGTGTCACTAATACATACTGCAGATACTGCACTACTTTGTTACCGTACTGAGGCATCTTAAGCTTTGAAAAACTAAGATCAATGTTGATCTTTCTTATAGCCATGCAAGAAACGGCGAGAGGAAGATGCTTCTGTGAAAACAATCACAAGATATTTTTCACCACTAGCAAAACCAGTGGATAAAGTGTCGTCACCACCAAAAACCAACAATATATTGGATTATTTTAAAAAGACGCCTGTAGCTGAGAAAGCTACAATACCAGTGGTAGCTGGAGAAAATAAAACACTGTTGGATGCTGATGACAAAGACTGTAAGTCACCTTTTAAACCCCCTTTAAAGCGGAAGAGGAAGAGAGTTAATTTAAATAATAAGCTAAGAGAGAGGAAAGAATCTGAGAATGAACATCAAGTACAAATTATTGGTGATGACAACAGAGAAACAACAGGGCTGAAACAAGATAGTAATGATTTTACTGCTCCTTGTACTTTAGTTGATGAAAAATGTACAAGAGAATTAGCAGAAGATAACGTGCAAAGAGAGAACTTTTCAAGTGATGTCATCGACAGAAAAAATGCAGATAAAGTTGGTTTGAAAGTAAATGGAACAAAAAATAGGACAAGAAAATCAAGGAAAAGGAAGCACAAAGTAAATATGGATTTGTCTGAAAGTTTTTCATCTGAAAACCAGCTGAATGAAAAGTGGGAAAGGGAAACTGAAGATAAGAAAAAGGTGGTTTGTCCTGCAATAGCAGAGTGTGATGCTGCTGTTAGCGACTCCAGTTTTGAAGTTCATCCAGATGACAAAACATCGCAGGTAAATAATAGTATAATAACAGTGTCATTTGAGGACTTCCTGAAGAGTCAAGGAGAAAATGACGGAGCTGGTGTTGAAGAAGACACAAAGCCAACAGTGGACAATTCTGCCCCAGCAAACGAAACAGACAAAAGTGATAGTGCTGGTGACCTGGAAAAGGGTGAGGAGTCTCAGCAGCCGCCGCTCAGAACAGTAACTGTCCTGGCACAGGTTCATTCTATCCCCCCAAAATTAGCTGCATTACATAAGGAGCAAAAAGGCTCTAGGAAAATAGCTTCCATTTTTTTGAAGCAGAGAAGAAGCGTAGGGGAAAAAGAAAGCAGCCCACCCCCCTTGGACAGCGAACAAATGGAGCAGGTTACTCAGAAAAGAAAATCTAATGTAGTTATTGAGGAAGAAGAACTGGAATTAGCTGTGCTGGAGACTGGAGGGTCAGATTATTTGAAGCCAAAATGTAGTCTGGAAGAAAGGCATCAGTTCATGAAGGCGTTTAGACAACCAACAGCAGATGTGGTAAAAAGTGGAGTTAAAAAGGCACCTGGAAAACAAAAGCAAACCGTCGGAAAGCCTTCAAAGGAAAAAGGAGGACCCGAAGATGACGTTGCTTCGAATAAAGGATTAGAAAGTGGAGAACCAGAAGGTTCTGTGGGCAAATGCACACATTCTAGTGCTAGAACTAAAACTAAAAGACCTAAAAAGTTTCAGAAAAAAGGAAACAGGAGGAAGGCTTCCGAGACTAAGGAAACCAATGTCTCTAATGTAAGCAGTTACCATGAAGATGAGGATTCAGGATCTAGCGTTCTTACCAAGGAGAACACCGTAGATGCGAGAATTTCATCAAGTCCACAAGTGAATGAGTTAAGGAGGAGTTTAAGGCAGAAGAACATCAAAACACCAAAAAGTGTTACACCTAAAAAAGTCAGGATTAGAAATAATGAATTAAGTGGCCAACCCTTACAGACTTCCACACCCAAAGCGAGCAAGCAAGCCCCGAAGAAAATTAACATGTATAAAGCCGAGGTGATTACCGTGCCCTTTGATGGAAACAGCCCGATAAGGTAAACACTTTATAAGGTATATTATTCATTATATTATGTTTATTATTATATTATTACCTTATTTTATAAGGTATATTCTATCTTTTGGCACTTTGTTTTCCTGCAAGTATTTTAAGAGTTAGACATAATGATAAATTGATTGGAATGCATACCAAAGCTGCATGAATACTGATTGTGTTGGATAATCATACAGAAGAACCAAAGGTGACTCTATAAATGTGCTTGCACTGAAGACACTAAGAAAAAAACACAAAGAACGAAAGAAATGAAAACCCACCAATTGAGGAGCAGCTTCTGTTTAAACACTTGAAAATGAGATAGTAAAATTTTCCTTTATTAAAAAGTAATCATTTCATATTTTTTCTCGAATTAGAATGAGGTTTACACGTATCAGTGCAACTACAAAATCAAGTAAAGCTGAGGCAATGAAAAATGAAGAGTTTAACTCCAAAAATATAAAGGTAATTTATGGAACAGTTTCTGTTTCAGTATTTTGTAATTTATTATATGTGTATAATTGTGTTAGTATTCAGTATTGTGTAACAGTCTAATACAATAGGGCAGTTCTCGGGTGCCTGATGGAAAGAGATTATTGCTGTGATTTGTAATAGAATTTGAGATGGTTTCTTGTACAGTCATCGAACCTTAGATTTAAAAGTATTGTTTTATTTGTGTAAATGTACTCGTGTTCTGCAGGTTCTCAGGGTGGGACGTGGTGTTTGGGCACAGCAGAGCAGCTTAATCTGTCCTGTGGGCAAACTGGAGGATCCCCTTGCAGGGCTCACAAACCCTTTGAAAAGTGTTGATATCATCTTGATTTGCTCCTCCTTTCCGTCTTTTCGCTTTCTTTTTGGTACAAATAAAATTACCTAACAATCATATGCTTTTATGAATGTGGAAAATCATATTGATATGTGAAATATTAACTTGAATGTATTTTGATTCTTTTGTACCTTTTTAACAGATAAGCTCTACTTCTAAAAATATATCGAAAGCAAAACAGCTGGTAGAAAAAGCGAAAGCCATACGGCACAACCGATCAAAGGTTAACGAAGAGGCCCCGGCTCCCGTCCGGCGCTCGTCTCGACAGCGAGCGCTCGCTGAGAAGAAAAAGCTACAAGAAGATGAGGTAAACCTGTATACTTTGTAAGGAAAAGAAATATTTTGTAGTCTTTGATTTATTTAAGCAACAAAAATGTTTCTTATCTTGCAAATATTTATTCTAGGGAATCAAATAAGGTGGATGTCTATGCAGTGGTCTGGTAAATGTCACATAGTAAAGTAACCGCCAGGCATAGACTGGAAAGTTCCTCCTTTATATGCTGGAGATCTTATTCTATATACTTTTTCTGTGGAAGCAGTAATTAAAGCGTAGCATAATCTTCAAATTATGTTTGATAACTTCTCAGCTCTTTAGCAGTTTCTTCACTTTTCTCAGTACTGATCATTAAATCGTATTGTTAGCAAAGGAGGAAAAGTTGTTTGCTTTCTCTATTTGCTTTCCTTCTAGGAATCGGTAATAATTTTAGATTCAAGCCTGAGTGATACCAGCACTGCAGCGCACAGCGTGAAGCAAAAGAGTCTTCGGAGCTTGAATGATGTTTTGGGGAAAAAGTCTAGAAAGTCGAATGTTGCAAAGAACTCAAATGGTAATTGGGTTTTACTAAGTGTGTTTAATTTTTATTACCATTGTTGACTATGTAACTTTATTTTATAAAGCTGCCTTTACAGTACATTAATCTTCTGATTTTTTTTTTCTTAATATTTTAATATTTTTTTTTAAATTCCAATATATACATTTTATTTTGACATGATGAGTTAATAGTGCAGAGATTATTTATTTATTTACATGTGCTGCTTTGATTTTCCTTCATTTTGGGAGAGCTATGTGTTAAAACCTGCCAATAGTAGCCATGTTTTGTTGTCATCTAATTTAAAGGGTTTTTTTAATCTTACAGAAAATAATGTCTGAAGTGATGAAAGAACTAGAAGTAAAACTACAATGAATTTCGTTAAATACTCAGCTTTCCCTTAAAGGAGATTCCCTAGTGTTATTAAATGGAACATATAGATAGTGAAAAGAGAAGCAAGGTTAGAGTCTTCTAGCAGTGCAGATCTAACAATGATTTTTTTCCTTTTTAAAGGAAAACAGGGATATCCACCTTCCTTCCAAGGCCGAAGAGCTCAAATCTCTGCAGGTGAACCCATCGTGATCTTTGATGAAGGCAGGTCAGTTTTCGAGATTGCACTTGCTTAAGAATCAAACTATTTTTCAAGGTTATTTTAACATTCTCTCATTTCGCAAATTTAAATACACTTATTGGAATGTGATATAGATGTTCATTTTTTTAATACTGATCAATGTGTGAATCTGCTTGCAAAATTCCGGGGTTTTTTTGGAGAGATGTTTCCTCAGCCATTGTTGAGCCATTTTAGATGGCTGAAAATGTAGTTGATGACTGATTGAAAAGAAAGCCTACATTGCGTGTAAAAATACAAAACCTAGGAGGATTATGTCTATTTAAAATCTCTTAACATAGCATTGAAAAGAAATGTAAGCTTATTACACTTAAATTAATTTTATCAGTTCTCCCGCACTATTTCTAACTCGTGTAGAATGTGGTTAAATTCCGTTGTAAGTCTCACATAGCTGGTAGTTCTAATGATTCTTTTTTTTCATTTCTATTTTTTTTAAAGCCAAGATGCATCTGAAAATTCTCAAGATGACAATCAGTTCAGAGCAAAACGTGAGTTCCTGATGAGCGGGTTGCCAGAGCTGCTGAAGAGGCAGATTGCGAAGAAAGCGGCAGCGATGGAAGCGTATTCCCTTGCAAGTTCCTGCTTTAGGACCGTTGTCCACGTGCAGCAGAAGGATGACTGTAAGTTTTGTTCAGCCATTGTGTAACTGTATCTGATAATTTCTAGTAAATCTGCGCAGAAAAGAAACTTGAACAGCAGAATTTACTCTTACGACTGGAGTAATTGGTAGTTCCCTCTTGTTTTGTGGTGCAGTAAGAAAACAAAACCAACAAGGTTCCAGTGGGATGGTTTTGAATACACAATTTACAAATTAAATTGATGCTAACGTAATGTATATATTTATGGGTGGGGATGCAAAATTCTTAACATTTAGTCAGAAAAGTTAAGTCTTTCAGTTTCCAGTTTGGAGACTAAAGATTATATTGGACTGAGCTGGGCAGAAACCGATTCCTTCTGACAAAGACAAAACGTTTCTCAGAAGAGGAAAGAACAGCCCATTTCTTTCCACTGGGTGAGGGAGCAAACTGCAGTGTCCTCATGAAAGGTGGAAGGTGTAGAATAGCACTTAATAGAGTTTATATTTGCAAATCAACCAATAAACAAACGAAATCCTTGGTGAGCATCTGTCCTGGTGAGGGCACAGGTTGTTATTTAGAGCAAGCAGAGCCTGGGGCAACTTACTGCAGAAATGTTGTATGTAAAAATGTGCAAATATCTTCTGCTTGTGGGAGGTGGAATTAATAAACAGTTGATGCAGTGTAAGTTAAATAAGCTTGGCTTTGACATGAAAAAGCTGTAGTTGAAAGAGCATTGGGATGGTTTTGTCTGTGACTTTATCTCTGGCTTGTTAACAAAAGTTTCCTCTTTGTTTTGGTGGGGGTTCTTTTGTAGGTTATCCCATGTGGAAACTGAAATCACCATCGTGTCCTCTATTAACGAAGCTGAGGAAACTGAACACTGAAGTCACTAATGTCACAAAAATCGCCCTCTCACTTGGTGAATTCTCCACTGTGAATTCAAAACTAACTGGAAACTGTTCTGCACCCATGGTTAGTGCTTTCACATGGGGGCTTGTGTTACAAGAAAAATGAGAAGAAAATTAAAATTGGTTTGTTACTCGTTAGGACTTCTGTTGTTTTAAAAAAATCCTGTCGTTTGAATCTGTGTCAGTCCCGTGTTCATTGGTCATTTATTTTCTCGTGTGTGATTTACCCATTCTGTGTCATAACATTAGACTATTCTCAAGGCTTTTTGTTAATCTCTGGGTTTAACGAGACAGCAACTGATTTAAATTATGCAAAACTGTCATTGTTTTTTCCGTGTAATATTTTCTAGTAATAATTTTTTTAATGTGTTTCTTACAGCTTTCTGGCCACCGACCAGTTTTTCCTGATACGTTCAGGGAAGATTTACTAGATGAGATAATGTCTTCTAATTCTCAATTTCCGGTGAGAAAATACTTCAACAAGTTTCTGAAAAAGCAAATGGAAGGATCGGGTCTTGAAAACAGTAACAGTGTACAAGGTTAGTAACCTACAATAAGCTTACACTCGCACTCTCTCTGGCATAAAAAGGCAACCTGGAATTTCCAGAAATGTTTAGGTGTTGTTGGAAATAAATTGGCACTCACGTTTTAGGTCATTTTAAATAAATTCTTAAAATATGGCTGAAACAAACATACGGTTGTAGTGGACATAGCTTGAAATTCTAAAAGGATGTAATTCTTTTTTTCCTTAGAAGATGGCACTGCAAGTTCTGAGGTAAATCAGAAGCATTCTGACAACTGGAAGGAAACTAAGAGGAAAAGGAAAGAAACAGAAGACCACAAATCAAAAAGGAGAAAACAAATTGAAGGTACAGAGACTGAAATAAAATCCAGAGTTTCCAAGAGCCTTATTTCTCCCTTATCTGGAGAGAGACAAGCAGAGACAGGACAAGCAACACATCTAGGAAAAAACAAGGCCCAGAAACCAGATGTTATGACAGAAGACACTGAAGATTCATCAGAGCCAAATGCACTTTCTGGTAACTACATTTCCTGTCTGATTTTAATTCTCTTTGCATTGAGGGAATTCATATATGATGTGTGTCAGCTTTCCTCTGTGATGCAAAAATCGTATCTGGCCTTCTTGTTCTACTGGATGGATCAACTCCTTTGCATGGAGAACTAACTAAAACCAGGTATTTTTTCTGTAGGTGTTGAAAAGGAAGACGTGCTCTGGACAGAAAAATATCAGCCTCAAGATTCCAGTGAACTTGTAGGGAACAAGAAAGAAATTGAAAGGCTACGCAGGTCAGAAGTGGGAGCTTGGATCCATTTGTAAAATAACTCAAAGCCTCCTATTGCTTATGCTCAAAGAAGTGAAGTTGGTTACTTTACACAATGCTTGTGTGTGGCCTTGGGCTTGGTTTATTTCCAAAAAGCTGCAGAAACAAATTTTTGGATGGTGTGAAAGGTCTTTTGGTCATTGTTTCTTTTACAGTAACACCTCAGTGGCTTGTATGGTATAGTACAAACCAAAACCACACATGAAATGCTACATTAGCTGAACCAATTTGTTTAAATCTGAAATGATTATGAGTTTCTAGGAGGGATAACAAGTGGCTAATGTCCGCTAATTTTATGTTCTGAATTTGGTTCATTTTATTCAGCAGTAATTTTTATTTTGTATTCTCTTCCTTCCTTTTATAGTTGGTTAAAAGAATGGAAAAAAAGAGCTGACTGGGAAGAAAAACGAAATCAGAAAGGGGAAAAGGAGGACAAAGGGCATCAAGGTGCAGATAAGATTTAAGATAACACATGTAGCTTCTCTTTGTTAGAGCTGGCATAAAAATGGCATGAATTGATAATACTTTGAACAATCTTTTCTTTTAAATAATTCTACAGACTCTTTGGACAGCCTTGACTTTAAAGATAATCAGTCCGATGTTGAGGAAGAGAGCAGCCTGTGCAATACAGTTCTGATCACCGGCCCGCCGGGGGTGGGCAAGACTGCTGCAGTCTATGCTTGTGCTCAGGAGCTCGGTTTCAAGGTGTGTGGGGTCCTTTCTTCGTGCCGTTTTTCTTATTTGTACCAAGTGATTTGAAAGCATCATAATACAAGATGTCTAGAATTTCTTTTTAATATAAATTAAATGCCATTGCAGATATTTGAAGTCAATGCCTCTTGCCAGCGTAGCGGTAGACAGATACTGTCCCAACTAAAAGAAGCTACTCAGTCTCATCAGGTGGACAAAAAAGGTGTTAATGCACACAAGCCTTGCTTTTTTAACAGCTGTAGCAGTGCCAAGTCACCAAGTAAGTTTCATGGTTGTATCTGTGGGGTTTTTTGTCTGGTTGTTGGTATATTTGGTATATTTGGTTTTATTTGGGTGGTTTTTTTAGGCATCACTTGTTTAAAAAGAGAGCAAATTTTGTAATAGTAAGAAATGCTCAGTTGCTTAAGACAGCTGTATGCCAAGCAGCTAAACTGAGGGAGTTACAGCTAAACTGAGGGAGTTACAGCTAAACTGAGGGAGTGCGGTCTGCTATGGCAGTTGAATAGAAAGGTAAAGAGAAAGCATTCCCTGTAACAAGAGAAAAGTCAAATAAGCAGCAATCAGCACAATAAACCTATCCTGTACTAGATACAAAACTGGGATTTGCTCTATATTTGCCTGAGAAATGTCAGTTTGAGATTACATTTCCAGCTTAACATAGAACATATCTTGCAGAAAAAATGTATTCTCCCAAGAAAGTTATTTCACCAAGAAAACCTCCATTATCACCGAAAGGAGGAGGATTAAAACGAAGCCTTCCCCCTAAAACACTGGCAAACTATTTCAAAATTTCTTCCAAACGTAAAGATAATGACGGAACAGTAACATCTCAAGAAAAAAGTAAAGGTAGGTATCACTATTTAACAAGTAAATGGTCATTGTGCTAGGTGCTGTATATATATCAAAATTACTGCTACACAATTAAGGTCTTGTAAAGCCAATAAATGTTTGATTACAAACTGGGGATTTTAATACATAGAAAGGCACACTGAAATTTTGGAGTCTCTTCACATAGGAGGGTAAATTTCCAAATGTTTCATGGGATCAGGAAGCCTTAAAGACAGGCTTTTAGAAAGGAAACAATATATTTGGACAAGTAGTATTTTTGCACAAGACAGTACAGGAGAATGCAAAAGCAAAGTACTCAATAGAATTGGTGAGATTGAGCCGAGTCCTTGTCTTTTCAGGCATAATTGCATAGTCTTAAAGGACTTGCATCGACTCCACGTCCCCGAGACACCACAGGTCACAAGCAGGTTGGGTGCAGAGTTAACTTTACAAATTGTCAGCCCTTCACCAAAAGCTGTTGAATTTCTAGCAAATTTCTTGCATTTTTTTTTTTTTTTAAACGACATCAGAAAAGGATGTAGGTCAGATTTCTAAGTTTGTGTCAGTGTTGATATTCTTAAGCAGTTTATACATGGGGTGTTTTTGAAACGGGTGTCTAGAATGCATATTAAATGGTTTCAGTCCTCCTTTACTTCCTGCTCATTTCTTCACCCCTCTGCAGGGAATACTCAGGATTCACGTGAAGAAAAGAAAGATGCTCAAATCAAGTCAATAAGCAAAGAAGTAGAAGGAGGAGAACACAACAGAAAAAGTGCAACATCTCTCATTCTTTTTGAAGAGGTAAAATTCACATGAAATATATCAATGTCAACAACATACCCTTTCATTATGTTTAAAGAATAGAACTTTTTTCCCTTCCTCCTTGAGGCCTCTAGGTAGATTCAAGTGTGAGGATTATCAACTTCTTAAAAATTAATTCGGTGTTTAATGATTTCATCCTCATTAGTACTTTTTTAACCATGGGTCATTATTTTAAAAGATAAAGAAACTATCATCTATCAACAGTTGTTCAGGGTTGGAACAGTTTGTAGGATTCTGCTAATTTAATTCCTTTGATTATGGTTTCTAATTTTACACAACTTACATGCACTGAGGCACTTTAAAAACCACCATTAACACCCCAATAATTACAATATCTAAGTCCATGTTAAATTCTTCTTTAACCTCTTGCCCAAAAATGTCTCTGAAGTCTTAAGCTAAGTATACGAAATTGCAGCCAGGAATGTAATTTTAAGTCAATAAAGGAGGTATAGCTGTGTTGCCAACTATGGTGCAATCCTGCAGGTCGCTGGTGCAATTCTATTAAAAACCAAACCAAAACAAACAAACTTCAAAAGCCTATGGTGAAAACTATTGATATTTTGCATTAATTTGTTTTCTATAGGTGGATATAATATTTGATGAAGATGCAGGATTCCTAAGTGCAATAAAGACGTTCATGGCAACTGCAAAGAGACCTGTAGTTCTCACTACCAATGGTGAGTGGCGCTCGGTATGGGAATTGGGCTTCACAGGCAGAAGAGCCTCTTTTGATGAGTATTTCAGTATTGGAATAAAGATACAGGCTGTTCTAATGGGTAAAGAAAATAATTAGGTATGAACATGATGTCATGAGAGTTCACCGATATCTCTTTATGTAGATCCAACGTTCAGCTTAATGTTTGATGGCTATTTTGAAGAGATCAACTTTAAAACCCCTTCTTTGGTAAGTGTGTGTTTGGAAATTCAGATACACCCTAAGCGAGTAATTGTCAGCTAATTGAAGTTTGAAATGTAAATGTTGGTGTAGGTTTATATTTATCTGATGCAATATATCTCTTTTATCAGAAGACTATTTGGGGGAGGGGGATTGGTATGCAAAGATGTGTAGGATGTGTTTATCTTTACATGTAGAATTTTTATTACTAGCATGGAAGATTTATTTTTCTGAACCATGTAGTGTTTCAGAGAATTACAATAAAAACATCAATTCATCACATAATCAAGTTTTTAGGCTGTAGTAAATAATTTAATAGGTGACATATCCAATAGTTTTCATCTGAAGGCTGGCTGTGCCAGTGTTGGTTCATTCATTAAAAAATATAGGAGCTATTCTGGAAATATTATGGGTTATTCCTTTAATGTAAACACAAGGATTCTGTATAGCAAATAGTTTCATTTGCAACTATGTATTATGTGGAAGAGCAAAATAAATGAGAATGATAAGGAACTAACTTTTGAGAAGGGGAATATTTTAATGCTCTCTGCTGGTGATGAAAAGCAAGGTGCACGTGGTTTCAGGAGCACAGGCAGAATTTGGTACAGTATTCTGCTTTTCTCAAGGTTTTAATGTGACTGTAATCTAAATAAACTAATCCTCTGTATTAAAAAGAAAAACGTGTTGCAAGCATCAATCGAATAATTTGCTTGCATGTGCCTTACTGCAGTCTGAGTGGTAAGAGCTGTTTCCAGTGGTCTGTGTTAACTCTCACTCAGGTCCATGCTGCCAGCTTCCTCCAGGCGCTGTGTCTGGCTGAGAATCTGCGAACAGATGTGAAAGACTTGGCTGCTCTGTTAACCACGAATAACTGCGATATCAGACAAAGTGTTCTCTACTTGCAATTTTGGGTTAGAAGTGGAGGGGGATTCTTGAAAGACAAACGCTTGGCACATCGTGGTAGGTTGATTTAATTTAATTTAATTTAAAAAAAAAAAAAACTTTCCATCTTAACATGAATTTGATTAAATCAAACCATTCTTAGATGTGTATTAATAGATAGTAACTTTCTGTAAGAGTCCTGAACACTTGGGTAGGGTTTTGGGTTGTTGGGGTTTTTTTGATAGACCAGCAGGGCATGAAAGGAAGCAGAGGCTGTTTCAGGTGGTCACTTGCAAAGAGGGGAGAGCGGGCAGATCGGTGACACTTAAATGAATTAAATGGGGATGGGGAGGATGAATTTCAGTTGCTGTGTTCATTCAGAACTGCAGCAAGAGTCAACAGTTATAGTATCTTTTATAAAAGGAACTGAGGCAAAGAGGGGGAAAATCAATTTTGTTATGCAGTTGTTCCATTTTAAGTAAAGCACGTTGTCTTTGTGCAGGAGGAGATGAGACAAACGAAGCGGATCACGTAATTCATTCTGAAGAGACCACTGATTCCAAGATGGATTTTTCTCAAGCACATCTTCAGGAATTTCCCAAATGTGATACGGGCTGTGTAGAGACATTGCTTGGCCTTAAGAATATCCTGTTGCCTTCAGAAGATTTGGTTACATTTCTTAAGGTATTTTTGTAGTTGACTAGCTAATACTTTGAATGCATGCCAGATAATTGAGTGTGATCATCACTATGAATAGCATCTTCTAAGAAGCAAATCTCTTTGAAAATGTTTGTTGTAGAAATTAGGGGATTCTGTCATTATTAAGCCAAATCTGAACTGGGGCAGTCTGCAAGCAAAACAGTCTCTCGCCTCATAAACACAAAGCCAGGAGTATGAGATTTTTCTATAATAAAATTTTTATTATAAATATTATAATGTATTAACAAATTTTCAATTATTATTATTTTACAGCACAAAACGACAACTATGGAGAAATTGAATAAATTAATGCAGCTTCTCACAGAATTCCAGATGAAGAAAGTGGATTTTATATATAGTAATCTAGAGCTTGTTCTTCCCTTACCAGTGCGAGTTCTTTCAAACCAGTCTGACCCCTCTAACTCTATACTTGAAAAGACTAACGTAGTTTCTTCAAAAACCGGATCTACTGACAGTCACTGCTCTGGAAAAAGCAGCACTGGAAGAAAGTCTAAAAAGACAAAGAACCAAAAAAGGCTTGTTACATTGGATGATAGTGACTTATTTGATACTGGACTGAACTATTCAGCTGAATTCATAACTTTGCCATCGGATAGTCCTCCATCATGTGCTGAAGGGAAGAAAGAGGAGCCAAAATTGTTGATGAATAAAGAAGAAAAAGAAACTAAAACTAAAACCCCAGCAAAGGAGAAGACGTCTGCTCTAGTTGTTCAGTGTCTGAACTCCCTGGCTGAATTTGTGGAGAACGTGTCTTTCTTGGATTGCTGTGTAAACACCAACACCAAGGAACCAATGGAGTTTTCTACAGATGAAGGATTTAATTGGACAAATGGCAAAATCAAAAATGGTCTTTGTGATGAGTTCAGTATAGAAAATACTGATTGGTGGAGTTCCCAGAGCTGTAGTGAAATAAAGGCAGCTATTGAAGCGCTCAGCTTTAACAAATGTTCTGTTAATATTCTACAAAACTTGGAATCCTCTTTGAGTAAAACACCTGACAGCGATCAGCTGGAGGGACTTACTTTGCATATTTCTAACACAAGAAATGACGTATCCTTCAGCCAGTCAGCTGATTCAAGGTAAGACTTTGCTAATATTTCTGGACTATAATGCCGTTATTTGTCAAGAAAAGCATTTCACAGGATGTAGAACTGTTTCAGATAACTTGTGTTATCTGTGTTATATTAAACACATTCATACCAATACAGGGGTTCTCAGTATGTCTCAAAATGCTGGAATACATTGTTCACTTTGCTGGCATAAGCTTAAATGAACCACTCGGCAATCTCTGCAAAAAGCGACTTTTCTTGTTTGAGTAGCCTGACTGCCGTTTTTTTGTAGTAACTCACACTAATGAAGAATAACCTTTCATTTATTAAAGATCAAAGAATACATTACTGCTAGGAAATGTGGATATGAAACACTTAACATAAGTTGTTATATGTAGAATTGGCATAACAGGTGAATAAAACCTGTTCAAGTGTCTGAATAGGAAAACAGGTTAGACTCTTATTTCTGTAAGTCGGTACCCAGAGGAGCAATGTCCAAATGGATCTGACCAAGTTGGGCCAATATATTATATCATGATTTATACATTAGATCTGATACTGACATTCTGGCAAATAGCAATTGTATGATGCTTTTAATTTTTGAAGACTGCAGATGGTTTGGGTTCTGTTGTCTGACGGATGTACTAACCCTCACATACGTAACGAGGTTGTGATGCCCTCCCCAGATTAGACCCTGTCCCTCCTGTTTGTGCCAGCGCACAATCAGAAGTTACAGGCGTCTGATCCACTGGAACGCAGCTTTGGATGTCAGGATGTTTAACAGAGTTTTAAACCAGTAGACCTGATCTTAAAGGAACAAAGTAGGAACTGTACGTTCTTGAACAAGAAACAATAATGCTTCATTCTCCGTTTTAGCGTTTACAAAAAAGCACAGAAGCGGCTGGCAGTCATCAGAACTGTATTTTCCAGAAGTCCTTTAAACCTTGGCAATAAGCAGGCCAGCGTACTTGAATACCTCCCCACGCTTCGCAGTATCTGTAGGTCTGAGAAGCTGAAAGAGCAAGGGAAGACAAAAAGAAGGTAAGTTTTGGTTTTGCTAAATCTTATTACATTGCTATATACAAAGTATTTAAGAATCTTAATAAAATATTGTGTATAATAAATCTAGACAGGAAAGGCCTCTCTAAATAATAAGCGTTGCCTTGTATTTGGAAAGAACTTTGTCCTCTTACAGTCGCTTTTACTTTTCTTTTTATAGGTTCTTGCATTATCTTGAAGGGATTCATCTCGAAATACCCAGACAAATGATAAATGGTCTGTGTTTGGACTTCCCTTAAAATCACTAACACCAGAAATACTTTGTGCCTAATGGTGGTATTCTCACCATATTTTTTTTTTTAAACACATTATTTTATTGTATATTCAGAGCCATTTGTATATTAAATCTCTATAAGTATTTAAAATAATGTATATATCTATTGTCATGATATTGCTCTCCACAGCTGAAATGTGGGGTCATTTGGTGCTTGTCCAATAAGTGCGTTTATAATACTAAATGCACAGACTGATCAGTGGGGACCACTTCATGCTCTCTGTCTCTGTAATTTGTGAATCACACAGCAAGAAGTCCTTTTGTAACGAGCAACTGTCACAGCTTCCACAGCAAAGTTGCTTTATTTGAGGAGACTGTTTTATTAAAATAAGCTTTTTTTTCTCTGAATTTGCAGTTAAGTGTTAAATAACCCGGGGTGGGAGTGGGCACGGAGAGGACGTGACAAGTCTTCTAAAGTAAAAACAACTAAAACCAACTCTTCACAAGGACAAGGTCTTTACAGAGCACTGTGCCTCCATGTACATACATCTGTATCCGTTGGTTTCATTTCATTGTTTACAACTGTCAGGTCTGCATGTTAATCTCCTAAAAAGGTAGAGAAATCATCACTGTAGCTCAAGAGGGACTCGGAGATTAGACAAGATTTTGTAAATAACAATTATTCCAGTGTTACTTTGGTTTTGGTAATATTTAACTACTTCTAGTCTTGTATATTGTGTTCTATTTTTATACTTCATTTTGTATTTGACAAGACTAAAGCCTGATTATTTGTGATTGCATCTGCTTTTGTACAACAATAAATTTGTGAGACTTTGCTACAATTCTGAATATTTCTCTTGTATGAAAATGCTCCTAAAACATAATGGGTTTAGTCTGTAAAGATGATGTTTAAGGCTTTTTAAACTGGAAATATTTCAACTATGTACTTTTCCACTGTTATATTGCAGTTGGACTGTTGTTCTTCCTCAAGCTGAGTCCAACTGGTGCCATGCACTGGTGCTCCACTTACCTCAATGTCTATAATAATAAACAAGGGCATTTTCTAGTACATTTTCTTCTCATCTATTATTTTTCATGTCTTAAAGATGTTCAGGAATGAGAAATATTCGTGAAAACAGTAAATTATTTTATTTGTAGATAATCATCTTTATAGTTTCACTCTTTCAGTAGCCCAGAACTATCAAATAAGGATGAAATGAAGTGGCGGCTGTTAAAATCTTGAATGGTTGTATTGCTGTGTCAATGGCCTAAGCAACTCCTGTACATTTTTGTAAAAATAAATAATTTTAAAAAATTTTAAACAACAAAGTGAAAATATATCTGTTCACTGCTTTATAAAGGCAACCTTAGTCTAGCTAGATTACAGTGGGCACCTGCATGCATTGGAAACAGGCCCTATAAAGTGTTATTTTAGGAAATCCACAGGTAATTTAAAAGACATAAAGTAGAAATCAATGGTAGACAACTTACCTCCTATTTAAGTCAACCCCCTGGTTCTAATAATTGCTTAAGATTTGTTTTTTTTTTTAATGGGCCCTGCTGAGCAGAAAACACCTTTTCATCCAAAACATAAAAATCAGCTTCAGGCACCTTGAGAATGGCTGAAGGTGCTTGGAAAAGGACAAGAGCCGTGTCTGCCATCTACCCAAGTCAGTGAAACCAGAAGTAAAAAAACCCCGGAGTTTCACAATGACTGCACCCTGTTTAAGCAGTAGTTATTACTAGGTGTACAATAATTTAAAAACAAATAAACCCAACGAACATGTTCTTGTTGAAATCTTGGTCAAGTTTCACACTTTTTTTTCGTTTTACTGTCATTCCAAGATTGCTTTCTAGAACGTAAATGAAGTTGACATTATTCTACAATCCCATGAGTAACACAGAAAGAAGCAGTTAAGCCTTAGACGTGTTCTTGCAGGCAATAGTGTATTGAAAGTGATGCAGAGTAGGAGGATGGAAGGATCCCTTTCCAAGCAAGACTCTGTCACTTTTTGTAAAAGCTCTGAAATTGGGCAAGATGCATCTTGGCAGCTGGGGCTGGGAGGACACGTCTCTTCCAAGCTGCAGAAAGATGCTGGCGCTCAGCTGTCTGACTGTGACATTGGCTTTATCTTGAAGGAGGAACATTTCCATGGGCTCTGCCAATCCTGAACTGCTCTGTTTTATGTATGTTGACTTACACTGACAGGTTTTTTCCTCGCAGCACTTTGGTGCCACATGCTGGGCCGAGCACTCGCGGGGGTGTCAACGCTTGATCGACGTTTGGCGAGCAGATGCTGTTAGGTAGAAACCTTTTAGAACTATTTCTTCAGAGACGAACACGAGGTGGAGTTGAGGCAAACCCGTAGGTGCGGGGCTGCGCCCTCCTGCTGGAAGCGGAACCCATTGTCATCGATTTACAGGGCAGAAATTCCGTGAGGGAGGCTTGACCGAGGGCAGAGCTAAGAAAGAACGGCTCACGTCGCTGTCCGGCCCCGCTCGCAGCACCGGGCGCGGGCGGGCTCGGGACGGGCGGCTCCCCCGCTGGCCCCGCCCGCGGCCGTTGGCGGGAGCCGGGGCCGCCGCTCCGGGGGAACCGCCGGCAGGAGGCGGCCCGAGGGGCGGCCCAGCAGCGCCCGCCCGGGGCCGCGGGAGGGGACGGGGCGCCCCGCGGCGCCGGGGCCGCGCTCCAGTTCCTCATTCTCGTCCCGGGGCTGAGCGGCCCGCAGGGCTGAGCGCCGAGCGGCGATGATGGACCGCGACCGCAACAAGACGCTGCTGCTGGAGCTGCAGAGAGCCGCCGGCACCGGGAACGGCCGCTGCGCCGACTGCGGCGAGCCAGGTAAGGGCGCTCCGCCCGGCAGCGCCCGCGGGCCCGATCCCTCGGGCCCGCCCGGTGCGTTCTGACCGGAAAGCGTGAGGGAGGCGGGCGCCGGCCGGGCCCCTCGGGCTGTGCCGCCGTCTGTCCATCCGCGGTCAGTCTCCCGGTGCGCCGGTCTCTGCTTCGCTCGGTTCCTGAAAGCGCGACCCGTCCCCACCTTTCCCTTCACGTACCGCAGGGGCGGCAGCAGGTGGTTTCCCGGCGCGGTCCCGATCGCGGGGGCGGCCGTTCCGGTGGGGGCTGCGGGGCTGCCGGGCTCCGGGCAGCCGGGACTCGGCTCTTCCGAGCCCCCCGGGAGCCCCGCGGGCAGGAGGGGACAGCGTGGGACAGGAAGTGGCCTCTGTGCAGCAGCAGCTTCCCCAGAGTTATTTGTAGACAGCGCACAAGGAGAGGGCGTGGGGCGGTTTTCCAGCTCTGTCTCTGCACTGGGATAAAGGCACCGAGGAGCCCGCTGAACGCCCTCTCAGGCTGGCACCCTGCGCTCAGCCGGGGCGCCTGTGCCCTCAGCGAGGTGAGCGTCAGTCCTGGCCTACAGCGGCTGGAAGATGGCAGGTAGCTCCAGTTCGTGATAAGGGAGAGGCGGAGGGCAGCGTGGTGAAAGTGGTGATCTAAGGACACAGCCTCGCCAGAGCGCTCGGGATGCCGCTGAGCGTCGGAACAGCTCGGAGCGTCGGAACAGCTCTGAGCGTCGGAACAGCTCTGGGCGTCAGAACAGCTCTGAGCGTCGGAACAGCTCTGGGCGTCAGAACAGCTCTGAGCATCGGCTCCTCAAGGCCTCTTGGGGAAGCAGCATCCAAGAGCAGGAGCTGCCATGGGCGCTGGACACGAGTCCTGGTTCTGGGTGGCTGTATTCCATTGTACTCCCGATAATGCTCGCTGTCTGCAACATACTTTCATTGTTAATTCCGCAACAGGAGCTTTCCATGTAGAACTAATAATTAGCTGAGCTTTTACATCACTACTCGGCTGTCTGCACACCCACATTAATTTTTAAACAAATAGTTAGTCGAAGAGCTTACAAAGGCAGGGGCCACATTCTTCATTCAGGAAAGCAGTGACAGGAGTGACAGCCATAAGCAATGGGCTGGGATTTGCTGTGTTATGTGTGGAGCCTGGGCTGCGCATCAGATGTGCTTCTTGCCTTTGCCAGTGGCTGTGCCTTTTCGTATCTATCAGTTCATGCTTTGTGTTTGTCTCTAGATCCAGAGTGGGCTTCATACAAACTTGGAATATTCATTTGTTTGCATTGCTCTGGAATCCATCGCAATCTTCCTCAGATCAGCAGAGTTAAATCCCTTCGGCTCGACTTCTGGGAGGATGATCTTATAGAGGTACAGAGCAAAAAGCAGTAATTCGTTTACTTTTCTCCACGTTTTATCATAGCCTTCTGTGGCTCATAATTCTTGCATCATCCACCATGGACAAAGGAACAAAACCACACAGAGCCAACTTAACTCCATGGGTAACTTCAGGCTTTTGTTTGTTTTCTGTTGGTTTTTTTTTTTTAATTATCTACTTAATCAAATTACACTGGCAGGTGATCAGGTTTCTAACAGCCTGCGGTGTTTGGGGTTTTTTTCATAGCACACAGAAACTCCTCATTGTGGTTTAGAAGCCCACAGATATTTCCAGATAGTATGTTCTATTCATTAATCAACATACCCTTCTTAAATATTGTATCGGCCTCTCACCTTTCAAAGGAACTGTGTTAATAATATAATCACCATTAATGTCTAGGAGGAGATGAAGGTATAGGGAAATTGTAAATATCTTTTCTCCACAAGCTGGTGTTCCTTCCCATCTGGTTCAGTACTGTAACTACTGAAAAAGGCCCAGCCACCTAAATGGCTGATGGTGCTAAAGGGAATTTATGTTCAGAGATGCACTGAGAGTTATGGCAAGACTGAGCAAAAACTGCCATGTGCCCTTTGATATGTTTCATTTTATGTTCTTGACATGGTACTGATTTTGTAGTTGCACACCTAATTGTAACTTCTTCTGTATTTCAGTTTATGAAGAAACATGGGAATCTCTGTGCCAAAGCTAAATATGAGGCAACAGTCCCTTCCTACTATTACATCCCTCAGTCCTGTGATTGCTTGTAAGTCGATGGCATGTTTACTGCTGTAGACCTTTAGAGCTGTTGAAATTCTGCTTCCCTCTACAGGTGTCTTTGGGTGGCTGGTAAACATAGAGGCAGATCAGCTTTATCCATGTTTTTCTCTTTCAGGGTTTTAAGAGAGCAATGGATTAGAGCTAAATATGAGCGTGAGGAATTTGTTGCCACTCGAGTCTGCCAAGATCCTTGTTCTGCAGGTAAAGGTCAGGATTGTCAGGGAAAAGGCCTTAAAGGCCAACAGCAGAGTGTTCTGTTTGCAACTTTGAAGACCTTTAAGGTTGGCTTGTCATATATGAACTGCTGGATGCGCAGGTTTTGCTTTGAGTCTAACTTTGAGAAGAAGCTCCTAAGAAAAGGCACTTAGACAAGTGCAAGGGTGTATTCAAATCTTACAGTTCTCTAGTTCTCCACTGATTTTTTTTTCACCTGAGGTGAAAATTCTCAGATGGAGAAGAGACTTGAAACTCTGTGCCACGCCACTCTTTAGATAAACAGTCCTGCTGTTGTGCTGCCCGTCTCTGACACTTGCCGTGGTCCGACCTGCAGGGACCCGTGAAGGATTCCTCTGGAAGCGGGGGCGGGAAAGCAGACAGTTCCAGAAGAGGCGATTTCTCCTGTCAGCAGGGGAAGGGGTGATGAAGTACTACACCAAAGAAGTGAGTTCCTCAGCCAGAGTTGGCCATAGGTAGCTGCTCAACCTCCACCCTCAGACACTGCTCTTCACCATCAAAAAATACCATAAATAGCTTTGTCTCTAGTTTTGTGGCCAGGCCAGCCTGTGTGTGGAGCAGCCCAGATGTTTCCCCATTAACATATGTGGTATCTTAGGCAACTGCTCTTCTGGATTTAGCCCTTTTCCTCATCCCTTATCTTAACCCTGCAGCCTCTTGCTTAGTGAAGAAAGGAAATGGATACTGACAGTTGAACAGCAAGATGAAGAAGAGATCTGTTAGCAGCTGCTACCTCTTATATTAACAAAATATCCTCTCATCAACTGCTGCAGCGTCACCCTCAACATGTCTCGCTTCTGTGGGAGAGTGTAGCTCATTTTTCTTCAACTATGAGGCTGGAGATAGACCCCGTCCCTTACAATTCAGACACATCCCTCTCAAATAGCACCACAGCATTTCTCAAGGAAAGGGAGTCCCTCTTTGTAAGTGATTTTATGTAGCATGTAATTAAAGCTTTATATTTCAGGTGTATCCAATATTCAGATATTTTAGGATGCCTGCTTTCTATTCAGTAGGGATCTAGTTTTCATACAGCTAATCTGTCCTCCACTATCTTCCCTGAGAGCACTTTAATACAACAGTGCTTTTCTTTTCACAGTCCAGAGGTCCAAAAGCCATTATCAGCATTAAGAACCTGAATGCAATGTTCCAGACAGCGAAAATCCAACATGCTCATGGGCTGCAGATCACATACAGCACAGATGGTCGAACAAGAAACCTTTTTGTCTATCATGAAAGTGGAAAGGTGAATACCACAGAGATTTTGAAAAAAGCAAGATGCTTAGGTGTTGGATCTATATTTTGGAAGAGATATACCCTGTTTCTGCAGGATCTGGTTTTATTTGAAGTCACTATCACTTGTAGAATATATAAAGTTGCAGAATTTGACACTAACAACTATGACATCTTGTTTCTGTTCTGTTGGGGCATACCTGCAACGTCACACCCTGAGCAGTCTTATGGGCTCAGTGTGGCACGTATATAAATCTCTGCAAGGTAACTACTGCCTAACGGTTTTATACAATTCTATGGTTATGTTATTTGAAGCCTTCTTGACACACATTGAAAATATTGTTGTCCTGCATTATTTCCAAGCAAACAACGATAATTTTAAGAAGTATGTCTATGGGTTTTGTTAGGTTTTGTTTTTTCCCTTGCCATAGTTCTCATGTCTATCCAGGTACAAAGGTTCTTAAACAAAACCATAACTGAATCAACTGAAAAAGCCTGTGTACACAGACTCGGGTGACTATCCATGCTGAGAATGTTGGGGACCTCCCTGAAGGGGCATTTTAAAATTATTTTGGAGGCTCAATTTTTTTCAGGTGTCTGAGACAAGTCACTGACTCTCTCTGCCCCTTGGGGAGAAAGTATAGCTTTGCAAAGAGATCACAAGGAAGGAGAAGAGCATTTTGGAGAGGCAGCGCTCTTGCTCCTTGTTATTCTTGTCTTTATGTTTCTATTTGCTGTTTTCCTTAGGAGATTGTTGACTGGTTCAATGCCATTCGGGCAGCACGTTACCACTATCTCAGAACAACTTTCCCGACCGTCCCTGAGGCTGAGGTGAGAACTGAACAGGGTTTGAAGTGGTCTATGCAAACATAGCATGGGAAAACATTTTCCCACTTCTGCCAGAGGCAGGTGCTCAAACAGCAGCATGTGGGTCTTGGGAATGGGCAGAAGAGGTAGAAGGAAAGGCCACCCTGCATAACATGCAAAAATGTAGTCAACGCTGAAGACCTAAAAGTCTCTGTATGGTACTTATGAAGTGTAATCTTTAAAACCTTATGTTCCTTCTTATTTCAGACTTCCCTTTACTGGGCAACCAAAAAAAATCCCAGGCCCCAAAAGCCAAAATTGATGACGATTAGCTTTGACAGAAACAGAACAGAAAAGCAAGCTTGAATGAAACAGACTTTTAAAATCTGTTTGTGTTCTCCTAGCTCATACCCAGGATCACAAGAAATTATGTCAAAGAAGGATATATGGAGAAAACAGGACCAAAAGTAAGTGCATACTTGTGAGTACACAAAAGAGAATATTCCAGATATTTCTACTATGTTTACTAGGAAACTATTTGTTGAGTGACTACGCTTCCTGGCTCGATAAAAGACATTATATTGAAGCCTGTCATGTTCTTTGGGACCATGGGGGGTTTTGTGTAGAAAATAAGAGTGGGAAGAAGAATCCTCCTTGAAGAGAAAGCAGGATGGATTAACTGGCAGTGGCCATGCAAAGTCCTGTTACGCAACACTAGATGGGCTGTTGTGTCTGCTAATTGGGGCTCTAGAACTGCAGCTCCTGCCAGAACAGAACATCACATGCTGACTCCCCTACTTCCCTGTTTCTCTTAAAGTCAGTAGCACATAAGTCACATTTGCTGATAGCAGCAAAGTATGATTGAGCAAATTCTCCACAGTGAAGCCTGTGGTTTCGTTTGGTTTTTATGGGAAAGTATTTGGACCACTACTGCTTGAAACAGGAGAGGGAGATTTCAGGCTCCGCTGAAGGAGGAGATAAAGATCTGAGGTCTTGTTTGAACATTGTCACTTCTTGCTTTGCTGTTCTCTGAGGGAACCATGAGCTGAAGTCCCTTTAAAAAGTTCAGTGGTGAAATGCTGATATTGAATATACTGGGTTTTTGGCCCAGCTCAGTGCTAGTGTCACAATACATCTTCCTGCAGGTACTTGCACAGAGAATACTCACAGCTACAAGTATGAAAGATTGTGTGTTTTTCTCCTGAGGCCTAATTTCTACTCAAACTGTAGTGAACCCCAGAAGAGCTTCAGCATGGAGCAAGGAATAGCTCAGGGAATGGTCGGATAAGTGTAGTTGATGGAATTAGCACTTAGAAAAATTACCATTTCGCCCTACCATTGTGCATCCCACAGTGCTAGGGAAACACCCCCAAACCAAAATGCTGAAATTGGTTGCACGTTCTCATCATCACCACTGGCCCAGGAATCGTTCTCTGCAGTGCTTTCAATCAGCCCACTTGCTGCAACTTTCTTAATCCTGGTAATTTCATCACTGGTAGGACCGAACTTCCCTTTACCCAAAGGGTTGTCATTGAATGCAAATCTCTAGTTTGAGCCCAGGGAGAAGGGAGCTGAGGGCTGCACACAGCAGAGACTCAGCCATTACCGGTCACGGCGATGAATGAAACTGATCTCAAGTTCTGAGTCATTTAAGCAGTCCAGGATCTGCCTCGAATAGGCCAAACTCCCCTTTGGGACTTGGTCTTTAAAGAACTTCTACCATTTCCTTGCAGCAGAAGGAGGCCTTTAAGGTGCGCTGGTTCTGCCTGGATTCTCAAGAAAGGAACCTGTTGTACTTTAAAAATCCACTGGTAAGACAGCTGTTCTTTGCTATTCCACAAGCCACTTCATGAATCTGGGTGGGGAAGCAGGGTCTGTTCTCATCCAGCTCTTCGTGGCTGCGCAAGACTGCAGCGGGCTCAGTCTCAAGAGCCCGTCTCCCTTGTCAAAGGGTCTCTCTGAAGCTGAGCTGTTTGGGAACTCTGGCCCTTGCAGTGACTGTGAGGAAGATCTGAGTCTTTTAAAAGTAGCTGCTACTGCTTGTGGCATTTAGAACCCGCTCTCTCCCAGCCCTGTCGCCATTGTGCCTGTAACCTTATCATGATGAACAATATCCCAATAACAGAGGCTTGGCAGCCCCAGTGTCATCCTTCCTAGCACTGCTCTAGGCACAAGAATAAATTTCCTTGCTCCTTCTGAACACCCACCAGCCAGGTCTGTAAGGGTCCCCACCTCCTCCTTCTGAGAATGCCTTTGAGTGTAAAAAAAACTCCAGCGTGTTTCCTGCTGCTTGTCACCAAATCCATGTCCCCCATGGACAGAACATGCTGGAGCTACACTGTCTGCTGGCTAATGGCTGTCTCCTGCTTCCTTCTTTCTAGGATGCCTTTGCACAGGGCCAGGTTTTTATTGGAACGATGGATGAGGGATATGAGGTACGAGCTGGCTTGCCCCAGGAAGTCCGGGTGAAGAAGAGCAAACCAGCGATCACCGTGGTCACGCCAGTGAGAGAGTTTGTGTTTATATGTGAGAACGACCGGGAGCAGAAGGAGTGGATAGACGCTTTAAATGGAGTCATTGCCCAGTCTTTGAGGGGTTAAGACTAGAACAGAGTTCAGCTGAACTGCTTGGGCTCTGTTCAGCGCTGCTCTGTGGCCCCTTTCTGCTGGCAAGGATAGTGCTCAAGGCCCCACTGTGACTCCAGTATTATACAAAGGACTTCTTCCTTAACAGCTACAGGGACAGGAAGGGTGGAACTGAGAAATGAGTAAGAGGGAGAGCAGATAATCAGAAAAAATCTGTGCCCTGGAGAACCTTGCTTGAAGTGCCTTCTCTTCCTACCCTTCTCTGCTTTGAGCAGGGGAGGCCTTCCCAGCCTGACCTGGGGATGCACTTCCAGTGTTGGCTTATGGAGAAAAAAAATGAAGTCCATGGAGAAAGTCTGACCCCAGAAGGGCTGCCATGCATTTCCGTGAGGATTCCTGCAGGTGCTGTTATATCAGATCCTCCTTTTCTTGCCCTTGATGTCAGAAGGACTCCTGTTCATCCCAAAGGATGCACTTGACACTCCAGCCAGTGGCACAGATCCTGCCAGTGAACGGGGTCATCGATTGCATGAGCACATAGGAACAGTGACTGAGAGGCAAACGAATTGCCCCTATCAGGAAGACGCAGGGTATCCTGTTGGATGGACTTGAGATACCAGTTCATGTTGCAGTCACTGGATGTCCTCAGGGAGGAGCGGAGTCAGGCAGCTACACTCCACCTGGTTGCAGCTCCTGTCCAGGTAGGGACATGGTTGTTTTCAGCAGAGTGGGTTTAATGTCTTTAATAGTGTTCTATTTCTGGCACAGTAAAAAATAAAAGCCAAGTTTGAACTGTGGAGGATGCTGTAGTGGAATCACTCTGATGACAAATACTTCTAGCTTCTTGCTTTCAACAGTTTCTGCTGTTTGACTTTTTTATGAGTGGCAAATCCAACATACTAAGACCTAATTTTTCCAAAGCAACTCCACATGGTGCTGATCTGTATCCTAAAAATCAGCTGAAGCTTAATGACCCTGACTAGGCTGAGCACTGAAAGGCAGAAAGGACATTTTAAAGTGTTATCTTCAGTGACTTGCTTCAATGAATGAAGACCGGTGCTGGAAGTGAAGGGTGAGTGCCTCCTGGTCAGGAACCACTTACATCCATTCTGTGCAGGAACCGGTGAAGATTTGCACTGGCTGATACAGTCCACTGAGTATTTTCTTGCCTCAAGACCAAGTCTGAGACTTGATTCTACCAAGCAGCCAGTCATTCAGATATTTAATTCTTCTTTTCAAATAGCCTTAGTTTGCAAATCAAGAGGAAGTTTTGCAGACTAAGTTTCTGGTGGGGCTTCCACCTTTTGCTGAGAATTGCCAGCCAGTCCGAGATACCCAGAATAGTTCTCTTCTGCAGAAATAAGGAAGTGTCAATACTTGCAGAGACTAGTGAGATTGACTCTTTTTTTTTTCCTTCTCCACAATGGTGAAGACTTGTTTGAGTTGGATTGACATTCTGCCTGTCCCAGCCAGCTCATCATCATCCAACTCTGCACAACCTGCACCAGTTGTTCTTGCTGATGGGCTCCCACAAACTTCCCTGTGTTCCCACTCTCCCCACACAACCTGATTCATTCTCGCTCACATGCTGGTTCAGCAAATCTTTTTCACAATCTAATCCTGCAGCCTTGAAATCCATAGCAAAGCACCTTCTGACTTGTACAAGGAACACTCAGTCTTCTTGTGGTTTGGTGTATGTTAATTGTTATTTTGAGATGAGCTAAGTAACCCAGGATGACCTCAGAAGAGTTCAGTCCGTCCAGTAGCCTGAACTTTGCATGAATGGGGCTCTGCAAGTCCCGCTGTGCTGTGTTCTTTGCTCCCCCGGATAGATCAGCAGACCAGCCATGTCAGCAACTCTGATAGGACTTGTTACAAAACCGGGAAACTCCTTGTGAAAAACGAAACCGTGCAGATAACGGCAACTTTTTGGGAGAGTCAATACAAGTCAAGGCCAGGTCACAGAGAGCTCTGTGTCACAGTCCATTTCTACAGTCAGCCCAAAGCCTCGGACCGAGTGACCAGCCGAGGAAGGGTCGGGCCGGTCCCGGCGTTCTGGCTGCCGGGGGAGCTCCCCCATTGCGGCGGGGTGCAGGTGGGCACAGGTGGGCACTGGGCACAGCCCTGTCCCGGTCACGGGCTCTCCCGGAGCCGGGACCACAGCAGAGCCGCCCAGCCCCGCGTCTGCGCCCGTCCCGCCGCTCTCCCCGCTCTTCCCGCTCTGCGGCGGGAGGCGGCGCCCGGGGGAAACGAAACTGGAGGCGCTGCGCTCCTCCCCGGCCGAGCCATGGCCGCTGCCATCGACCTGGAGCGGCTGCTGGGCGCCCTGGAGCTGAGCTGCGCCTGCTGCCTGCAGTACTTCACGGAGCCCGTGCGGCTCCCGGGCTGCGGGCACAGCTTCTGCCGCGGCTGCATCGGGCAGCACTGCAGCGGCCGGCAGCGCGCCGCCTGCCCGCTCTGCCGGGAGGGCTTCGAGCTCAAGGACCTGCGGCCCAACCGCGAGCTGCTGGCTTTGGTGAACTTAATCCCGCAGGAGGTAAAGGAAAAGGAGTTGGAAACGTGGGGTGAACGGAAACCCTCCGGAGCTGTTGCCTGCAACGACCGGAGTTCACCTGGGGAGAAGGTACGGCCACAATTCCAAATACTTCACCAGCGTCATGAACATGGGACGTGGCTGGGATTGTGTGAACTTTATTTTTCTTTTCACTCCCACTCCCCCAGATTCTTTACATTTCCCATGCTAATCTTGCCATTATTGTAATATCATGTATGTTGGGCGTGTAGGTTTAGGGAAAGCAGTATTTGGGGTTCATTGGAGGTACGTTGAGGACTGCATAGCTGGATTAGAAAAACTAATAGCTGCATGTATTGAGGTCATGTACAATAGTAATTACTAACTGTTCTTTGTGCTGGTTGTTATTTATCCACCAGTATAGCACTGGGGACTCCTGAAAGGACATGTAGTATTATTATACAGTGCTAGAGCTCCACTCAGCTGAGTGGCTCAAAATGGGACTGATTCATTATATAGCTCTCTGCTTAAAAGAACTCCCAAACTTGAAGGAGGTGAGAAAGTTCCACTGACCTTCATTATTTTAACACATATGTATCTAAAATGTCTTCAGTCTCTGCAATCAAGCAAAGGGCTGAAGCTCACAAATGTATTTGAAGATGTAATTTATGACTGTTGCACATTGACTTTATTGTGACTATTCCCACTCAGAATTAATTGTCTTCCAGACCCCTCCTCAACCAGTCCAGCACTTAGTTAACATCAATGACATGGGGATTTTTGTTATCTTGCTGCTTAACCTAGTCATGATTTCTTTGAGGATTATATAGATAAATGGTCCAATGTGTTGCTTTAAAGGAGGAAGAGACGTGGGACACCTCCAAGCAGCCAGAAGTGACTGCAGAGACCATCCACCTCTTGAGGAGAGATCTCAGTGAAGCAAAGGTACACGTTGTATGTTCCCTACCTGCAGGTAGCTTCTGTTTCCACTGCCACCCGGAGACGTGACTGACTCCAGGGCAGCTCCCAGCCCGGGGCAGGAATCCGCCTTTTCATTTCCTTCTGTTGCTGTCACAACTCTGTTTTTATTGATAAGAACAAACTATGGCACCACCTATACTAAGTCCTGTCTCAGCTGGCACAAAGGCTGCTGGAATTGTGCATCGTTGCCTTTTTCTGCCTACCCCAGGAGTAGCCCAAATGTTTCTGGAACTCTTAAGTGCAAAACACAAATCATAAAGAGGGAATATCGATCTTTCTAAGTTGCTGAGCTATAAAATAGTCAAGATCCTGAGCACGCCCAAAATCTAATTTCAGGTAATGCAGGATGGTGTCAAATATATTTTATTTCTTTAACTAAAGGTAGCTGTCTCTGGTCTGTGGGGTCAGTCAAAGAGCATGCTAGATGGGGCTCTAGGTTCTCATATTCCACACTTATTTTCTAGCAACACAATGAACTCCTTGTTTGCTGCCTTTCAGAACTATGCATCTCTGATCAAAAGCCAGATCACTACAGATTTCTGTTGCATGAAGGAGTATGTTGAAAGACAGGAGAAAAACACACTGATGATCATTGAACAAGAGCAAAAAGCAGCTCAACAGAAAATTGAGGAGACTATTCGCCAGCTCTCTGTTGAAGTGAACAAGCCCACAGACCTCAAAGCCCAAACAGTAAGTGATGAAATGAAGCGGCAGAATGTGAGCAGAAACCCTTAAGCTAAATGTCTTGGGTAGCTGAACATGTACAGAGCACTTTCAGGTCCCCACTGCACTGTGCTCACTAGAGACAATGATACCAAACCACAGACTTTACTGTTACCAGGGGAAGTTTGGAGTGAGAAATTCAGGGGGAAAATGCATTAGAAAAGGCACAGGCCGGGCATGCAATTCAGAACTATATTTGTTCCAAGGACGCTGGTGACCTGGAGTGAAGTGTCTCAGATGCAGATTTCCATATATATATATGAAACAACTGTCCTGTTTTCAGTTTTCTTGGGGAAAACAAAGTATTTTATTTTTCATTAAGAATAAACTATCCCTTCATGTTTTGTGTGAGATTTCATGTTAGTTCTCTTGGATAACTCTCCTATAAAGAAAGCTCTCAATACAAAGAATAAGATTTTGGAGAGATCATTGCTGTTTCTCCACTCTGGCTTTATCATATAATTTGATATGCTAGATGAAATAACTGCTATTGTTTACATCTTCCCTTTATTCTTTCATGTCATTATTAGAGTAGTTTACCTGAGAGACATAAGTACAAAGGCTCACCTTCAACGACTAAAATTACACTTGATGAGAAGCTTAATGCTGTCAAAAGTGCTGTAGTAGATCTTAAGAGAAAGTTGGAATTTTTACTTTTGGAGAAGTATGCTCGGCAGTTCCCACCAGGTGAGTTTTCCTTATTTTGAAATCTCTTTCTTGGAGTGGATCTAGCAGGGCACCTTGGAGAAAACAGTGCATGTGTGTCATTATTATAAACCCCTTGCAGTTTTGGAGACAACATGATTACTTTAGACTTCTTTCGTGGCAGCCCAAAAGAAAAGAAGTGACTGACATGCAGATCAGTAGTGGAGAATGAAATATCATCTACCTAAATCTTTTTTAAAGCTGTAGGGTTGAATGTCAGGCTTTTTGGTCAGCAATTAGAGTAAAAAAATTACTTTGTACTTATGAATTACATGTGCAGGTAACACAAGAAACACATGATACTCAGAGAAAAATTAAGAACACTGTAAAAACTTTTATGACAAAAAAACCCCTTTTATGACGAAACTGGCTTATACACATAGAAAGATCCAACTGCTTTACCCATCTAACTTTTCTGACTGCTGCATCTGATCACACTTAGGGAAGCAGCATACATTTTTGGATGAAAATATTTGCCTACACATTCCTTGATAATTTATACAATCATAAGAGCAACTATTTGTTTTGTACTTTAACCACTAGCTAGGTTTATTTTATGTACATTTTCCTTTAGAAGTATAAATACTTCTATTCACATTTTGAAGAAGTGCCTTACTTTGATTTTTTTGTATTTAGTGCAACTTGCAGACTTCCATCAGGAGACAAGTGTGTGCTCATTATCTCCAGAGGCTGCAGCTGAAAATCCAGAACCAACGATTTCAAGCCAGTTTTCTCAGTGTAAGTATGCAAGCCAGCGTGACTCTTCAGTAGCAATATTCACGTCACTATGAGACTGTGGATTTGCTGAAGAAAACTGAACTTACACACATCAGCAGGAGATCTGCCTGTTTACCTGAACCATAGAAACACAATGAAGCTACCATGAATTAATCAGTTACGGCAGCGTAACGCAATACTATACCTGACCACATATGCAAGATTAAAAGGATAAGCAACCTGTTTCATGGAGGTATATAAGCCGTGTTGTAGCTTGTGCTGGCTGCAGAGTCTGAGTTGGTGTGTGGGCACTTACCACACCTTACTGATCTTTATTCTGTTAAGCTGTAGTGACTCCACTTGCTGCCTGAATTCTGCATCATTTTTACAGAAATATTTTCCACAGTCAACACACAATACTGCAGCTGTAGCTTGAAAAACAAACCAGATATTTTTGCCGATAAAATATCCAAGAACATGTCCCAATGAACAGATGACTGTGTAAGTTTTATTAGGGTAAGCATCCCATTTATTATTGGCAAAAGGGTGATTTCTTTATAAGATTTGGGTTAGGAATAAGATCCATCCCGTAAGGTGCAAAGTACTTTCACCTTCCCACTGGAGTGCATGAGTCTGTCATGGATGCTTACTCAATTGTGCCTGTTAAATGTTTCGGTATGCACAGGTTACTGTTAGGGTTTGGTTGGGGATTCTTGCTGATTTGCAGGGTTGAACTTCGATTAAGGTTTATTTATATTGGTTTTCCTTTCTGTTTTTGAGTAGGGGATGCACACCCACTGTTATTTAGGATGGATGTAAAGACTGAGGTGAACTTTCTTGTTGCCTGCAGGTTGAGAATATTTTCCTTTCTCTCTTCTAGGGGCAGATGATGTGACTTTCGATCTCACAAGAGTATATGAGCGCTTAGCAATTACAGCCCAGAACAGGCGAGTAATGGTTTCCAGCCACCCAGGTAATTATGAACCATCGCCCAACAGATTCTGCATCAGTCAAGTGATGTGTTCGCAGAGCTTCTCCACTGGGTGCCACTACTGGGAAGTCATTACCAAGGACAGTGATGGGTGGGCTGTTGGAGTCGCCCATGAAATGATTGGTAAAAAGGACAAATTAGGAAGAACAGAGCATTCCTGGTGTGTAGAATGGCTAGGTCCCAAAAAGCAGCTGTCAGCATGGCATAGGGATCAAGAAACATTATTACAGAAGGATAAACCATTGAAGGTTGGAGTTTTCCTGGAGCTACAAAAGAAGACCATGTCATTTTACTCCATCACTGACAAAGAAATGCTTTTGCATACTTTTGAAATCAATACTTCAAATCCTCTTTACCCTGCTTTCTGGCTATATAGTCTAGAAAGAAATGGATCTTTAACTATATGTCACACAAACAGGAGGTAAAGCCTGTTCAGAAAAGTGACAATTTTTCCTACATTGATTAAAAAAAATTACAGGAGAAGAGATGATGCCATGAGCTTTCTTTAGAAAGATCTGATTGAGTAAGGAATACTCAGAGGACAATGAAGTTACTGATCTCATGTGTGAAAGACTTACTCTTTATGTACTAAACTACAGGGATACACTTTGTATTTGAGGACCTGGCACTTTGGGGAGGTGTCCCAGAACATCGTCTCCCTGGCACCGTATCTTGTTTAAGTCTTGCCCAGGCCAAAAGTTTGTCGGTCCTGGTGGTGGTGTGACCACTGGAATGGTTTTGGAAGTGGATGTTTTCAAATGTTTGTACCAGCTAATAAATCATGAGGTCACTTTATTGTTCTTTTAAAGAGCCTGTAAAAAGGACTGCGTCATGGCAAGGACTGCGTTTTCTTGCCAAGGAACCTGAGGTTCTGTAAGTTTCCTTGCCAGAGAATCTTTCTGGCTGCAGGGAGGTCCCTGTTGCCTGCATGGGGTGAAGAGGCTGAGATCCTGCAAAACCCCACAGCTGAATTTCTGAGAGGACCTTCATGCAGGCAAACTGAAAACAGAGCTCCCGAGATGCAAAAGCTTTTTTCAGGCTGTGCCGCTCCACAATGAACAGAGTAAGTTTAATGCGAATAAAGCATGTAGGATTTGACTAGCTTATTTAGACAAATGGAGCTCCATGGGGTTTGAAGTCATTGACAGAAGTGCCGGTAATCTTCAAGGTTACTCTTCTTGGCTGTCACTGAACACTATAAACACAATTTGAAAGGGAGGGTTCCTGTGCGTGGGACGCGCTCACTTGGCAGGCGCCCCCCTGCAGCCAGCACCGCTTCATTACGGTACATCAAAATAACGGCTCCTTAATGGCAGAAACCTCCGTCACCGTCCCAGGGAAGCCCCGAGCAGCGCCCACCCCTCAGAGAGGACACCCCGGTCCAGCTGTCCCTCCTGACCCCGCAGATCTCAGGGGGACGCGCAGCCCGGAGCGCCCCGCGCAGCCGCACGCAGGCGCGCTGAGTGTGTCCCTCGGCAGCCGCCGTAGCGCCCGCTCCGCGGCGGGGAGGAGGCGGCGCGGGGGGACCCCAGGCCGCAGCGGCTCCGCTTCCCCCCGAGCCCCATGTGAGGCCGCCCCGCGGCGGGGCCAGGGAGCGGGGCCATGAAGAAGGACGTGAGGATCCTGCTGGTGGGAGAACGTGAGTGCGGGAGGGGCCGGGCCGGCCCCGGGGCAGGGCGGGGGCCGCGGCCGCGGGGCAGGGCGGGGGCTGAGGGAGCGCCGCGCCGCCATGCCGCCGGCTGTCAGAGCGCCCGGCGCTGCGGGCCGGGCCCGCTCATCCCTGCCCGGGCTCCTTCGCCTTGGGGCGGTGAGTCCGGCCCCGCAGGGCTCGGGCGCCCCGCGGCCGCCCCGGGCTGGGCTCCCGCGGCGGGGCCGCGCTGGGCCGGAGCCGCCGCTCCTCGCGTCCCTCTGCGGGATCCCCAAGTCACGAAGTCAGTTTGCGGAGTTGGCGTGTTCCTTGGGCGTCCCTGGAAATGGAACGGGGCTGAAACTCTTGCCCTGTGTTTGGCCGTGTCCTGTTTAAACTTTAGTTATGGAAACCAACCTGAAATCTTTCTCACTGAGTGTGGAAGTCAGTGGCCAGATGTGCTCCAAGCCCTTATCAGTCAAGTGTTGTGGACTTGTGGCCAGGACAGGGCCACGGAGCCAGATCCCATTAGCTCACTGTGTGACCTTGGATGAACAGCGCGTATTTATATGCACGCTAAAGATACAGGGTGTTTGTGCTTTTGCATACGGACCTAAAATTATATCCTTAAGTTCACACTTAGGTACCCAAATTAGTGGCTAGGCTTTCAAAGATACAGCTGCTTGCTGATGTGAATAGCAGCAAGGACGCTCTGGTTTGTTAGCTTGTCAAGTGCGCCTGAGTTCTTCACAAGAAAAAGAATACAGAGTAATTACCAAGTGTTATTAGTAAAATTACTTAATTATACTAAGAGTGTAGTACTACTAAGTACAGTTTATGCAGTTGTTTTATAGTGTGGGTTGGCTCTGTCTGTACTGCCTAGAAAGATCCTCTGTGACTTCTTCAGAGAGGAATCCTCAGGGAGCTGGTTTTATGCAGAAAGAGTTAAGTTGTTAAGCTTGTATTTGGCTAGTTTTACAAGACTTGGTTTATGTAGAAATGTATTAGTGCATTTGAATACACAGTTGAATTCCTCTTCAGAATATATGTCTAATGTGCCTTAATTCTCTGGCAATGGTGTGTTCCGAACTGGCTCCGTACAGTGGTTTCAGTGCAGGTGTAACAGGAGCTTTGGTTTGGCAACTAAGTTCACTATGTGTCCACCTGAAAATGTCGAAGATGCAAGTCTCTTAAGTATAGCAACATATAGTACGTGATACACCTCAGAGACTGTGAGCATCTCTATATCATATTTTTATTGGAATTGTAGTGAACAGTGGGGAGAAATTTGTTTTACAAATCAGTAAAACTTGCCAATTACACTGTTAGTGCTGTTCGGTAAACATGTTTTTATATATATTTATTAGTCTGAAACCAGAAGTTAGTCTAGACTATGTAACACTTGTTAGACGATAACAGACCGTCAGGATCAGGCTCTGAAGTATTGGATAGACCTTTTGTTGTAAGGCTGTTCCAAAACACAGCCTTTGCCGTCCCCAGTGGTCTACATTTTAGGCTTAAGGTTGTTTTAGTCCTGGTATCCAGGGTGCAAACATCAATTTTAATAGTCAACAATCTTCAGAATATGTTCAGCATGTTATTTCATGCAGCATGATTTAAAAGACTTATACAGGAGGAAAAAAGATGAGTGAATTATTACAGAGTGCTGTACTGTTTTCTTCGTCCTAGTCAGTCGATATTGTTTAGGCTGTTATTTCAAAGACTGTAAACAGAATTGGAAAAGCAAGTGGTTGACCTAGATTTGAGCAAAATAAACCAAATCTTGACACTTGAACCTACGGATTTCCATAAAAAAACAACTCTAGAACACTTGGAAGCTTATCAGAAGCTTGTCAATACTGAGCATCTTTACTAACCAGCAGCACATAATCTTCTATTTTCAGTCATATAATATTAATGAAATGAGTTTCTATATCTCAAAACCAACGTGTTTTGTCACCATTTTGAATGAAAGCTGATTTGGTCAGATGCAAAATATGCTGCACTATTTTCAGTAGTTATCTAATCACTTGCTTATCAGGAAAGTACTTACCTATGGAAACAGGAGAGATTGTGAAGCTCTTTCGATTCAGTCAGGATGAAACTGAAGATGTAGTTTAAGCAGGAGGACACCTGGCAGTGTAAATTATGGGTTTCGCTCAGATGAGTGTCTGGTAAAAGCACAATTGTTACAAAACCTGCATCTTATCCTGAGCTCTGACCGCAGGGGAGAAGTTCACACCTGTTCTCCCTGAGGAGAACCAAAGTCTTCCTCCCCAGGATAACTTTTCCTTTGCCTTTCATAATGTTGTGATAACTGCTCTTTAACTTACCATGAGGAAGAGAAGCTTTTCTTTCTGGATGTCAGAAGGCCCATTGTTACTATACCAAAAATAGACTTGGGTAAGTCAAATGTACTTTGACAATCATCAGTTCAGTAATGCCATTTTCTGCACAAAAACAGTCTTTAATCTCTTCTTCCTCCCAAATTCAGAATTATATAGAATGAAATAGACAAGTGTAAATGCAGTGATATCAGCAAAACAGCTTCTGTCAATTTATGACATTTTCTATTGTTTTCAGTAGGAACAGGGATGCAGGCACTGACCGTGAGCACTGTCTTGGTTGGTAAAACATGCACGCTGACAAAGATGCTGTAGGTCCAGGATGAAATAGTTATTTGCTTGAATTGAGGGCTGTCACAAGGATATGATCCCAGATAGTGTTTTGGGTTTTAAGACATGTCTTACAAACAAATAAAGCATTGATGATAGAGCCCCGTGTTCTGGTCCAGCTCTTCTTGATAGTTTAGGGCTGAAGCACAATCATCGTATCAAGAATACTATAAAAGTAATAAATTCCTAAATTCCTTTTTGTGTCCTTATAGAATTATGAAAGAATTGCTGTCATCCATAGTATGTTTAAACAACAGATAAAAGCCTTTAACGTGATCAGTTGGAAAATGTTTTTCAAATAGTTTCCATTTTAAGATGCAATGCAACTATTGAGTGTAAAAAAAACCCAAAATATCTAATCTCTGTTTTTAATGCTTTTGCAGCCAGAGTTGGGAAGACGTCACTAATTATGTCTCTTGTCAGTGAAGAATTTCCAGAAGAGGTAGAGCATCCTTATTTGTTTTCTATGTTGTATTTCTATCTTGTTGTACAAGTTTTTTTCTAAGAGTGAGTGAACAGGCTCTGCTTTAAAATAATGTCTAAGTCTAGAATGCAATGGTGACTCCTGGAAGAGTGATGCAGGTTACTTTAAATACACCTCTATGTGAAGATAGGGAATTTAAATTTTATCTAAGTTCCTTTCTTGTTTTTCACATGGTTAATTAAACTCATTTTTTGATATCTGAGGAATGTTACTTTTTTTTTTTTTAAGCAGCTGGAACTGGTCCTGACTGGCCACATTTTCAACATTAGAGACTTGTAAATGGGAAGGTGCTGAAAGAGGCAAGACCCTCAAATTGTTTTGACTGTGGTATTTAAAGAGCAAGTACATTGAAAAATGAATGAGAACGAGAGATTTAAAAGTCATGTTGTATAACTTATACTTCGCCATTGTTTGTAACTAAGCGAGACATTCCTTTATTTGTTTTTGAAGAATGTTTTCCTGACTCTTTTGAAGTAAAAAATGCCGAAAACTCTTACTGCTTTCTTCCAGAATAAAAGTGAACCTACTTCTACACTTTATTCCTTTAAAAAAACAGCACATAGTTCTCTTTATACCATAAAAAGAGCTGCAGCTGCTGCAAATAGTTAAACTTTTTACATATAAACAGGAATGTTTATTTCTTCCGATCACAAGTCTTAAAATAGACATCATGTGCTGCTCTCTGAGTCTACGCTGTGCTGTGTTTAATGCAAATCAGTGGGTTACCGCAGTTCGTGAGTCCGGATTAGATTCCCAACATCACCGAATTTAGTTCGCAGCCTGGCAGGTAAACAGTGGCTCCAGTTTCTGTTGTTCTCGCTGTGCTCAGGGAGCTGGTCCTTTCACAGCCTGGTCGTTGGTGTGGTCAGTGAGTTCTAGGCCTCTTTTCACCTCTCAGCTTCTTCCTGCTCTATAGTCTAGAATATTTCTCTAGATTCATGTTGAGGGGAAAAAAGCATCATTTATATATGAGACAAAATCTGCCGTAAAGTATAGAAAAAACTTCTAAAGAAATGCTGCATCCTATATAAACTGCTGCAAGAAATACGTACAATTCCTGCAGTCGGTCGCGCAGGTCAGGGCTGTGCGGGTGTGTGTAACGGACATTTCAGACTTTGAAATAGTGTTTGAATACTGGGTGTCATCAGCAATCAGACTTGATGAAGATGTAAGTAGAGCCTGAAGCTTTACAAAGAGCCGTTCTTCCCGTGATTGGCTTTTCTTTTTTCCTTTTTTTATTAGAAGACAAAAGCACCATTAAAGTTCAGCATCAGCAGGTAGGAGGCAATAGGGAGCTGAGCGGGAAGTTTTCGTTACAATAAGTTGAAGTTCCTGAATATGGGTTAATGTTCTCTCAAAAAAAAAAAACGGCCAACAATCATAACTAGTTTATAGTATTTTGCAGAACACACTTTTTATTAGTGTCATGTTTTCGTTGGAGGCTTTTCTGAGCTTAATGTTTGGTGCTCTGTCGGAAACAACGAACTTGTCAGGCGGTGATTATGTGAAAACTGAGGCTTGTGTTTTGTCCGTCCTGCTTGGTTACTCTATCTTGAATATTGAACATTTCTTGGACAAGTTGTGCACTGTTCACAGGAGTAGTTCTTGTACTGATTTCAGTGGGAGTAGGATCAGAATATCTTGTGCAAAATGTAAAATGTTTAAACACAGATTAAACAGTATTTAATTTGTCAATAATAGCACGCTAAGGCTGGTGTTAGTCTCCTGCTAAAGAATGTGTCACCCTTTGATGTAATTGATTAAATCTGATAACCCCCCCACATTTTAGAACTTTTCTTTATTAAATTACATTTTTGTTTAAACTGAACTGCAATTCAGGTTTTGTTTGTAGTTTTCGCCAGGGTGATTGATCTCTGTAGGTGGCCGGGTATAGTGGATTTGAGTTTTATAGAAGCATTGATTGAATCTCTTGATGGCATCGCTTCCTTACAGAGCATGTGAGAAGGTCCTTATTCAGTATGTAGAATAATAAAGAATGAGACAGTACCCCTGAAATAAAAAAAGAAAACAAAAAACCCCAAACCAAAACAAAGTGCTTGCACTGCTGAGAAGTTGTTCTGTTTAAAGCTGACTAATCGACAAGTGTATACAACTTTTTTTTGACCATCTGCGTTTTCTGGATTAAGTTTAAAGGCTCTTTCTTGCTGTTTCTGTCCAACCCAAGGTTCCACCCCGGGCTGAAGAAATCACCATTCCAGCCGATGTCACCCCTGAAAGGGTGCCCACCCACATAGTGGATTATTCAGGTAAGGACGAGCCAATACCGCTCCTGGGTGACTGATTTGGTGTGGGATTGTTTATTTAACTCGGGAGCCTCTTACACAGTCACATTGTACAGGACCAGAGTGACATGTAGGGAGAGACTAGATTAAAGCAGGAACTTGTGGGATAGAACTGAATCAGATGGTGATGACTGGTCCTACAAATTCAAAGCCCAACATGAACTGCTGTTGGTACTTCCATGCAAGGCAGTCATAGGCACCTTCCAGTGAATTCCTGTTCTTTGGCAGACATGTTTACAGGTGGGTACTTTTGTGGAATTCAAAACTATTTTTGCTTCTTTCAGTGAAGAGTTTACTAAGATGCAGGAGACTTTACCTTCCTTATGTTCTATGTTGTTCTGCATTTCTAAGTTTGGACACCTTATCCTTTTGTGTCAGTTTCATATTTTGTAATTTTGGTTTTTGACATATTCTAATCTCCATGACCTGACTGAACAGATACCCAGGCTCAGTGTTAAGGAGGAGCACTCTTTAGTGCCTTTTATAAAAAGGTGTTCAAATCACAAGAGCTTTCACAGGGCTGAGTGTTGTGAAATACCCTAGTTCAGTTGCTTAGGTTTTTCAGTTTTGTTCTCAAAAACGTTCCATATTAATGAATGGCTTATTCTATTGAATGCAGAAGCAGAGCAGAATGATGAACAGCTTTACCACGAAATATCACAAGTAAGTGTATTTTAGTGTTTACTAGAAAATAGTTTGCAAATAGCATGGGGTTCTTGGTAATTTTATAATTCCATCTGTTTCCTCTTTTAAATTCTTTCTGAGCACCTTTGGACATTTTCTGTGCAGTCTGTCATGGTGGTGTGTTCCATTGCTGGCATGTAATGTGGTGCTTGAGTGGAGGCTGTAAATTACGATTCTTCAGTTTAGATTTCTGGGTAGCAGAGGTCTCTGCGGGCAGGAGCTGTGAATGTCACACTGCGAGACGCTTGCTGGCACATCTCAACTTATCAGTTATTTGGTGTAAGCTGTTTTTCAGGCTGCAAATAGCTTAAGCAAAGTCAGGGACATAGTTTTTGACTCACCGTGGAACTGTTACTCTCATGTTGTTACATATGGTTCTTAAGTGTCTGTGTTGCTCTGGAGCCCCTGAGCAGTGGAATTCACGGCTTTTCCTTTATTTTCATTTCAGGCAAATGTTATTTGTATAGTGTATGCTGTTAACAACAAGAACTCTATTGATAAGGTATGGTAACACATTTTATTCAGTTATTGCTTGAGGTGTAACTTTTGCACTGCTAATTGTTGGCAAGCTGAAAACTGTATTAGATGTTTAAAATGCATAAGGTGATGTTTGAGATCAAGTTGCTAAGAGAACGTACAGATGTGTTGCTTCTGGTCCATTTCACCATCTGAGCTTTCAGTCACTAGTTTTCCCCTTTGTGGGTAAATATGTGGCTTCTTGGGAAAGAAGCAGTAGCAGTTGAGGTCGAACTTGTGCACAGTTCATTCGTATTAAATTTGAAAATGTGTTTTTCATGTTTGTTTTAACCCCACTGCAGGTGACGAGTCGGTGGATTCCTCTCATCAATGAAAGGACAGACAAAGATAGCAGGTGCGTAAGTAAAGATGAGAAATGTGAATTAGGCTGCACATCGATGGGTGTCAATGGACAGTGTTGAGGATGTTTATTGTTTATGAAAATCAAATTCTAAACTTAAAGTTTATATAAGAAGTCCAAGCAACAAGAGATTTAAAGTATATAGGTCTGTTACATATGCCAGCAATGCTCTTTATTTTGAATTTCATGGTCAGCTTTTACCAGGTGTGTTTATATTTGTTACTGTATAACTAGTTTTGGCTACATGGTCTGTATAGGTTTTCTGTTGATACTAGTTTTGTATAATAATAATAATAATATGATTAGTTACTTCTGTGTTTAACAGTGTGGGTTTTGTAGTATCAACGAAAAATACATTTCAGTCTAAGTATATATCAAAACAATTTACTTAAAACTGCCATCTTTTAGCTTTGCCTGTTGGCTGCCAGTGATGAGTAAATCATGAAAATAATATAATGGCTTCTGGTGAGAGGCAGGATGCTAAATTAAGATGGGTCTTTTATCTCTCTGTCTTTAAAGCTCTTAACCTTTTTTTGTTTTCAGGCTGCCTCTTATATTAGTTGGAAACAAGTCTGATCTAGTGGAATATAGCAGTATGGAAACTATCCTTCCCATTATGAATCAATACACAGAGATAGAAACATGTGTAGAGGTATGCGAGACTTTCTGAAGTTAGAATGAGTAACAGAACCACATTCTTGCCAAGCATGTATGGCAACTTTCTAATAGAAAAGGTGATTTTTTTTGGTTCAAAATAAAATATTCCAATGTAAGTCATCAAAACTCGTGATGATAATGTTATTTTTCTTTAGAGTCGATTACACCATTGTGTAATCAAATATTACTGTCGAATTCTTAGAATATTTAGAGCCTCCTTACATCCTTGCCTTTAGCACATGGTTTAAAATTAATAATAAGCCAGACAGGTGTCTGCAGAGTATTAAAAATTGATTTAATATGCGTGGATATGCCTTTTTTTTTTCAAAGTAGATACAACTGTTTGATTTCTCTGTCATTGGTATGACAGCAAATTGTAATGAGACCTCCCTTATTAATTACTGAACAGATACAGGGGCTCGATGTCTTTTTTCCAAAGCAGCACTGTACCCACAAGAGGGGGCTAGATCTTTAAAAAGTTCGATACTTACTTGAATTTCAGAAGAAATCACCAAAGAGTCAAGAAACTAACTAATTAGTATAAGGATTTCTCTTTCAGTGTTCAGCCAAAAACCTGAAGAATATATCTGAGCTGTTTTACTATGCCCAGAAAGCTGTTCTGCATCCTACAGGTCCTCTCTATTGCCCAGAGGAGAAAGAGGTATTTACACATAGATTCTAAGAACAAATAATATGGTGGGCGTGTTAATCAGTTCCCCGTTCTTTCCTTTTCAGTGGATTTTGCATTTCTTAGTGTGTTCTGTTACCACCACCCTACCCCCAAATATCAAGTGTTATATTCCAGAGCTGTGGTGGTTGTTTTGTGTTGCATTAATCTGATCTGTCTTTCCTCTTCATTCAAAGCAATGAAAAGTTTTTTGTTGTGCATGTGAACTGCCAAGTAAAATGAGAAGCTTTGGTAATGACTTTAAGCCAAATGTAATGTGAACACAATCATGTGTTCAATTCAGTTCTTATTTCAATATACATTTAACAGTAACTCAGTTTATATAAAGGAAAATATTCCAGCCTTGGCCTGATTTAATGGGAAGAACTTCTCTGAGCATCTTCTGAGACTTTGGCAAAAGGGATAAATACAAGTGATGTGGCTGGTTTTTAAGTATCACAGGTGGTTAGTTAGCTGAGTGTATTATGGAGGAGTATGTTTTTTAAAACATTAATTTATTGGGCAAATACAAATAAAATCTTTTTAACATAACCCCCATGTAGTACTGGGCAGTTGCTTCAATCATAAATACTTTGTTGAGCAGAGAACTAGAGAATAACCCTGTTTTGATTTCTTCCATCAGAATCATCCTTATGAGTTAGTAATGTTGTGATAAAATTGTTGTGCTGAAATCTTTTTGGTTTTCCCAAACCAATCTCTGTGCAATCTGTGTGACCCCTGTGAAGAGAAGAGTTCGGCATCACTGTAGTTGTTGGGAGAGAATGACCAGTGTCTGTTTCCCATCGCCTGGAGGTATCCAGCAGTTCTTTTGTCCTAGAGATAGTCCCTCTGATCAGTGCTTTGCCTGGTAGATGAATGAGCCCTGTGAAGAGTTTGGGTGTAGTTGAAATGGTGAATAGAGTCAGTGTGCTTGCCTAGAAGGAGTTACTGTAGTTCTAGAGCTGGTTGTTTTTACAAGGTGCTGAGATTGCAAGGCCTTTTTTTTTCCCCACCAAAAATGCTGGGTTTTTAAATTTTATTTTAATACCTATCTAGTGCCACCTTCAGCTTGTCAAGAGCTTGAGGCTCTTGTAATAATTGAATAGAAAGATGTTTCTGTGGAGTAATTACTTTAAATGTATGGATATGAATTTGCTAGAGGATTTTGTTTCCTCTTGCTTTTTATTTTATGTATCTGTATATGTGTCTCCATTCTAAAAATGTGAAACGAAGGCTACTGTTTGTTTTAATGATTGAGCTGCCTGATGTCATTCAGTGTAATCTTTTTGCATTCAGGTCTAGATACTGAACTTTCCTTTATTCCTTAGATGAAACCTGCCTGTATTAAAGCCCTCACTCGCATTTTTAGAATTTCTGACCAGGATAATGACGGCACTCTCAACGATGCAGAGCTCAACTTCTTTCAGGTAACTCTCTTGCTTATCTTTTCTCCATGCGTAATAGGTGAACTATACAATTCTAGAAAAACAAGTGATTGGTTTTGAAGGAATAGTAGTGAGGTGAATTGTAAGGGAATCAGGTCTAGATATTACAAGTCTCAAGTGCAGCATAAAAGAATGAATCTGTAAAAATGTAAATGGTATTAATTTGATTTCTAACCATTGTTCAAGTTTTAGTTCAGGAGCAAAAGAAAATTGAAAAAAAAATCTATTAGAAGTAAAGAAAATAAAGTTTGTACACCTTAATTTCCACTAAGAAATTGGATTGTCCTGTATTAGCTTATCAGAACATTTAAAGCTGTATTTCATACAGGACGTGCTGTTTGTCCAGCTTAGCAGCCAGTGGTTTTAACACGCTCTTTTTGGTTTTTGGTAGAGAATTTGTTTTAATACGCCGCTGGCACCTCAAGCTTTAGAAGATGTAAAGAATGTAGTCAGGAAAAACCTAAGTGATGGAGTGGCAGATAATGGACTAACATTAAAAGGTGAGCCTTATTTAACTCTTACAAGATGATGCTGTAATGTCACCCAGGAGGTTTAAAATCTGAATGTGTATGTTAAGCTTTTTTTATTTTTGGTCTGCTACTGATTCTATTACAAATACTTATAGCAGATAAAACACTTCAGAACCTTAATATTTCACCATTTGATTTTTAGGTTTTCTTTTTCTACACACACTTTTCATTCAGCGAGGAAGGCATGAAACAACTTGGACTGTTTTACGACGCTTTGGATACGACGATGACTTAGAGCTTACACCAGAGTACTTGTTTCCTCCGTATGTGTCACTTATTTTAGCTTGACATTCATCTAATTTATGCTGCCTCCTGCTTTGGCAGGGTTATTGTAGTGTGTTTATTTAACACATGGTTACATCAAGTATCTCCCTTATTTATGACCTACGAGCCAAAATCTTCATGTGACTGAGAATTACAAAGGAAGAACTCCTGTCTCTTGTGCCAAATCATGTACTACTATTTCTCTTTATAAGAAAGATGGCAAAAGAGACTCAATACAAAACTGGAACATAAATCTGAGCAGTTGCTTATTTTATGTAGCAGCAAAGTGGAAAAGGCTTCTCAGTATTTTCATAGCACTTGAGATCCTTCGAAAATCCTCAAATTAAAAAATCGAGATCAACCAACTTTGTGGCTTCTTTTAAAAATGTAACTACATAACTTTGAATTTAAAAAAACCACCACCAAACAAAGCAATGACAACTGATTACCCTATATATGTATCTATATATCATGTAATATAAAGACACTCGTAATTTTAGAATTCCTAATAAAAAGTATGTGCTTTGATCTCTTTAAAGATAAGCTATTAAAGCTAAATGTAAAGGTCAAATACCAAATGTTGTAATTCAAAAAGTCTGTGGTTTGATTTTTAAAATTCTGTATTTCATAAGCGCACTTAACACTTCTTGGTTTTGTTTTCAATAAACAGGCTAAAAATTCCTCCAGACTGCACGACAGAATTAAATCATCATGCCTACTTGTTTCTTCAAAGTATTTTTGATAAACATGATTTGGTAAGATTTTAAGTTGAGCGTATGTGTGTCCTGATACCGAAGAGCCTTAGTTTGCTCACACTTCCACTAGAAAAAAGTTTGGTCTTGTCATTATGTGACTTCATTCAGAAATTGGCTCTGACTGCAGCTAAGCAGTCAGAACTAGTCTGCTCTTTATATTTATGCCTACAAGGAGAATTGGCAGTTATAGTTGTGCTACCAATTTTTTTTAAACTGGCTCATATATTTAGTCTTATTTAATAACAAGAACAATGATTAAAAATAAAGCAGCTCAGTTTCTTGAATCTTGCAAGCGTACAGCAAGAAAATACGCTTAGAATAGGCATGAATGAAGTGATTTATGTCTGCTATGGTGTGCTTGTTTCCAGGACAGAGATTGTGCTTTGTCTCCCAATGAACTGAAGGATTTGTTCAAAGTTTTCCCTTACATGCCATGGGGGCCTGATGTCAACAACACTGTGTGTACAAACGAGAGGGGCTGGATCACCTACCAAGGGTTTCTCTCTCAGTGGACGTGAGTGCGATACCATACATTTTAGTAGCTGAGAACTTTCGATATGATAATGCATTGGTAGATTCCTCTTAAAAATCTAGTAGAAAGAGTGGACGTTTAGTAGTTGAAAACCAACCCAAGGAAGCAAGTTTTTATAGCCATCCAGTGGCCTGATCTTCAGACAGTTGTAACCGCCTGTTCAGGATTTGGCTGGTATTTAGTGCTAACTATGAAGAAGTGTCTGCAAAATGTTGAACTCTCCTAAAACTTCTTGAGTATTTATTTCTGTTCTACTCCTTAGAGACTGTATGAATAAGGGTATTCAATGATGAGGTTTTTTTCTTATTGAAAATATGGAAAATGAGGAAAACATATGGAAATAATACGGTGTAGGTTGATAGGCCTGAGCAAGTACTGGCTTCATAGTGTTATGCTAATTATTTAGATTGGTAAAATTGCCACCATTTACCTTCAGAGTGCTTTAGTCCCTCGTAGTGCTTTAGTCCCAGAGTGCTTTAGTACCACGTAGTGCCAGGAATACGTGTGTTATGTCAGGCTGGAGATACGAGGAAAAACTGTTTCAGTACTGTAGAGAATTGGTGTCACAGATGCTAACAACTTAGAAACTTATTTTTGTCCCCTGTGCTAGACTCACCACATACTTAGATGTCCAGCGTTGCCTGGAGTACCTGGGTTATTTAGGCTACTCGATACTTGCAGAACAAGAATCTCAAGCATCAGCAATTACAGGTAATAAAATTTAAAGAAAAAAAAGTATAACTTAGGAATTGAAATTCAGACATCTACTCAAGAGTAAATTGTTAAAAAAATGCTCTTTTTTCACTTATATTCATTTTTGCTTTCTGTTCATGTCAAGCCTTTGATTTAATATCTTTGATTGGTTTGTGTACATTTTCATGTAAGTGGACAATTTGTGTTTTCACACAAATACGTGCACATACATCCTGTGAGAAACATTTGTGTTTTTTCCTAAGTAACACGAGATAAAAAGATAGACCTGCAGAAGAAACAGACTCAGAGGAACGTGTTCCGCTGCAATGTTGTTGGGATGAAAGGCTGTGGGAAAAGTGGAGTTCTTCAGGCTCTTCTTGGAAGAAATCTAATAGTAAGAAGCCTTTTGCTTATATTCACCTATATATGCTTTTGAGTTAGCGCTGAACAGCAAAACTAATTGATCTTAGAGTTTTACTGATTATTATTGTGTTTGGAGAGTTCTATGAGGGAATAGAGAATTATTGGGGAGAAGGTTGTGAGTTTGTCTTGTTTTTAGCAAAGAGACAGCTATTGCATGCAATAGTTACTTGTACCTCGCGGATTATAGCTGTGCATTTACTTGCAAAATAAACTACAGATTACTGTAATTTTCATTCACTAATAAATGGAGTAAAACAGCTGTTCAAACGTAACTTAAAGGGGCAAGTCGCTGCGGTCTAACTTGGAATTCTGCATTTTCAGAGGCAGAGGCAGATACGTGCAGAACACAAATCTTACTACGCCATTAATACAGTCTATGTCTACGGGCAGGAAAAATACTTGCTGGTAAGGTTGCCTCATTATTGTTACCATATGATTGGCTAATCTTAAAATTCTGCAAACAAATTTCTGTTTTAATCGTCCTTTCTTCATAGATGTGGATTCTCCCCCACACCTTTTCTGTTTCAAGTAACTGCTGTTTTAAATGTTGCTAGTACTTCAAAGTGAACCTGTTGGGAACATGTTATTTTTGAAACCTTGCCCTAAATTGTACAGAACCTGGTCCCTTATGTTTATGCTGCAGGGTGTCCAATTATAGCATGATAAATTATCAGCAAGCAATCTGTGTATTCAGAAAGAAGAATCTGTCATGTACGGTGATTAGCATGGCTTAAGTTAATCTTCACTGGGTGAAATACTTCCTTTAAAGCTGCTTCCAGTGTAGTTTTCCTTTCTGATAATATTATATTGTCCTTTGTGTTCCAAGATTTAGTCTTCTACCCTCTGGTTTTCCTCGGTAGGATGAATGCCAGTTTCTGTGGGAATCTAAGACTTTGCGTTAAAGTAAATGTAACTTTTTACGCTGAGATTGTGATTACCTGCAGATGTGATGTTAACAGCTCACATATGTTGGCTGTATGGTAAATTCCTACTATTTCATTAATTCTGCCTGTTGTCAGTCCAGTAGTTCTAAGGATACATAAAAATGAGCCATAAAAATGATGAGAAAAATAATGTTATAAAATTCCTTTTCTACATAATGACAAAGCTTTTCTCCCTCTCTGAACATCTTTTCTTCTAGCTACATGATGTCAGTGACTCTGAGTTTTTAACTGACGATGAGACCATATGCGATGCTGTGTGTTTGGTGTATGATGTCAGTAACCCCAAGTCCTTTGAGTACTGTGCCAGGATTTTTAAGGTTTGTATAGTTTATACAGACAGCCTTTACTTTTATATATCTTTTCACTGGCAAAGTATTCAGTGTCAGTTACTGGTCCTATATACAAGTTCTAGTGTTTAAAAGACATTTTATTTGCGAGTGCTGGTTTTATACAGCGACACATTAAAAATGCAGTTTTCTTATTAATACACAGCTAATATCTATTTGTCTGTACAAAATATTCTGCTTCTAGAAATGCCTGACTTGAGTGCAATGAATATATCTCAACACTCCTGCAACCAGTTCAGCTCAGGCTGTTCCAGGTCGAATGTATCACACACTGTTTCTTTCACTTTCTTTTTTTCTTTGAATTTGCAGCAGCACTTCATGGATAGCAGGATACCATGCTTAGTGGTAGCTGCGAAGTCTGACTTGCACGAAGTTAGACAGGAATATAGCATTTCTCCTGCTGAATTCTGCAAAAAACACAAAATGCCTCCACCTCAGGCCTTTACTTGTAATACGGTTGACGTGCCAAGTAAGGATATCTTTGTTAAACTGACAACTATGGCCATGTATCCGTAAGTACTTGAACTGTTATATTTTTCGCGTTGCATGGGTCACGCACAGTCCCACTGCATGTCATTGTTAGCCACGAGGGTGGAACTGCCTCACCGAGGTTTAGCAACAGAGAGACTTCAGTGGCTTGAGTAGAGTCTTCAAATTGGGAAAGCTGGTATATATCCAGCATTTAAATCAGCGTCAGCTGACACTCAGCGTTGCAAAGCCCAGTGAATGTGTTGGCTTCTGCTCTGTCCTTCCTGTGGATGCATAACTCAATATGGCAATATTAATATCCTGTTATTTTTGAGATACTTGTGGAGAAGTTGTACTCTAATCCTTGTTGATAGCTCAACTTGACAGCCGATTACAGGTAAAGACACTCTTTAGTGAACAACAGTTCCCCCAATGCACTGCTTCAAGGCTTTTTTTATTTTTAGGATGTTTATTATTACATGCTTCAGTTCATTAGTCTAATAGATTTCATATGTTTTTAATAGAATTTCTTTATAAACACCTTCTGGGCTTCAGAGAGAAGATAATTAAACTCAGGTTCTTCACTACACATCTCACTGTTGCTAAGCTCACTTTGCATCTTTTTTTGGTGGACAGAGCTTTTAATATGGTGTAGAACTACATAAATATTACAGCAGATGGAGTCTAGTATGACAGCTGACATTTGCTTTAAATTAAATAGAACTAATGTCACTTTCACCCAGAATAGTAAAATTAAAAACAAATATGTGAAACTTTATGTATTGAATTAGATTAGTAAAGCTTCTTTGTTTGTTTTCGTTCCCTTGTTTTATTTTGTAGCGCTGGAATACTGGGAATAGCACTAAAGTGTAGCACTGACCAAATGTCTTGTCATATCAACATTCCTGCTTTTTCCCTTAATTTTCAAGCATGTGTGTTTGTTAGGGTGGCGAGAGTAGCGGAAACGTCACTTGGTAAAGTGTGCATTCAAAGTGGTAGAAAACGTGGCTGACTTTCCTTTGAACAAGGGGTGTTACCTATTGCTGTGCAGACATACCCAGAAGCATTTAGATGCTTTCATTACAAACTTAAATAAATTCAGCAAACATTTTCGTTCACATTTGTGCTTTGCTATTAAGATCAGCGTACGGCGGTAATGCCAAAGTGTCCAAGATGTAGAACATCTAACCCTGAAACTCTGCACAGCTGTAGTTGTACCCTCGCTTCCCCAGTGTATTATTTATTTTTTCCTCCTCACTCATTCAAATGTACCTTTTATTCCTGAATCTCTCTTGGTTGTGGCACAGTCCTGATGTGCACCTGATTTGACGAGCGCGATTTCAACTGCTGTCCTTCTGTGTGTTTTCGCAGCCATGCCCGGTTACGCTGTATGTGCGCCTGCAACAGGTGTACATTTTGCATCTGTCAGAACTTCCTCAACTCAGACTTGCTGCAATCTGTAAAGAACAAACTCTTCACTGCAGTTCTTAACAGGTCCTTAACTTTATTTACTAGGTACCAGGTGTGCTTTTAAAATAAAGGGTTTTTGGAAAAGCAATTGGTAACCTTATATACTGCAGGTTTTTCACTCCATATCCACTAAATAGGCAGATACTTACTTTAATTATTGTCACAGAATTGTCAAACTTTGTTTAACTTGAAGGTATTTTTGAGCTTAGTCCAGTGTTTTCTTTGAAGCACTACCAGTTTGGTAGTCGATTCAGGCACTTAGAGATTGAAAAAATACTGTGGAGGAATTAGGACTGTGCTTTTAGGGAACTGGTAATGGCCATTAAACAGTAGCCCTAAATCTCTGTAATGCGTTTCACTTGAGACATTATAGGTTTGCTTAGTATTGATCAGAGGTAGTGCCTCTTAGATACAAGTTACACAAATGTTTTTGTAAAGGCACAGCTTGGCTTATAGCAGCATCATATAACATATTACCTGTTTGTAATTGCTAGTTTGATATTTGGGAATTCACAGAATTTCTGTGTATGTGTGTGTGATGCTTGGTTTACACAAAAAGTGGATACTTGTGTAAAAAAACCTAGAGTTTTTACCATCCAATTCCTCTCTGAACAGAAGGCAACATGTAAGAATTGGTAAATGGTCAAACGTTTGCATTTGCAGATACTTTGGAAAAAAAAATTGGTAAAGAGAGAGAACTGGTTTTCAGCATTGAAAACAGCGCTTTACCTTGTCTGTGTGCACCGTGGGCGGGTTCGGCTCTCGTGATGTACTAACACCGCAGCGCTTGCCATCGCACCCCAGCGACTGGGAGTTCAAACCAAGCAATTCTCATAGTGCAGTGGTTCCACCGTTTACAGCCTTCTTGGAGGTTATATGGAAAACGTGATTCTTGGTGGCAACCGTGATCAGTGTGTTTATTTGAAGGCCACGTTTAGAATATCCTGACATGCTGGCAGTGTATGGATGTTACTGCTTTTTACTGTTTTCAGCTGGAGCTGCTCCAAATAAGAGTGGCTCTCTCCTTTAAATGCAAATTCCATGCACAGAGGAGTTCTACTGATATACCCACCCACAGGAGTGAGCAGCTTTGTGAAAGACAACTTTAATCCGAGATAAAAATGTTAACCACCGACTGCGAGTTCAGAGAAGGGTGAAAAACTCATTAGCTTAGGAGAAGACTGTGAATATGAATGAGACTGTTCATGCTCCGTCTCTACTACAGCAGTCGTCCCTTAGACAAACACGCCTTGAAACAGCGATCTCTTTGCATGTTGTCACTCTAAAACTTCATTCAGCCGTCACTACTAGAAAATCCCAGCTCTTCATTATTGAGGCTGAAATCACTTCTGTAATGCATCCTCATTTTTTGGAAGGGTCATGGATCACTACTTTAGCTGTCATGGCTTGTTTCTCTCTTGTATGGGGTTTTTTTGAGTCCTGCATTAGACATTGCACTTTGTTCCTCTGAAACAGTGTCAAGGGCTCAGGGTATTGAAGTGGTTTTGAGAAGTCTCAGGAAAGCTGTCCATCCACACCTTGTCACTGGATAGTGTGGAATAAGCATAGGAACCTGCTACTGCCTAAAAAAGTCCATAATTCCAGGTAAGGAGAGTTCCTCATAGACTTTTCCACTGACCCACAGAAAGGAAAAATTAATGTGCCGTAAACTCTTTGTCTATAATCATTCAGTCAGTCACCAGGGTTTTGTTGCCAGTTTCCAGCATGTTCACTTCATCTCCCCAGGTTACTCACCATTCACTACATCGACCTCTGTATAACAATGTCTAGTAGAGCTGAGATTGTAAACAAGAGGCAGCAGCTCCTAATCGCAGACTTCAGTAGGTACAGGTGGTTTTCTTGTTTAAAACTTGTAGCTCCTTAGATGTGGTTTTAATCTAATGATTTGTGATGAGATCAGAGAAAGCCTTTGAATCAAGAAGGATTTGCCGATGTAGTTAGTTTATATAACTTTTCTTATTTTGCCTTTACAAGTGCTTACCCTTAGGTCAGGTAGTTGGGCAAAAATGAGATAACTGAGTGGTAAAGGAGGTTTCTCGAAGGTGCTTATTCTCCTGGTCCCTTCCTGTTCTGAAGCTCTAGACAGTAGAAGCAGGTAAAATTTTTCACATTGGACCCCTCCCTGTATTATTTGTTGCTAAGTAATGCTTCAACACTGTTACCAAGGCAAAACATAATATCACGTTTAAATATTCCCACTGTAGTAATTAAAGGAAGAACGTTGCCTCTGTGCAACTGGAAAATACTATCCATGCCCACCTTCCATTTCAGTTCCACTGGCAAATTTCACAGACTCTTGAGGGTTTGTGGGTATCAGAAAGGCAAGTTCAGCAAATGCGGGAGTTCAGCTTGGAGAGGCTGATCGTGCAGGATCAGGATTGTTGGTTTGAACTCCCCGGGCTCGCTCTTCATCGGCTCTGTGAGGAGGAGGACGCTGCGTTCAAAGCACCGCGCATGCATGTGTGAGACTTGGTCCTGTCTTGTAGCATTTTTATATTTTTAATTTATTCTTTCCTTTGGGTGTTCGTTTGTATTTGTCTGGCTGGCCCTTAATCTCTTTTTTACTACCTTGTTCTGCCTCTTTTTAAAAGCGAGGTTTCTGCTTCTCTCATTCTAACCCTTCCTTTAATGACGAGCTTGGATTTGGCGCATTTTTTTTAAAGCACTGATTTTAAGTGTGTGTTTCTGCTTTCTTGGTTTAAAATCATTCATTTGTTGCCTTTTGCTTGTATAGTGGTGGCATTTTTCTGTCACTTAATTTCATTTCAAAATAAACTAATTCTAATGCATGAGAATTGTGTTGTTCAGTGAGGAAGGCTTCTCAGAGCATGGGTTTCTTCCTTCTAAAGTTTTTAAATATTACAGAATGGAAGGGGAGTTCTACTTGCATATAAACAAGGTTGTCTCAGAAATTATTTGTAAGATGTTTTTTCCCTATGAAAACCTTCCTTCTGTGAAATTAAAGTTAAGACAATAGTTTTCCTGTAGAAATGGGAAAGTTTTAAGAGTATAACCCAGGATTTCTTTTTCAACTATGTGCAGTATACACAGATTATTTTTCAAAACTATAGTATATTGCCATTAGACATTATTGGAGAAATCTACCCCTATACTTAGGACAGCATCACAATGTTTTACTTACCTGTTTTCCTCCTTCTCTAAACGGTTTAATGCCCGGTACTGAGAAGTTTGCAAAGCTGCGTCCCCCGATTTCTTTCCAAACAGAATATAATTCATTAGTATTTTACATTATGTTTAGGTTTTGTAGATAGTAAGATGCACTTGGAGCTTTTCACATTTCGTGTCTAATGCATGGGGGCGAATTCTAACTGCTGGGCTTGATTTGCATCCTAGAAGAATCTGTGCCCGAAGGGAAGCAGCGGCAGCTTGTGCATGTTACGCGATGTTTTTGGAATTCAGCTGCTTATATTTAATTGCTGGAGCTGTTGCCTGTCAGCGCAGGCGGCTGCTGCTCGCTGGCTGCATTCATGTGTTTAGAATCCTGGGGTGAGTGGCCTGTTGGCCTCGCCGCTGCACTTTTAAAATGCTTTTGAGGTTAATACAGGAATGTTCTTCGACTTTTGTAGCTGAGGTTAAACCTTCCCAGACTTGGGGTTCTGCTGCTGACATGGGGAAAAGCGCCAGGACCGGCCCGTAACTCAGTGGCTGTGTGTGTGACCGTGACAGGCATGCTCAGTTAACCGCCTGGTACCTGCATGGTGCAAACTGCTCCTGAGTTGTTAAAGCCTCGGAAAGGAGAGACACGACAGGTTACAAAGATCTTATGCAACAAGTCACAAGTTAGGGGTAGGTTGAATAAAAATCTGGCTTTTTTTCCAAAACATGCATTAAACTCTGAATTTTATGCCAAAGGCAAAATTTCTAGAGTTTCTTATATATGTAGAACTAATTATATTATTAAATACACACACCAATCTATTTGGGAAGTTTGAAAGCTAGTTATTATTACTTGTAAGCAAGAGTTTCAAATACAGCTTCGTTTATGGAGTCCTAACTGCTACTCTGTGTGTGTATATGTGCACATCCATATGTAAGTTTTACCCTTGGAGAGAACTTTTCTAATTCAGAGTTACTCTCTTACCAGCAAGGTGGTAATTTCTACCACTGGGGAAATCAGTTTCATAAACACAACTGCACTGAAATACAATTTGAACATTCTTTATACAGGAGGTAGAAGAACCTGTGCTGGAAATATTGATCCTTTTAATTATTTCAGACAGATTTTCCTTTTCTTTCTTTTTTTAACGTTAATGGCAGCTAAACAACATTAGGGATCAAAGTTACAAAATGGAATTTGTGACAGCATAAGGAACATTTAAGGAAGAAAAGCAGGAACTCTTTTCAAAGGTGTAAAGCAATTAGACATCCATAGTGTTCCAAACTCCAGTAAGTGTTTTTGGACTTCAGATTTTTGGCCTGAGATATTCAGAGGGCCCTAATAATTTCTTACTGAAGTCAGTAGATTTCCTTGAGGTTATTAGACAAATCCCTGCCTTTGCTTTAGTTCCTTTATTTAAATGAGTCTCTCTCTGTTAGGCTTAGAAAGGGGATCAGCGTCAATTTACTCTCCCTTTAGACATGAAAAGAGGATTTTATCATGGCTGAGAATATATGAATTGTTTTTAAAAGGATGAAGCATGCTCAGCAAGTTTCTTGCATACTGTTAAATGTGGACATGTGCAAAAGTCAAAAGAAGGTAAATCATAGATAGGAATCAGAAAATCTAGATTTGAGAGACAGTGCTTTATGAGGCAACGCAAAAAAATTCATTTGCAATTTAAACAGTGATTTGCACATTTAAAGGGATGTTTTTTGAATTACACAAAGAGTCGAGCAGTTGAATTAACCAAATTAAACTTGTGTTACTTATACAAATACTCACCCAACAGAACTTGTCACATAATCTATTAAAATCATGTCACATACAAGGGATTTATTTTACATACCCAAATAAGTTTTGTAATTTACAGATCTAAAGACAAGGGCTTTATAGTCTTCTACTAAAACAACTACCACATGTAGTGATAAAATACAGTCTTTAATTGAATTGTCAACAGTAATGAGATCTTGTCAGTTTAGAGCTGATGCCCTGGGGTCGTCCAGGGTGTTCAGCAGAGACTCTCGAGCTCGTGCGTGTCCTGTGGACACACGAACATTGAGGCTTTGGGGATGGAGTGGGAAGAGATTCCATTTCTTACGCAGTTTTCTGAGCTCTTAAAGTAATGGCATTTAGCTATATAAAATCATAGATTTCACTTAGCTCATCAAAAGTACAAACTCCACATATTTCTGTTTTTCCCCAAGCACTAAGTTTTTAACAACTGAATGAGAATCAGGTGCTAGATGGCTAGATTTGTCAGTTGTCTGGGCTTTCCCATTTGAGCGTATTTGAGCCAGTCGCTGTTGTTGAGCCGTGCTATGAACTGCAAACTGTACGTGTGTGTATGCAAAGGTTAAGAGCCTACCTAGATGAGTTGGGGGCCATGCTGTTAGCAGACCAGGAGAGCAGGATTATGCAGCAGGTGCACGCCGTCAGCTCTGTAGAAGATTCCATCTTCATGGAGTCATCTCTTGGTCCGCGTTTGCTTGAAGCCAGGTAACAACAGCCAAACTAAGGCGACCTTGCCATTGCCTCTTCCCTTTCTTCCCCTCGGCAAACCCCTTGACATCGAGTTTGCAGAGAGTTTTGTCAAAACTAGCTGTAGAGGAACTAATGCTTGCAGGAATTCTTGAGTTTGATCTGTTCCGTAACCCAGCAAGATATTCTTACATGAGATTAGGAATTTTTAGCGACCAGCTGTGTTTGTGCACCAAAGAGCCTGTTCTTCAGCATGGGGTATGGCCGTACGCTGATTATCTGGACGGCTTATATTTCGCCTGCAAATGTCTACTAAAGAACATCCTAAACTGGTTCTGTGTATTTTGATGCAAGTAACAATTCCTGCTTTATTAAACAGCCTGTATGCGATAGCTCTGCAGCTCACGCTGTGTGAACTCTCTTGTGCACCGTGTGTGCTGACGATCTCTGTTCGCTCCCATCTTTAATATTAATACTCCTGCAGCTTTCACCGAGTAACCCGCGATGATTAATACAGCCTAAATTATGGAGGCTAGCGAAGTTGTGTTGTAAATTCAATCTTAAATAGAAGTGTAAATTCTATCTTAAATAAAAGTCAATAAACATTTAAAACAAACTTCACTATTGTTTAGGAACTTTTTGTGCTTTGAATTATGGCATTTATGATAACTTGTTCTAAACGGTAGCTCCTGCTTTCTGGTAAGCTGTCATACTTGAGACTACTGTTGAGGCTGGCTAGCTGTGTTTAACTGAGCATGCTCACAGAATTCGGGCGATGTTTGGGAGAGTTGGGTCGTGCTGTCCCTAATGTCATGCAAGATGTGCTTTTTATGTCATACAGTCACTTCATACTGTTATTACATCTTGTCCTTTTCTGTTGGTGCCATCGTCACTGCTTGTTTCACTAGCACTTTCAGCTTTCAGCTTGGTATTGGATGACTTTCGATTGCTGTTCTTGTGACTGTACTGGGAAGAAAGGGATTTACAAATGGTCTCGCTTTTGATTCTAGCTTTTGGAAAAATATTACTTGCTACTTGTCAGTAGACCTTTTTTGGGGGGAAGAAGTATAAGTAGATACTCAACAGGACTGGAAAGTTTTTCATGGAAAAGCAGAAATACGCAAACTCAACATTACAAAAAAGGATTTTGCTGGACAGAGTTGTTGTCACTATGGCTTATTAATTATTTGCTAGCTGGTTTTGTTTTCCTTTCCTGAATGCTTGCTGGCACTCAAAGAAGACACGCTGCCCCCCCCCTTCATAACTAATGATCTGCTCCTGCATTTCTCTCAGCGGTGCGAGCTCTCTGACTTTAGCGAGATCTACTAATGGGATCAGGGCTGCAGATCAGATCCTGAGCTTTTAAGAAAAGTGAAACAACAGTATAAATACTCATAAGGCTGAAATGTAAGCTGCTTGCCTGTGACAAGTGTAGTGATGAATTTCCAAAAGCAAAGTAGTTTTAGCACAAGTTGTCTGATATTCCTGTCATGGCATTAACCTGGTTTTGTATGTGTGTTAAATTTTAGGCACGTGAGACAAGCCGACCTCAAGAGCTCCACGTTTTGGCTCCGAGCAAGTTTTGGTGCTACTGTCTTTGCAGTTTTGGGTTTTGCTATGTACAAAGCGTTATTGAAGCAGCGATGATCTGAGAAGAACCACAGCTGGCCCTACCAAATCAATAGTAAAAAAAAAAAACATTTTATGTACATTCTGAATGCTTTAAATTCTGCTAGAAATATTTATATATGCAGAGTTACTTTATTAATATTTGTAATTCATGCATAAGATTATTTTAAATTATAGCTCTAACTACAGTATTGCATAATGTGTGGGGGAAAAAAAGCGCATCTTACCAGCCAGCTAAAATGGCTTAACTTGTGAGGCCAAAAGGGAATTTGTTGTAAATAACCTGTACATATTAAAGCAGTAAGACATTGCTTCCCAAACAGCTGTTCAAATACTGTTCAGAGATGTTTCACCATGATGACATACTAGTGTATAGTTGAAATTCATTTTCGGTTGAGTAGATTCAACTCCAGGATTGTACTTCCTCAAGGATTGCTTATTTATTTCACATGGATCTGAAGTGACTTCATCTTTTTGGACTATAAGCTATACCAGATGGAATTTGTGATTTTCATCCTTAGCGGTTCTTTTTAACTGACGAACAAATTTCCCCACTAACTATGTATTTGAAAAAAAAGGTCACTGTTGCTGTCCTGGCCTGTGGTTTTGTGTGTTACCTGACCAGTGACATAATTATCGGTCTGATTTTTCTTTTAAAAGGAAAAATGTAAACTTCAAAAACCGTCAGATCAATTAGTATGCTGTGTGTAATTCCTGTTTTTCATTTTCCGTTATGTTGTGTTTTATAACCCTTATGAATCAGGTGAGCAAATTTGTACATTATAAATGTTTATAATTCAAAAAGTGTTGCTGTTTAATTTCTCACATCTGTCAGTCATACCTGTTGAAAGCTGTGTATAAGATAAAACTAAAACAATACACAGTGCCTATTCTACTGTAGTATATTAGCTGCATGGATCACAGTGCATTCTGTAACCGGCTAGAATTACCTATAGACACAGCTTTTTTAACGATCAAGTAAATCAAACATTAATTCCTCATGACAAACCTATTTTTCCATTGCTGGCCTTTTCAGGTATTTCAATAAAATGACTGTGTACTGTGTTTGTGGTTATCTTTTTCTTTTCTATTCTTTCCCCTTCCCCTGCCCTGAAAGGTGGTCCTTATAAAACCATGTCCTTTCTCTGAGAAAATACTGTCAGTGCCTTCAGTTGTTGCACCTCTTGGCTATGTAGTTTCTTTTTGTCTTATAAACCACGCCACCTCCGTTAGAGGTTTATTTCTGATTTTTATCAGAAGACAAAAGCGGCTCCTGTGATATTTTGAAGGAGAAACAGAAGTGCGTAGTCAAGCATGAGTTTTGTGTTTACTGTCAAGGGTGAAATAGAGCAGGAGAAGAAAGCGAGTGGTTCGGTGGTTGGTTTGGGAGAGCTGATGCCTGCCTGTGGTGCTGACCTTCCAGAAAAGGGAGGCCAGAAGTGGTAAATGAGAAAGTTTTATCAACCAGATCAGAGTGCTCCCAATCTGGAAACTACCGCACTCTATATAGAAAATTACTAATATTTTTTTAAGAAAACAGGGCTAATACTTTTTTTGGGGGGGAGGTGTGTGCGCTGTTATATAAAATCTTATCATTTTCCCTGGGAAACTGATCATTAGAGATCACCTCTGCATCCTCCTCCTGCCAGGTAACTGGAGACCACAGAAATTAGATCCCTCCACATTGACCTTCCTGTAAGATGGAACAAGGTACCTGTTCTCAGCCTGTTCCAGCTCCACCAGAACGTTTGTCAGGGAGATGAACAGTATCTCCTGCTCTTTTTCTGTGATATGTCTCCTGACTTCCACGATGCAGAAAATAAATGCATCAGTGCTTTTGAACTGATGGCCTGGGCGAGCAAATGTTTCCCTACCCTGAATTTTTACGTCTCATGGGCTCGTGGTGCCGTGCAGCAACGGCACGTGGCAGCTGGAAAGTGCAGGATGTGTGCTCCAGAGCTCAGAGACCACTTGTTTTGTGGTTGTTTTTTCTTCTGTTTAGGTCCAACATACCCGCCTTGGTAGAGGGAGACCAGATTGCGATAAGAAATCAGAAGGAAGAACATGGTGATAGTGTAAATCTGCAGGGACCCCGACTGCTCCTCTGGGCCTGTTGGCCTTTTAACATCAAAGCAAGCAGGGACGACTACATGTGCACGTGCCTTGAGACTCTTTCCTTTGTTTTCTTAATCAGAAATTCTAATTTAGTAGATCTTAATCTAGCCGATTAATCTCCCACTCTCCCCACACACTTTCTGAAAGGATATTTCAGGACTTCATTTCTCACAAATTTATCTCAGACTGCCCATGTACTGATGCTAAAGGGCCTTTTGGGAGACTGATGGCCCTACAGCGCTGCCTGGACTGTTTCTGTGATGATTCCCACTCACCATCCCTATGTAGCCCCTCATAGAAATCTCTTGAGTGTGATGTTAATGACGCGCTACATGGTGTGCTGCTCCAGACCTGCTGCACGTCACCCGCCCAATGTTCTTCGGGATCGGTGGGTAGAACTGGTGAGTATTTTCACGTTAATTAAACACTCTTTATGCTCGTTCCCCAAGGGACATCGGAAGAAACGCGTTTCTATGGGCACACGGGGTCGCGTCGGGCCGAGGGGACCCGCGAGCGCGGGCTGAGGGGCCGGCGCGGGGAGCGGCCGGCAGGGGGCGCGCTGCCGCCGGGCTGGCAGGGCAGCGGCTCCGCGGCGGGGCCGGGGCGGAGGGACCCGCTGGGGTCGCTGGGGGCACCGCTGGGGGCAGCGCTGGGGGCACCGGCTTTGCCGTGTGAAACGGCTCCCTCAGCTCCCCCAGCCCAGGCAGGCCGGCGGGGGACAGCCGCGGGGGGCTGCCCGGACCGCCCCTGAGGTAAACGCCTGTGGAGGCGGCAGCGCTGAGGCGGCTCGGGCGGGGAGAGGAACGTCCCGGCCCCCGGGCTGCCAGCGAGACGGTGAGGGACAGAATCGATCCCTACGTACTGCTGTAAAAGGGCTTCTCTATTGGCTTAGGGAGTGGAATTTGCTTAGACTGAAACCTGGGAAGATAAATCCTGTTGTCCAACTCCTGCAGCTCTGGGCAGGGGGCTGGCGTTCTCTGGGAAACCCCTGCAGCTGCTTCACCTCAGAGTGACAATGTTCACTGTATCATGGCCGAGACCTCCGGGATCCTGTGAGGGTTATAGGCACAGTGAGAGAAAGTATTCTACTTTTCACATTAAGAAAGTCCAAAAATTGAGCTCTGGCTGTTGGGTGCTGGTCGGTGAGAAGGAGCAGCAGCCCAGTCAGCTCTCTGCTCCCTCACACCCAACAGTGATTTGTTTCTTTCCTCTGATCTGGTCAGTTTCCTGACAATTTCTTTCATTGTATTTTCCAAAACCAGACTCCATCCCCTCTTCGCGTCCAGTCTGATGTGGGAACCGCCCGGCCATGGTGGAAAGTCGCTGAGACGACAAGGATCTTGGTTCATCTTCCTTGGAGATGCATCCTTCAGCCTTCACCTTTGACCTCCTGTCTCAAGGCTTGTCAGCCCCGGATTCATTGTAAGCACGATTTGATTTTATGTCAGAAATCAACCTTGAGTTACTAATTGGTCTCAAATTCAAACAGTTCTTTTGACTGGCAATGAACCTACCAATGTATGCTGTGATCCCATCAAGCGACAGTTAAAAGTGACACATCTTGAATACCATATGGTTGACCTGATAGGAGAGCTCCCCCTGAAGAAAATCACCCCAAAAAAGAGTTAATATCAAGTTTCATTATTTCCCCAGCTATAACCAAAAAGACAATTAGAACCAGCTGCAACCAATAACAGCTACTGGGGCAGAAGAGAGCAGCAGGTGGAAAGACTAGAGTCTACGTTTTCAGTGCTGGACTTGACAAAGTTCTAAGTACAACATGGAGAATAGGGAGGGTCAAGAGCACAGTCTTTCAACACAGGTTAGAAATCAGAGAAGAGATTAGACCTTATTTGTTCCCACTATTCCTTCTCTTTAGAAGGGAAAATATCCATGAATCAGGGAGAAACCAAAAGACAGCACATATCGTCTAATTCATATTGATCCTAAAAAGTGAGCAAGTATCATTGATAGTAAAAGAGCCCTTTGCCACTGTCACCTTTCAGACACAGTTTAAACCCCAATCTCATACCATCTGTGGTCCTTAGAAATTTTTTGCCATTTTCATGAGTCTGAAGGGGCTAATCTGATTGGTCTGATCCAGTCCTAACTTTGTATGTGGTATCAAACTTCTTGCTAGGGCTGTGTTTGAACAGGTTTTTTTTGGCTTCTGCTCCAAAATACTGCATTTTGCTCCACAAGTTTCCTTCCAGGGCTGGCCGGCTGGGTAGGTTGCTCCATTTAGTTCCAATTGTGAGAGCTGGGCAGTTTTGTAAAAGCCCTTTGGGGCTACTTTAGGTGGAAAAAGGATCCATGAACGAGCTGTTTTGATTTGCTCCAGGAGGCTTAGCGAACAGATGTTGGCTGGGTCCCTACTTTGAGGGCTTTTTACTGCATATTCATGAGCTGACCTTTTTAGCCACTTCCAATGCAGGAAGGATGTATATCTACATTTCGTTTGCAGTATTAGGAATATAAAAGGTTGCCTGCATGACTGAATGTGAAAATGAATTGGGGCTTATCATCTCAAGTTCTTTCTAAGTTTCTTCTGAAGCCCTTCTGTGTTCTGGCTGCATCTGCTCTGTGGTGACCCACAGTTCCCTAGTTTCTGTAGCAATTACTGTTTTCCAAGGTAGAGTCACCAGGGTATGCAGTGGGGGGAAATGGCAGTCTAAATTAAGAGGCTCTCACGGACTTGGAAGATGATAATTTGTCTGTAACAAAACTCCTCATTAGAATACTGTTAATTTCCTTTCTGTGACAATTATAGCACAGCACTAGCTCATATGTGCAATGTGCAGAGATATTTCCCTGAAAAAAACCCTATCATTACCACCAGTGAAAAACATTCCTCAGAGAAGAAAAAAATGAGCTTATAATTTTGCAGTGGTTTTCCAGTTCAGTGGGAGTTTGGTGTTAAAGTAAGGTTTTGGGGGTTCTCCCTGTTGTCTATTGCATTAGTGTTAGATTTCATTGTTAGCATTTTCCCACTAGCATCTGGAATCAGAGGCCATACAGAGCTTTAGACACGGCGGTCCCCAACTGTGTGGAACCTGTTACCCCTGAAATTCAGCTCATTTATTCTCTCTTTAAAAACTCGCTTCCCTTCCTACAGACATCTTTAAGTGATTGCTGTTTCTTTCTGTTGGCATAGCATATTTTTTTTATCCATCTGTTTTCAAGTTTTGATGAGATTTAGTTTTTTAATCAAAAGGAGATTGTTTTTATAATAGCTGTTTAGCGCCTATTTTGGCAGGAGTGGTGTCGTATGAGTAAAGTGGGTTAGTGCTTCTCAAAAGTGCTGGATTGGGTAGCCTGTTCTTACGCTTTGGGGAGCAGGCTGGGCAGGCTCTAGATGAGCAAGAAGTGGATGTTGTGCTCAAGGAATCACCTTTAAACCTGAAGAAGGTCTGCTCTGTTTAGCTGATGATGACAGTTTGCTCATTGAGGGGAGAGAACCTCTGTTGTCCATCAGTTGCACTGGAGAGCCCTGAAGACCTTTTACTTTGTTATAATTTTCCCATCTGAATCCTGAAGTAGAACAGTTCTGCTCTTCATGGCCAAAGGTCCTGGTTTGTCTTCTTGCACTTGCTTTAAACATTTAGCTAAAATCTTCAAAATACCAGAAGGGATATTTCTTCAAAAAATATCTTTTGGCTAGGATTGTGATCAGCTGGGCTCAGAACCATCAACGGAGGGAAGTTTTTTACTGTAGCTCTCCTTGAAGAAGATAATTCCTTTCTAGTGTTTGTTCAGGATGGGGCGTCTGGGCAGTACTACAGGATAAGTTTATCATCTTAACTCTTTCATTTGTTCCCAAAATACAGATCATTTGCAGGACTGAGGTCTCCTACTGGTTTTGCCAAGGCATCAGAGCAGGTGACAGAGGTCATTCCCTTTACTTGACCTTGCTCAGCTGTGTGGGATGATATTTTAACCCTCGGCCCTGACCTTAGATTAGTGCCAGCCATGCTGGACTCTGAGATGTGGAAGCTTGCTGTCCTCTGGTGGCTGTAGCTCATGTGGGTACATGGAAAGAACTTGGCACTTTTCCTACAGAAAAATCTTTTAGTAACTAAGGAGCTAGGACCCAGTGGCTAAGAGCATGGGCTGTGTGGTTTCCCATCACTGCGTGGGAGGAATTTGATCCAGATCAAAAATAATATGCAGTATGGAGTTCATGACAGCTGTGGATGAGAGTGTGGTGCATGCTCTGCTACTGACGGATGGAAGATCCCATTCCTGTTCCAGAGGTATTCTGTCTGGTTTTATTTGGCCTCTTTTGGTTGGTTGTTTTCCTAAAACAAATTTGTAGGGGAAAAGGGGGAGTTCTACTTTGGCTCTGTCCTTGTGGCTGAGGTTTGTCTGATCTGGTACTGGAGCTCTTGGATCAAGAAGACGTGGCCCGTGGCACTGGCCCGTCTCTGCTCTGACTCCGGGCTCTGTCTGGCTCTGACTGTCGCTGAAGCAGAGACAGTGGCACCGTGTGGATCAGCTTGGCTCTGCCTGCCCTTCCCCCTTGCCAACCTGCTATTTCTGTACTTGATTGGAAGAAGCTAAAACTGTTGGATTTTTGCCTTCAGTCAAGGCATTCCTCAAGTTCCTAATCCATGCTCCAGATGGTTAAGATACCCATCTTGACATATAGGAACAAATAATTATGGTAAAGAATTTAAAGCCCCACACCGGCCCTGAATTGTGAGACTCTCCAGGACGGAGAAGTTGGCTTCAGAAAGCCCAAATTCCCGGGCACGTTTTGCACCTGCCCGCTCTTGCTCAGCAAGATCGAGAGCGGCGGGACCCCGACGGCCGGTACCTGCGGGCAGGCTCGGTGAGGGCAGAAAGAACGAGCTGAGACGTGCTCCAGGGGCTGCCCGGTACCGACCGCACCTCGGCGGGTCGCTCCGGGGGGAGGCGGTGCCCGGGCAGGGGCGACCCGGGGCTCCCACCCTCCCCCGTCACCGCCCAGCCCGCATCCTCGGTCGTGCTGCAGCTCCGGGCTCTGCCTCCCAGAGCCTCCGAGGACGTGCAGCTCCCCCGCACCGGGAAGGGGAGGGCAGGGCAGGCCGCCCCCCCTCCCGGGCCGGCATGGCTCGGGGGAGGCGCTGGCCGTGCCCCGGGCTGGGGGCTGCGGGGGCGGGAGGAGGGAGCTGGCCGGGCCGGGGAGGGGTCACCTGCCCCGGCCGGAGCCGGCCGCCGGGATGCCGCCCGCCAGCGCTGCCCGCGCTAATTGGATGTTCCCTGGATGGAGGATTCCCTCCCCTCCCGGCTGCGGGAGTCATGAAGGCAGGCTCGGCTGCGCTTGAAAGTTTGCCAAGCAGCAGCTAGGTTTAATTTCTTTAAGGATCTGGGGAGAAAGGGGGGGGGGGGGCGGGGGCTGGAGGGGGACCGTTTCCAAGCATGGGAGACAGGCTGCCGGAGCCTCACGCCAGCTCTTCCCCTGCTGTGGCTGCCAGCTCAGAGGCGGAAGAAATCGAGGTGCTGGACTCCGAGGATGTCCTACCTATGGCCGCAGAGGATGTAAGTTTCCTTTGCTCCGTCCCTTTCCCCCGGGCCGGGTTAATCAGCTCAAGCTATTTATAAATAAAGTCCGGGCTGGGGGGAGGAATGGGGCTGGTGACCCTCTGGGGCGAGGGAAAGCCGCCGTCCCCGCCGCTCTGCGCGCCCCTCACTGTCTGCGGGCTCCGGCAGCCGCCGGGCCGTGTCTCCCCGGAGCCGCAGCTCGGTTCTCCTCCCCGCCCCAGCCGGGCAGGCTGCCGGTCCGCTCGGTGCCCGCAGCCGCGCCGCCGGGAGATGCTGGCTCCGAGCAGGCTGCGGCTGGCGGGGCAGAGGCGGCTCCAGAGGCTGCAGAGGGACTGACGCCTTGGATTGAGGGGCTTCCTGGGGACAGAGAGCTTTTCCAGAGTTCCAGACACTCTGGGGGCGACAGATGTGAAATGCTCCAGCTCTCGGGAGCACGTTCCCTCTTCCAGCCCCCGAGAAGCAAACAGCCGAGGAAGTTTTTTGCCCGGCTCGGCAGGGCTGATAGCTTCTCTCCACCCTCTGAGCTCTGATTGCACCTGAGGGTGGGATAACTTGGCACCGAGTCTCTGCCACTGCCTAGAAGGACGCTAGTGGTTCTGCGTGTTTGAGCCTGGTCCTGCCACTCTGAGCGGCAAAGCCTGCAGAGCTGAGGCGGTCGTTCTGCATCTGCTGGCCCCGGAGGCAGGAGCTCGCTGTGCACCTGTTTGGGAGGGAGCGAACGTGAGCAGATCCTGTGTTCCTGGTGCATCGTAGGTTTGCTCATAGCTCTGCTTCCCAGCAAACTCTGCTGGGATGAGGGCTGTGCAAAGCACTCAGTCTGCAGAGGTAAGCGCAAGGTCTGTTCCTGCCTATGGGAGGATGAAGCAGTGATACTAAATGTCCTTCCGAAGTGTGCTCTGTCTTGGAACGTGAACCGGCATGAAAGGGACACTTGTGAATTAAGCTTCCAGCAATGGCACATCCCTTTTCCGTCTACTTTTATTACACTGCTGGAGGAGCCCGCTTGGGGTTGCTTAGGGGCAGTGCTGCCTCTCGTCCCCCACCCCTTCCTTTTGAATCCTCCAGAATTCGGCTGTTGTCGGAGTTTCCCCCCAGAGGGAAGCTGAGGAAGCGCAGTTGCCCGGTAGAGCTGCATTCGCGGGCTGTATCCCTGAGCACCGCGCTGTCAGGGGGGAACATGTGATGCAGTTTGACCTCGGTTATAACGCTGCCGGACAGTCCCCGTGCCTGACCTAAGGGCATGTGCGGCTTTCACTTGGAAAGGGTGGCGCTCCAGGAGGTTTCACAGTCCAGGTTCCCAAATACCAGTGCTTGCTTGCTTCAGACTATGACCTTTTCTTCCCTGACAAATTGTGCTTGTCTGGATGGTCTATGCGAAAGATTTCCTGTTGTGATACACATTGGTGCCCCGGAGTTACTCCAGCCTCTACACAAATGCAGCTATTAGCAATTAAATCCTGCCAGGGATCCTCCCAGGAGATGCTGAGGTGCTGAGTGTCTGGCAGGATTGGGCTTCTGAGACAGGAGGGAGACCATGAACCTTCCTTGGTGAAATCTAGATTGTCATCCTAGTTCTGCTGCTGACTTGCTGCTTGACCTTGAGGTAGGACAGCGCGGGTCTGATCCAGCTCGCAGTGCTTTGCCGTTACTTACACTGGGATCTGCATTGTTATTTGACTCTGGTACCTTGTTTTCTGCAATCAACAAAACAGAGCTAGAGCCCGTACTTGCATTGGTTATGGGAAGCTACCGAGACTGGCAATAGATGATGTGACAGAAGCCTGAGGTATCATGTATCATCTGCAAGTCGGAAGAGCAGGAAGCGGTGTAAATGCTCTCCTTCTCCCCGCCAAGATTTCCTGCTGAAACAAGCAGGCTACAGAGCATCATCTCTGAAAATTCAAACTGCTCTGTGCTAGGAACGTGCCCCCTGAGACCTAACTGGGGTTGATTTTCTGTTGTTGTTATTATTACATTTGAAAGCTTGATGTAAGCTCTCTGGCTTCGTGAGCAAGCACTGACACAGGGTCAGTTTTTTATGTGTTATTAACCACAAAAATATTACGTAGTGAAGGTCTGGCTGTCATAGGCTTGGCAGTGTATAACAGCTCAGCTCTGATGTCATTGCAGCCCTTGGAGCAGCGTTCCACAAAGCTGGGATTCAGGCAGTCCCAGAATGTTCTGTTCAAAGTGCTGGGTTGATTTATGATGATAAATGGGAGTTTATAAATGGATAGAGACATGGGGAGCAGGGGAGCTAACAACTTATTAAATGGAATTCAGTGGCCTGATAATCCCACTGTCTCTTCAGTCAATTCTGCTTTAAATCTGCCTACCATGTGAAAGCAAATGTTTCTCCAGGACTAGATAAGACTCTCACCACAGCTCTGCATATAACAGTGTGGAGATCTGCTTCTACAAGTCTGATATTTGTTATTTTTCATATTTTATGTTTCTGGGAAGATGAATGAGGCAGAAACAAAGTGTTGTGCTGAACAGGACTTCAGATAGGAGAGCTGGAAATGTGCAGGTTTTTTCTGGAGATGCCAAGCCAGCGGTTACTCCACTCTTGCCCCATGGAAGTTGCTCTCTTCTCAGCTGGTCCCTAAATCCAGGAGATATGAGAGGCTGAAACACTTCATTAGGAATTTCCTCTGCTCCGTGGGGCAGGGAGGTGACTTGATATTGGTTTTTCTACAAATAATAAGCTGGAGCCACTCACCAGCCTGTTTTTTCTGTTCCCAAGTGACAAGAACTTGTGTTCACATGGTCTCTGTGTTGAAGTGGAGCTTCCTCCTATACAGGGCTTTTAAGGCAGATCTGCAGGAACAGAAGTTGTGGGGCAAATCCTTGTAATGGGCTCTCTCTAGGCTTTCACCCTCCCACCTGTGCAAGAGGAATTACCTGTTTTTCAGATGTGGACATGTGAGGCTCGAAGAACTGATGGGTTATCAAGGACCCTGCCAGAGTTGGGAGCAGGCAGCAGACAAGGTTCTGAGAACCAGACACAGTGGTGTTGGGCCACAAGACCTCAGAAAGTGATCTGAGAAACCATTGCTAACTGCTCCCTCCCCTCAATACACACCAAGCTTTCTTGATCCCTGTGAGTAAAAAAGCCTTTTATTCCTTGCTTGCCTGCAAGTAGACAAAGCAGGAGAAAACAGAATTAACACATGAATGTTCTGAATTCATCCTAATTTGGATTTGTAAATGAAAACTGTCCTCCCTGTGGTTGGTAGATTCCCCCTGCCTCCTCCCCCGGAAGGGTAGGTGATTCTGGGATGAAGAAGGATGTTGGAAATGGCACTAAATCATTTGATTATTTCTCTGTTAGAATATACTTCTACAGTTTACTCTATGTTAATGTCGTTTCTCTTATACCTTCTTTTTCTTCTTTTTCTTCCCTTATGCGTTGCCTCTCAGCACTGGAAAGTCCTATTTGATCAGGTATGTGAACAACTGATATATTGTCTCTGTCTTGTGAGCAAAGAGTCTAACCTCCAATTAATTTCCTCTGTACTATGCTTTTTCTTTCATTTAAAATACAGCCTAGGACTAATGTGCTCTGTGCTCCCAGTTTGCAGGATGCTGGCATGCAAGTCACAATTGTCCCTACTGCTTTGGGCCTTTCTCTCAGTTCCTCTTCAGAGCAGCCAGGGACAGAAGTGGGCCCAGCCCAGCCATCCCTCCCAGCACAGGGGCTGAGCCGAGGTGCTGCAGCAGGTGCTCTGTTTGCTGCCAGTTGCACTGTCCTTGCTTTGTGGATTAAAAGATCTTCTGCTCTGTGAGACAAGTGAACTAGGACCTGTAAAACCAGTGCTGTATTCTTTGAAATGGCTCCCCAGCTGCTAAACTGACTTCTGCAGGGTTACATCCTCCCAGGGAGGACCTGCTGATTTAAACTTGCACAGAATGAGCAAAGTATCTGCTTCTGTACCAAGGACTGTGGTTTTATCAGGTAAATGCCTTGGTCAGATCTGTAGCTGGCTGAAGTCAACACAGCTCTGCAGAGCTATGAGTTATAGCTACTGAGAATTTGGGTTGTGGATTCTAGTTTGTAAATTATGCTTTTAGCTGCTTTAACTGACATGTTTGCTTTGTGGTATTCCTTCCATCTGCCAGGTTGAAATGTGAAGCAGTGATAAACTGAAGGATTTTCCTAGGGTTGACTTGCTTCTGAACTCTAGCAGTCTCTTGATGTCATAAACTTTGGTGCTGCTGTGTGTGCGTATAAATGTCACCTTCTGTAAGGGAGCTTACTGGGATGCTGGCATCGTCCTGGCAATACTAAAGTTCAGATGGGATTTCGTCCCTGCTTTATGAGGCGATAATCTTGCTTCTGCTTCTGGCTGAACTGCAAAGCCAAAAGCTGTGGTGCAGTCTCTGTGAAAAGATGTCCTTGGTACCCTGGAGGTCCCGTTATCATTCAGCTACTAACAGGCTGCCTGTTCTGATGAGTGTTCCTTTATACCTGCTTAGCCATGACTGAGTGCCAATCCATGTGTCTGGGCCGCAGTACATTTGTTGTTGTACAGTCAAACAAGCTGGCAGTTGGGAATTAGATTACTGTAATTGTTGATCACACCTAAATTGTGTGGTGTACTTGCATTTGCTGGGGCTCGTAGGGTATGCTGCCTCTCAAAAGGTGGGTGCAAATTAAATTGCTTGTGATCTGGGCTGAATGTTGGTTTTGGCTACTTTGAATTCTCTCCTGTCTCAAATGTTGGCCTTAATTTGGTGCCTGATTCTACAAGCATCCTTTGAAGTCATTGAGTCCTTGTGGGATGGGACTCTTGGCTGGTAGCTACCTTGGGCTCAATGAGAGGAATCTGTAATTTCCCGCTGGACTCGCTTGAATAGTAGATGGTGTTTTTTTCCTTCTTTTTTTCTTTTTAAGGGAGGGGAGGATTTGACTGTTGGATTTACAGAACATTACCCCAGTAACAAGGGAATGGACTGTAAAAGCAGACCTTCAATAATTAGCTATGTTTCAATTAGGGCTGCAGCTGAAATTTAAGCCTTGTCTGTAGGGCTTTATTATCAAAAAGAATGTGACCTGTGACAACTAGTTGTAAGTCCTGAATAAATCAATAACGTCCTTGTTGCCTGTGGGCGAAGCCGAGGAGCTGACGTCTTCCTCGAGCGTTATATCAGCCATGCGATGCAATTAGCCCTGCAGTGAATTGCAAGATGCTGTTTGTCATGGAACAAGGTTGCTATTCCCAGCGGCTCTGTGCTGGTAGGAGAAAGGAGCGTTTTATGTAGCTCTGATTGGCAACCATGTGAAACATGAGGACAGTCTTAATAACTAGAGAAAGCCTGTGTGTTTAAGCTCAGAACAGTTGCAGCTCTCCCTGGGATATACAACCTGGCCTTGTGCGTACTTAGAGTGGAAATGGGTGGCCAAAGATTCACGTCCCCTGTGCCTCTGTGGCGCATGGGCTGCGACTGCAGTTTGATAGCCACCCTCTCAGCCGAGACACATGGGTCTATGCGCTCACTGTCCCGGGAGAGCAGCACAGCAAGAGGAGGCTCTGGAGAAAGTGTTGGAGCAGTTGGGAATTCACAGACTGGGAGTCTGCAAGTCTCTTGTTTCTGCAGTGATGGACTATGGCAGCAAACAGGGTAGGGAGGGGTCAGCACTTCCCCCCCGTGCCTTTGGGGAGGGAAATAAATTATTATTAATGCCTTTTTATTTTTTTTCTTTCCTGTGGGGAGATAATTTAAAAAATGCTTTTATTTAGGTTTACTGACAAAGAAGCAGGTTTCTATTTAGGCATACAAAATTAAAGGGTTTGTTTTTTTTATTACTTCCCCAACATCTTAAATTAAAAATTCAAAACTTCTGATGAAAATTGCTGCTCAGCTATAAAGCAGTGCTTTTTTCCTTGTTTATTTTGAGGGAGAGGAGTGACAGACAATGCTTTCCGGAGGAATTTTTTAATTTTATTTGATCCAGCTCTAATCATTCACACAGAGAACTGTCAGTGACTCAAGCCAGTATCTCCAGCCAGTTGCAGATCGCTTATTTTTAAGAATTAAAATAACTGAAATTTGGCAAAAAAGCAGATCCAGGTCTGCTTGGTAGGCTTTGAGCATCGAAGAAACCCTTCCCAGGGCAAAATCCAGAGTACACTGAAGTGAGCACCAGGATTCCTCCTGCATTTAGTGTGGTCAGCACTTCACCCAAGACTTTGGGAGCAGGCAGACATGTGGCTGTTCAGTGCTGCAGCTACAGTACAGCTGCTGCTTCATACTGCGCTTACGAGATGCGGTTTTTATTACGAGACCCTGGCCCTTGGGCAGCTCTAACTCACTTTTATATGGGAACTTTTATAGGGATTCATACATTTATTTATTGTGCTCATAAACACCCTCCACCCACACACACATTAGCTCTGCATCTGCTGCCTTCTGCAGAGCCTGCGCCACCACTGAACACTCCATGCTCTCCGTGTGGAATCCAAGCTCTGAGCAGAGCGAGGCATTGCCTTTTTCCAGCCCTCCGCAATCACTTGGGGTTTTCTTCATTTGTTCTTCACTGGCCAAAAGAAAGGGGTTTTTCTGTTAATCTTCTGGTAAAGTTAAAAATGCGACAATCCTAGGAGCAGGTTCTGAGAGTTACGCACTTCACTGTGCTAGTAAGATCCCTCGTTAATTGCCTTGCACACAGACATGAGAACATCTCCCTGTCCTTGTTGAACCCAAGTTGTCTGATGGTCAGACAGTGAGTCTGCAGATGAGTCTCTGGAGGGGCTGTTCCTGCTTTGCTTTGTCCTTTCTAGGGCCTTGGGTGCCCTTCTTTGCCTCCATGTCCCCAGTGCCCCTGCTTTAGAGATGACCGCAGCTAATTGGTATTATCCAGCCCTTGGCCGTGCTGGTGAAAGATGCTGTCTAGGAGGATGATGTTTGTTGACAGACCTGGCTTCTGAAGGTGGCTTTTAGCTTTGTTAGATGCCAAAAGCTCCTCTCATCCCTGTTTCCCCATCTCCATGGCTGTTGAGATTTCAAGGGTGAATTAACATTACCAGCCCTCAACTCAGAGTTCTCACTTCTTCTCACCCGTACCCTGGTTTGTAGTCATGACAACAAACTTGTTTTAAATAGACACACATAAAACTCCCCAAAAAGACCCCCCCCTTACTAGCTCAGCACCTTGATCCTATTGCTTGTCAATCCAGGCTGTGTTTTTGTTGCAGCTGCTTCAGAAATCCTGAATTCCTTCCTGAGACTTGTATGTGGGTGTGATGGTAACAGATGAACAGAGTTTATGGGGAATGCAGAGAGATGCCAAGGTCTGTGTAGGCAGCTAATGGAAAACTTGAGCTCAGAAAAAAGGCTGTAGATATCCTGGACCAGACATGCACTTGCCAGCAAGAGTTCAGTTGCTGACACTACCAGCAGTGGGTGCAGCTGAACCTGCTCTGCCATGGTCTCATAAAACATTAAAAAATACTGACTTTGCAGCATTCTTAAATCCAGGGCTGGTTCCTGCAGGATTGAAATTGCAAAACAACCCATACAATCAGGCCAGCTACGGCCACGGTTGGTGGTAGCTGAGAAAGGGAATTATTCTGAACTCAATGATGTTTTATGTTAACTGTGTCCGTTTTCTCTGGATAGCCTTTAACACAGACAGGTTGAGCTATTTCCCACACTGTAAAAGAAATTCCAGCTTGTTTACTGGGGTACTGTTGAACTAAACATCACACTTGGCTTTGAAAAGTTTCCCGGACTGTTGCTGCTGGCGGACGCCTGCTGGCTGTGGCTAAAAAACCCTGCCAGGCAGGTCTCTCTGAACTCTTGACAGTGGTTTGTGCCTGGAGATTTTCCTACTTTCTCTGACAAATTGCTTGTGTTTTACCGCTGGTTTGTGTGGGTCACTGGGAGCAGGAGGAGCAGAAACTGCAAAATGAGGAATAGGAAACGATGGCAGTGAGAGCAGTAGTACAGGCAGGGGTTGAGCACAAGGTTGTGACCTTCAAGTCCTTGCCTGACATTTGGGCTATCACTGCCATTTTAGATCAGGTTTGTCAGAACATATGTCTGCGTTGAAGTGGAGTGATGCTGCGAAGAGGAGGTTGCAGGAACTGGAATCAGAAAATAGCCATAGACTTGTTACTTCATCTCCTAATGTGAACTAGAGAATTGGAGGTGCTGGTGGGGAAACTGTCCCTGGTGGTAGCAGATTAGCATCCAGCCCTAAAACCAGGGTCTGCCTTGTCTGCTATATTAGACACTTCTGTGAGCGTGACAAGAAATAGCCCCCTTCTCCCCTTCCACCAAGCTGTGCATTGTAAAGGGGAAAGACACTTTAAAATCTACAAGGGTCTCTTGGCAATGCACAGAGGGGATTCTGCATCTGCCCCACGCCTTCAAGTCTAATCTCATTTACAGTTGTCAGCTTGGGCTGCTGCAGGAGATGAAAGGCAGAGGACAGGGAGGGAGAATAGATTAGTCTCAAGCAGAGGGCACTGGGAGTGCACCTGCCTCTGCCCCGCTACCTTGAGGAGGGGCGGCAATGGCAGCTGGGCTTGTGTCATCTGCTGCTCTTTGAGGCACACTGCCACGGAGCACACGATTAATGACTCGAGGGGCTGGGCTTTTGTGAATGATAAAGCCCTGGGATTTAGGCAGGGCTCTTTTTTCCTGAGCAACGCCATCACTTTACATTTCTCAAGTGGTGGTTGTGGTGGAAGGGAGCTGCTGGCTGTGGTCACAATGCTTCCCTTTCTCCTCCCTCCCCAAACTGGGCTGACCTTTGTCATGCAGCATTACCCTTTGACTCCTCCACTTTGGGTTGTGGGGTGGGGAAAAAAAAAAACAGAGTCTCTTCAAATTCATTGCCCTGGGGACAGACTTGAAGGGAAGAATGGGTTGGTAAGACAGGATCTGTTTTTGCTGAAGAAGATTGGTTTGCTGATTCTGTTTGGATTATCAGCCCTTTGCCTTCTGCCAGAGGCTTTTTGGAACACAGCAGCCCCCAGGAAAGAGGGGAGGGGAATTTATCCTTCCTTTAGTCAAGGGGAGAAACTGAGGCATCAAGCAACAAATAGATACCTGAGAGATTATTTCTTCTGCAGGGTAATATCTTTTACCATGCCTGGATTAGCCTGTATCTGTCCCCAGTGCTGTTACAGTGGATGGCAGTCTCCCAGCACTTCAAGGCTTATACCCAGATTTGGCTTTTAGCCACGATACCCTGGAGTGATGGCTCAGCATGAAAAAGCTACCTGGAGGTCATTAATGATCTTCCCGCTTCTTGCAGGATGAAGAGCTAAAAGTCTCCAATTTCCTCCTTAATCTTCTAATACCTCTGTAAACCAAACACCAGCCAGACCCAGGGCATGGGTCTCTGCGATTGTATTTATACCTTCTCTGCAGTGTGAAAGGTTTGTGACCCATTACCCCATTCCCCCTTTCCCCGGCTATTTGGATACTCCTCTCTCCAGTCCCACCAGCCTGTGCACAGACTGTTTGCTTTGCCTCCTGCAAAAAGCTGGGAGTAGAAGCCATCAACAGGAACCAGACATCAGCAGTGTAGCAAACACAGCACTGTTAAGCTTGTGCTACTGGAAGGAGGCATCTCCTGAAATGTTTCAAGGATTCATAACAAACACACTGAAAAGCACATGGAGGCTGAGTCAGTCTTACACAGCTCGTGAGTTACTGGCAGCTTGATGTCTCTAGATTTGTAAACGCCTCAGGAGGCTTCCTACTCATTACACATTTGTGTACCTTCCGCGGCTGAGCTGCCTGGAAACCTGCACATTAGAGCGCAGAGTCCAAGCGGGATGGCAAGCTGCGTTCAGGCTGTCTCTGCTGCCTCCTGATCCCAGCTGCAGTGAGAGCCCTTGGTAGTGTGCGCTCTGCCAGTTCAGCTGAATGTGCGGGATGGTTTTTAGGCACATAGATCCTTGCTAATTTATTGTTCTCAAATCCTGTTTTGCACATAGAAAGTCACTGAAGCAATAAGAACATTTAAGCCTGCACGTTTAAAAAGAAAGGAGGAAAGAAGCCGTAAACAGAGCAGATTGATGCTGTTCTGCAAATCCGCTGGTGCATTGTGCTCTGTGGCTGTGTGCTCTGTTACGACAGAAAAGGGGAAGAGATCATCCTGTCTCCAGAGGAACAAACCAGCTGCTTAGCGAGTGTAAGCAGTTTGGAGGTGCTTTTCTACGCCATCATCACTTATGTCTGTAACATTTGAAGGGCTTTTGAAGTTACTTTTCACCACACCTGGAAAGCAGGTGTTTCTCCTCTGTGGTAGGAAGCATGACGTTCCTGTTGTCTTCAGTTATTTGCCATCAGTGCAAATGTACTGGGGCACATTTGCAAATTAAATGCAGCAGTGGGTGTGTTTGAGTTTGACAGCAGCCAAGGAAGCTGTGATCTCTTTCTGCCTCCTCAGTAGGCATTGTACAATGTGTTGGTCTGAAATCAACTTGGTACTAACACAGCGTGAGACAAAGTTGATGGGGTTCAGGTAGTGGGCTGTTTTCCTGCACTGTTGTACATACAGACAGCTAAGGAAAGCTCACCTCAGAATGCTCTGGATTTTTATGTGATTCAAACCTTGCAGTGTTTGCCTCTTCAAGCTGTAGCACTTAGGACAGTCACTTCTTTCCCTCTCCTCTCATAATCTCCTGAGTGCTGGCATTCCCTTGATTCAGCTGCTTGTGGTGATGCTGGGGGTATTCTGTCACCAGAGACGATACATCTTGGTGAAATGTGTGGTCAAAGTCCTGAATGTTTGTGATCACATTTGTCCTGATCTTCTCTGCCCTGGACAGATTCCAGCTGGCTAACTGTACTTCTCCGACAGTCATTTCCACTGGAAAAGTTGGCTTTTACTTTCTGTTGCATGGGGAAAAGACCATCCAAAGGACTTCATGAGATCTGACCATCCAGCTTGTTGTAAGCCTGTAAAGCATTTCTTTCAGATGCTGTGTTGGAGCAGAGGAACCTGGAGATTCACTTCTGTTTTGGGCTGTCCTAGTGTTATGTTGGGCGTCTTGTGCAGGGGCTGCTGTTGTGCTCTCATCAGCTGCTCTGGGACCAACCCAGAACTTCCCAGTAGGAACTTCTCTTCCTTCTTTAAAAAGCGCAAGGCAGTAAAGAATTGTAGATTCTCTGGAAGTGACCTCAATTAGCAGCGACTAATTATCAGTGCATGTAGTGTGGGGTTGTTCTCTGTGCTAGAGAATAATGAAGAGAAGGCACAGAAGTCTTACCTGGACCTGGAATTCTTTCAACTAAAACTAAGCTAAAGTTTCAACTAAACTCCCAGCATGAGCAAGACACAGAGAATGTATGCATTATTAGTATATGTTCCTGTTGCTTAGAAACAGCTGTCTACAGTGACCCTGTGCTGCTGGTGAGAAGAGTAACGATGTACGAAAATGTTAAACAAGCAAGATCAATCTTGCCCCTTGGAACTGTTCTTTGTGCTCTTTGATACCTGATGTACTCAGTAAGTAGCCTGTACTCTGGAGTTTCCTGAGTTGCATGAGGAAAAAATGAATGAGGCTGCTGGAGGCAAAACTGCTTGTGACTCTTATCAAACCTCTGGTCTCATGCACTTCTTCAGGGCAGTGTTCCCTGCAGAAGCATCTGTTTGCCTCTGAAATCTTTCACAGTTGGGTACCAGAGATGATGGAGACCCTGCTTTGTGTAACATACTTTTTTGTGGTGTACAATTGTAGCAGAAGCGCTTGTTGATGGCAGCCTACAGCCAACGGGACGTAGCCATGCTTGCCTCTTGGCAGAGGAAGGATCAATATTATAAAAAGTGATGATTTATGGCCCTAGTAAACAGTCCTGGAAAGCACAGCGAGAATTTTCTGGACCTTATGCGGCTCCAGCTGACTGGAAGCTCCAGGCTGTTATTTGACCATGTAGAGTAATAAAACTGTGAAAACTAATTAACTTTTGGGCCTGGTGCAAAACAAACTAGTTCATGCAAAAAATTACTCCACACTTGCAAGCATCAGTGACTTTATGAGCTTCTAAGCCTGTATTTAATGACCAAGCACGCAGTATGATGTGTGAAGTGTGTTCCTTTTGCTGACTTCTGAGGCCAAAGAGAATACAACAAGCTTTACTGATCACTGAGGATCTGAATACCAGCTTGGGATAATGTTCTCTTTCATCCTTATTAATTATGTAGCTGGTGTGTGGGTGAAGGTTTGACATAAAGCTGCATTGGATGGTTTCTTGTAGACTAAACCAGCCTGAATTACACACACCCAACCTCAGCTGAAGAAGTTCCTTCAATGAAATGCTGTAGTCCTTCCGAGGTCACTGATCGCTGAATGAGCTCTTTCCCGGTGGAACATCAAGGTGTTGTTCTGATATTAGCGAGTCAGCCCTGCTCAGGACCTGCCTCCTGCGGTGAGCATGCTCTGCGTGTGCCGGCTGTGATGGTGACATCAGAGGAGGGATGTCTCTGAGTGCCCCGGTGTTGTGTTCATTGCCAATGACAAGACACTTACCGACACTGCACAGATGATCCAGCCTCTGACATCCTACACCGGCTTGGAGGGAGGGAGTGACTGTCCGTTCTTCCTGCTTAATCAAATTACTAAAGTAACCCTTCCCGTCCCATTGCTCCTGCATTTCTCAGTAGCCCTTAATAGTGGATGGCCAACTGCCTGTATTTTTAGAGTCAAGGCTGTGTCCACTGATTCCTGTTCCCCTTTGCTAAGGTCTCTCAGTTTAGTAGGTGGCAGAGCTTTGCATAGAGCCTTTGCTCCCTGGCACACAAGATGCTGCTTTGTTGTTTTTTTCTGATTGATAACTCATCACCCTAAAGAGCAGAGCTGGCCCTTTTGCAGAACAGAGGGTGCTCTGCAGCAACTGTGCAAATGTTTGCTATGTTTGAGTTGCACAGGCTTGAGCTCCAGTCCCTCAGAAAGCTGCAGGCAGTGCATGGCCTGTCCTCTCCCCCTCTTGAGAAGGGAGAGGAGGAAGGTTGAATATTGTACCAGGACCCTTTGCTGCCCCGCCACGTGGCTGTGGAATGAGGGAGCCTGATCTGGAGTTACCTGCTGTTGGGGGAAGGTTTTGTCATGGTCAGGGTCACACAGACAGAGTCTCCTATCTTGGTAGGATGCTTGTCATGATTGCTGATACAGGAGCGGGTATTTGGAATTGGAAAGAAAAACTATCTCAAAGGCAGAAAAACGGTGATGTGATTAGCTTTTTAAAAAATATTTATGTATTTATCTATAATTTTTGACCCCTCTCTTTCTGATGGATGCGCTTGAATTGTCGGAGGACTCAGTACCAGACTACCAGCTAGCAAGGGTCTATCCTGAACTTTGGTTTTCTCTGCTAAGCTGCATATTATTGCAGAGCTATTATTTGACCTAAAATAAGTGTCTGCATACTCGCCGCTATAGAATTCTGCCTTTTCACGCATTGAATCAAGTCCCTGTGGATTTTCACCTTCCTCCCAGATCTGGCAGACAGTGAAAAACGGAGCTATTTTTAATCTGAAATGTTCTATGTTTCAAGTCCAAACTATAAAATGTAGTTTTTCTCCTGACAAATTTCATGGCTGATTGCTATAAAACTCCTTGTCCTTAAAGGAAGGATAAAACTTCCAACAGGAAGGGCAAAAGTTCTCATTTTGGGGCTTATGAATCTTACTTCCTTTGATAACACTGAAAAACAGCATCAAGCACTGTCCTTGGATTGAAGAATTTACCAAGAAGGAGGAACAATTTAACAGAGGTGTCTAGCAAAGTCCAGTGTGATGCTGTGGTATGAGGGGACACGCAGTCCTGCCCTGCAAGGTGTTGCTCTTTTCTGCCTGATGCAGCAGAGGAGCAGCACTCGACTCCTGGCGATAGATACATCTTTGGAGTTTCTGCCTGGCCTTCATCTCACCGGGGTTGCTCACTAGATATGTCACTAAGCAGCAGCAGAGAGAGACCCAGTGGCTCAGATCTGATTAACCTCTACAACTTTATCCCGAGTCTTAATTAGATTAGCTGTAGGGGGGATGGTTTTGCTGTTGTTACTGTTTTCTTTCTTGAACAGGTACTTATCACTGTGACATCTGACACAAGCAACAAGTTGGAGTAGCAAGACCTGTGAATAAACAAGTGGTGCTTGCTGCTTCTCCACTGGTCAACTAAGAGCTCCTGCTCTTCATTTCTGAAAAATTGCTGTAGCTGACGCCTGTGAGATGTGTCTGAGTAAGCCCTACAGCCTGATCTTTTGGGAGGTGTGGGTCTTGCGTAACAGCCTGGATGCCAGACCAGAACCCCCTGACTGCTAACTGCAGTTCTGTCACTTTTCAGAAGGATTTTTGCTCAGTAAATGTTCAAAGCAGTATTAACTTTCCATGTTCAGTTTCTTTCATCTTTTCTAAGAGCTTTTTAGTTTCCTTCAGGGCCCGATTTTTCTGCACCTTGGGGTTTTTCTTGTATCACTGCAGTGGCTGTGGGCTGTAGGGAACTGGCCTCATTCAGCAGTGCAATAGCTCTTCCTCTTCAAGGGCTTCAAAGCTTGTTCTCCATTATCTGTTCATTTAGTTTCGCAGCTGGGAACATGGAATAAAGAGAGCAGTGATCATATCCTGTTACAGTGGTGGAGAGGCTGCTACAGACCTAAAAAACGAATGGAATCCGTTTCATCGTGGGATTGCCCCTCTTTCCTCAAGCTGCTGTCTACCTGCATGGTGCCCAGTTGAGAAAAAGGAGAACCAGTTTATAGAAGACTTTCCTTCTGCTTGCAGCACCCAGTTACCTCTTCAACAAGCTTAAAATAGAAGATTTTCTTCTTGCTGTAGCTGTAATTGGCACTGGATTGGGCACTGCAGAGTCGTTCACCTCCCTGAGATACAGAAGGGGTACATATGCTGCTGAGAAGCTCTCCCTTACATCTGTTTCTAGATATCTGTGCACAAAAAGAGTGAATTGTAGGTGTGATATCAGCATGGCTCTGTTCCAGGAGGAATAATGGATGTACTAGCACCATTCTAGCTGTTAGACGATCAAAAGTGCTGTTACATTAAAGGTAGTATTACTGCCTGGCTTGGCAAAAGGGCTGAGAAATTGTTCCAGGGTTTTAACATACATTCACATAAACTGTCTTCCATAGTGAGGATCGGGCCTTTGAATTTAGTACGATAGGACTGGTTTTAGCGACTTGGTGAAAATGTACCTCCAAGGAATTCCCTCTTTGCCCAGGGCCTGAATGTGATTCACTTGTGAACATGGTGATATAGTCACAACCTTTAAGTAGAGAGTTCAGTGCTTCACTGCATCTGGGGTGCCTTTGCGGGATGCGTGGTTGTCAGCTGTGGACTCTGCTGCTGCTTGTAAAGAGAATGTGATCATTAAGTTGAATTATGACGGATGTTAGTTTCCTTTTTCAGTTTTAATGTATTAATGTATTTCGTGTCCGCTGGCCGCCCAGCAGCTTGCAGGCTGGATATGTAAATGGGAAGCTGCAGAGGATGACTGATCCATTAATAGCTGGAATTTGATGCTCATAGAAATGAATGCATTTAATGTTGCATGGCAATGGTTAGCTTGAATTTTTAAGTTGCCTGAGGATCTCTTACTTGGAATTCTGTGGCTCAGGCTATATTTGTTACAAAAGCAATACAAATGGAGAGGCCCTGTGGTTTCAGAGGGTTGGCTATTCTTTTGTCTGTGAGTAATGCTTACACTTTTTCTGTATCAAATGTTGTTCCAAGGAAGCTGTGAAAATGTGAAATGCAATGATATCTGAAAACAAAACATTGCAGGCCAAATTCACTGTGTTCACAAATATATGTCTTTGGAGATCTGTCCAGATACTATTTTTCAGGAAAAGCCAAGTTTTAGTAGATAATTCTTCATTATTAGGCTTTCATGGAGGGATGTAGAGGACTAAAAGGATTTGGTGGGTCATTAAAATAAGTACAGATATGCCACTGTGGGGTTTTAAACACAGGATGAAATCCTGACCCCTCCAAAGGGGCCTCATTTGCTTCCTTTGGGCCCCACACTACTTTCATTACTGATTTCAGATTTTCATTTTACAGTGTTCCTTTAAGCATGCAGACATAAAAATATCCCATTTCTTCTGCTGAGGGTTTTAGTAAAGGTAGCTTACACAATATGCCCCCTTTCCATGGTACGGCATTTGTGTCATAAACTTTGCTTTTCAGGCACATGAGGTTGTGATGATTTCTCAGCTACTGAGGGCACTTCTTGCTTTTCCCCTTAGCTCTGTGAGACAAATACTTCAGCTCCTCAGCCCAGCCCTGCATAAGTGATGAAAGGGCAGCAGCAAATATGTAGGGAGGATATTGTGATACGCACCATAAAGTTGTGCCAAGGAGAAAGGAACAGCCAGGCTCAAATGATCTTTTCCCCTGAGGCTCTTATGGTTTGTCTCAATTTTTTCTAAGGTGAAGTGCTGGATCCAAGCCTTGCTAACAGCTAGCATCTTTCATGTCAGGGAAAAAATTACTTGCCAGCGTCTTCCTTGGCCACAGCATCTCTAAATGCTGATGATTGCAACACAGCAGAGTTTGGCTGTGGAAAGTCTATCCTTACTGTAATGTCCAGCTCTGTGGGTACTGCGTCCATCTCTGATGGATCTGATCTCGTAGGAATATATGTCAGGCTTAGACTGGACAGTGTCTCTGTTCTGCAGCCTGAGGGAATGACTGCGCTTTGGTACATTTCTGAGAGGGGATCAAAAGAACCAGATTTGCTGGGTGGGCAGCAGGAATAGAACCAGGGTGAAGTACCATTGTGGGGTGGCTGGGGGTGCGGGTGACACCTCCTGCTGAAATAATTGTCTGTTGAATGAGCCGAGTCAAAACTCTAGTTTCCCTTTCACGCTGGGAAAGTACTCAGGGTGAAAATCTTCAGACCAGTGGCAGGTTTGTGCCAGTCCTGCATGAGACAGAAATACTGCTGAGCCCAAAGCACCTTCACAGCTGGGCCACGTATTTTTCCTTTCTAGAGAGAACAAGCAGTGAGACTGACTCTGGCACTGGTCTCCCTCTGTCTCTGGGAGTGCAACAGGTTTGCTGTCCCATGCATGCTCATGTGCAGTACTTTACTGCAGGGCTGAGCAAGGCTAAAAGTCTTGCCTGCATATCTCCTGTCCAGCTCCTCAGAGTTGCTCAGTGCGATGAGCAGAGCCTGGTTATGTCTGTTCTCCATCTGTCCCTTCCTCATTCCTCACTCATCTTCACTATTGTTAATTGTTAGCGTCTGTCTTGAAAGATTGCCTCTTAGCATGGTGCTCATGGGCTCTTTCCATGGAGGATTAAGGCTGGAGTGGATTGACAGAAGACGGTATCCTTGCTGTGGGAAGTTTGCCAATTGTGTGTGGGCTCAGCGCTGCTGCTCTTCCAGTTACTCCAGTTCACGTCAGGACACAGGCAAGGGCCCGTCACAGCTCTGTGCCTCAGCGGGGCCAGCTGGCCAGATGTGGCCTGATAGACCGTGTGCTGGTTTGGGAAAGGCCTCCTGCACTCAGCTGCTGCACGCAGCCTTTGTCAAGACTTTTTGCATCAGCTGCACCATCCCATGGAGGTGATTTCATACCCGGCTCATCAGGTGGCTTCCCCTGTGCGATCGCGGTACTTTAATCAAGGATGTGGATAATGATAGCAGCATCGTGGGGAATGTTGGCAGTAGGAGTTGAGATGTCACTTCTTACTGTGTCATGCTCCCTAGGTGGCTAATGTGTCTGTACATCACACAAGTGCTTTCCTATAGCTTTGGTTTCTGCTACAGCCTCAGCTGCCAGGATTTTCGTGGGACACAGATCTTAGCTTTTGGCGAAAGCACGGCTTCCTTTCCTTGTAAAGGTACTTAGTATGTATTTCCAGTGCCCTGACACATAGCCAAGGGCTCTGCTAAGCTCACTGGATCCAGGCCCTGAGAGATTATGTATGGTTTTTTGTTTGTTTGGGTTTTTTTTCTTTTGTATAGAGTCTGTGCTTTTTCTTTATGTGCACAGGGAGCAGGGGAGAATCCCTTGGAATTTCAGAAGGTAGGATTTCCCCTTTACTTCTTTCGGTGTCCTGATCTACTCCTAATGAGTCCTTGGACACCCTGTTGCTCTTTCCCAAAGGTGATATATGTCCTGCAGAAACCAAAGAGTATTGGTTACATTACGAGCACAATCCGGGGCCTTGCTTTCAGTAGCACAAGTGAAGACTTTTCCATAGGTAGGACAGAAAGCACAGAAGCTTTCTGTGCTTTGAAGCTACCACACCAGGGGGGTTTCTGTGTGTATTAATGCTGTCTACAGCTATAGCTGGTGCCAAAAAAAAAAAAATTTTAAAAAATCTTCTCTCTTCTCCCAGTCTAAAGGAAAACCTTTATATCTAATCCGTCTCAGACTTTAAATCTCAAAGATAGCCAAGTAAAACCAGCAAAGTACACAGCAAAGGGCTCAATATTGTGGGCTTCTTGGAGGGGATGTTAAAAGATGTTCACAGGGTTTAGAATTATTGTTGGATTTTCTTTTTTTTTATATGAAAATTCCACTGGCTGCTATTCCCATGTCACTTTAAGCCATTTGATATAAAATTTCTTCTGTTTCTTTCATTAAAACTGTTTTTATCCTGGCTCACGGGCCTGTGCAAGTAGAAATTAAAACGCTGCTTGGAGTTTCCTTGCCCATCCTGTCTGTTCTTCATCCCCAAATCCTTTCAGCTCTCCCAGCTCTCCCCCTCCCCTCCCCAGCTTGCCTTGAAGGGCTGGGAAAGCCGGCGCTGGTGCATTATGTTGCCTGTTTGATTGTTGTGGGCTTGTGTTTGTGTGGGGAAGGTCAGGAGACAAAAAGACCACCAGGCAGGGGTGGGCGGGGGGTGTTCAGTCCCTCTCCATTCAGTCCTTGTAGCGATGGGTGGGAAGAGTCTTGTTTGCATGACAGGATTTCAGGGGGCGATTGCTTTTTGTTTAGGTTTCTTCCATGGCTGCTGTATGGGCCCTGGAGGGCTACAACAAAGGTAGAGCATATATATGAGATTCATGGGGCTGAAGCGTGCTGAGATAACCAAGAGGCAAAGCTGTCAGCACGGGAGCGACGGAGCCGGAGCCAGTCACTGTGCTGGGACCGGCTGCAATTGCTCTGGGTGGGTGTTTGTGCTGTGTCCAGTCTTGGCTCTGGTGGGAGCTCTGCTTGTGTGTCTGAATCCAGTGGGTTGAGATCCTTAGCCAGATGAATGCTGTGGAAGTTTTCTGTCTGTGGAATGAAGGTTATAATGTGGGGCACAGCTCCACGGACCTGCCACAGAGGCTGTGCTTCCCTGGATATTTTTGAGACTTCCAGCCAACAGCTTTTATTTGTAACATCTGCCTCCTTCCTTGCCCATCAGCTCCACACTTCTGAGAGCATCATTGGGTTTAAACAGTGCTTGCTTCCTTATCATCCCTTGAAGAAGCTGAGCTGCTGTCCCTCAGTGCAGCTGTCCCCTCACCCCCCCATCCTTAGAAAGCAGCTCAGTCTATATTTACCAGTGGTGTGCACAAAGGCAAACATTGTCAGGGATTCATTGTAACTGTCCCAATTACCCTGAGTTCATTTGCATAAGAAGATTGACCAGCCTGCGGTAGTGGCTTTGCCTTGGCTGTCTGATGTTGGATACTTAGATTTGGGGAGCAGAAGAGAACCAGAGTTCCCAGGCTGGCTGTGGGATGGGGAGGGAGCGACAGTTTGGTCCCTAGCAGCACGGGTGCTACTGCCACCTTGCCTGGAAGGAGGATGACTTGTCATCTCCCAGCCGCTGGAAGCACAACTCTGTCTGGTTCAGCTGTAAGAGCTGCCAGTTTCCCAGAGATGCAGATTCAAGGAACCCCAAGCATGCCTGAGCTCCTGGCTGTCCCATCTGAGGAAATCCTGCTCCTGTGTAGTGGGTGTGTATTTGCGTATTTATTTTTAGTAGGTGTTGACCCTGCTTGAATGCTTTTATACTAAGCAGTGACCTGCCTTGTGTTGTCACCTCCCTCAGGCACACATAACCTCTCCTCCTGGTGTTTGGATTTCTTCCAGAGAGCTAGCTGTTCCTGCAGGCAGGCACGAAAGGGAGAGGAAAGCAGCCGGAATGAAGCACCAGCCAGGAAGCAGGCTGAAACGGTGTGATCTCTTGACCCAAAGCAATAGCTAGTGCTGTTAGGGCTTGCTTGCACTGCAGCAGCTGCACAGCTCACACTCCTTTCGCTGATTTGAGAATTATTCATATTCTCTTCTCTTCCCCCTGGTGCCATATGTAACATGATCTGCCTGTGCCCAGGCTGGCAGATGGAAAAGCAAGACACTTGTCTTTTTGCAGTAATGGTTCTTCGGGGGCTCTACTGGCCTGTGGAGCTGCAGTGTTCGAGCTTGTCAGCTTTGGCAGAGCAGCCTTTCTGGAGACCCTTCTAGTCCCTGTGCCGCTGCTGTGAGCATGCCTATGCCTGCACAAACACATCGATCCCTTAATCTCCCTGGTGCTTCCGTGGCTTTGCAAGGCTGGGTTTGGCTCAGCAAGGCTTGCAGGGCTCAGCAAGGCTCAGCTCGGTTTATGTTGGTGTAAACCCGCTGGCATGGGGATGGACGCATCTCATTGCCCAACACAGTTTCCCTGTGCTTCCTCCAGTTCATGATAGGGACTCAGTTTCTCGGTGGTACGTGTGGGAGGCAGCCGTTAAATGTGTGTGTCATCAGTCTAGTGCCAGAACAGGGCCCAATGACCTTGGTGTGTGGCTCAGAACCTTTCTTTTGGGTGTTCTCCAGGGACAGAGATTTAATAGTCTCTATGGGCACATGTATTTGTGTATATATATATATATTCACATTTTAATAAAGCACGGCTTGGCAAGGCTCAGCTCAGCAAAGCTCAGTAGGGCTTGACAAGGCTCTGCTCAGCCTCTGCCAAAGATCCCCCAATCTGCTGCACACCTGACCCCAAGCTGGCTGTGTGCAGATATCCACCCAGTCTCTTTCCTGCAGTGTGGCAGGAAAACTAAGTGGGAGGTCTGCTTGCCTGTTGGTGGCCATGGGGGCTTCAGCTTTGAATGGTTAAACTGCATTCAAACCAGCTTGTTCAAGTGAAAGGGGAATATTAGAGCTTGGGAAGAGAGTGCAGGCTTGCTAGAGGAAGCAGGTGCTCTTTAAAGCATGTGTGAGCCCTGTACACATGAGAAATCTTGATTAGCTCAGTAAAGGTGGCAGAAATGAGGCGGAGGCAGGGACAGGGCTCTGTGTGAGTGCAGGTGTGAGTGACGGGATGAGTGCAATGTTGTGTTGGAGGCTGTGAAGGGATTATCTGCTGCTGGCTCCTGTGGCAGTGAGGAGCCCCTAACACAGCTCAGGCAGGGCCAGGCTCTGTCAGTGCTGTGAGAAGGAGCCTTTCCTCTGATAACTGTCTACAAGAGGCATTTCAAACCAAGCCCACACCTCGCAGGGCACAGCCAGCCCCAGGCCAGCGCTGTTCTGTCACCTGCAGGGAGAGCTGCTCTGTTCCAGCCATGAGGCTTGGGCTGGGCACCTGCATGGGTGGCGCTTCTTCCTATGAAGTTAGCTGCATTCTTGTTCTGGAGTCTTTGTTGAGTCATTATCTGCTTTGAAATTTCTAACAAGCTCTGTGTGCATTTGAAAACTGCACAAAGAGAACTCGAGTAACTGTGTGCCTTGCCTTGCATTTGTCCCTTGTATCCAGTAAGAACCTATAAGAAGCCAAAAATGTGGCTTGATTTTTCTGCTTTGTAGTTGTGCACCTTTGGCACTTGGACAAATCTCTTCTACCTTTAAACCAAAGTATATTTGACACAACAAGCACTGGGAAAGTGCAAACACTGCAGACCTTACCCTGGCAGTCCTCCGTCTAGGAAACCTGCAGTCTGGGTGCCTTCCAGGGCTGATTTGAGTATATCTCCTAAGAAACAACGTGCATCACCACAGCTTGCAGCAGTCTGGCTCCTTACTGTAGTCGTAACCCCTGGGACCACACTGGAAATACGCAAGGACAGCTTGCTCTCAAGTGTTTAAATGGTAGAGGTTAGAGTAATAATTAATACTCGGAGTTCCGTGCTGCATTTGGAACCAGCCTGTCTGGAGTGCTTTAGAGATGGTTGTGTCATTGCAGCGTAGCACCTCTGCCTACAAGGCATTACAGGGAATCCCGCAATACCTCTGTCTCCTCTTCACAAGGCTGACATTATCTTCCGCTCCTGTTTAGCTTGGAAAGCAGAGGAGTTTCTTTGGTAGCTTCTAGTCACTGTGACTGAGCAAAGCCAAATGTAAAATCAGCATGAGTTAAATATGTTTCCCAGTCTGTTTAGTAGCAGTTTTGCTCCATGGTTGTTTTTCTAACCAGAAGCCTGTTTTGAATTCCAGCATAGGTGGGTCATTCTGGTTATACATGTCTTATGGCAGCTTTTAGTTGGGGTTTTAAATGCATCTGTTTGACTTAAGTTTTTCTGAGCCCTGACAATCTGCAGTCAGGTCACAAGGGAACCATTGGGATTGTCTAGTCTCTCCAAATGAAGGCCAGAAGGTTTTCCGAGCCGACTTCTGCTTGACCTCAACCTCACCTCATCTCCTAGGAAAACTTACAATTCAATTGTAAAACTTCTCATGAAGTTAGTGAGACATTTCACTTGTTAATAGTAAAAATAATCAACTTATTCTAATCTAAAGCTGCTCTGCTTTGACCTCTAGCCCTTAAATGGGATTATACCTTTGTCACAGTGGAGAATCCTCTACTGCCAAATTTCTGTTCCCTTTGTGGTTCTTCTGGACAGTGATCAAGTAATTGCTTAACTTGCCCTTTCGTAAACTAATGAAATGAGCCTGTCAGTGGAGCCAGTCAGACTATACCAGTAAGAAAGTGCCAAACCCAGAGGTAATGTCACCTCATCTACAAACCTGCAGTTCACAATTCCTTTTTTGAAGACAGCATTACGTTTAGAGCACTTGGTATAACAAACAAGGCTATTTTCTCTTTTCCCCAGAGTGGCTGCTTGTGCAGACGGTATTCCCCATCCTGTGAGCTGGCTGGCAGTCCTGGCTCCTGGCCAGATGGCTTTCTGTTTGTTTTTACTGTAATATGTATTGTTTGCAAGCACCCAGCTTTACCAAAAGACCCAGCTCATGCTTAGTAACCTGCTGCTTAACTCATCCGTGAGCATGACGCAGACTTAGGCTTTCTCCAAAGTCACTAATGACAATTCTGTAGGGGCAGGATCGAATTCTCACGGGATCCCATTAGTGGCATCTGGAGGTGATGGTAGCTCTCTAGCTTTGTTTTATTTTTGAGACCTGTCAAACAGACAGACATTGGCGTGTTGAATGTGTGACAGCCTGAGCTTGTGTCGCAAGCCCTAAAACACACGGTTGCATGGCAAGTCAAATGCCCTGCAGAAATCAGTTAATACTGGCAGTTAATACCACCAAGATTGTATTCTTATCCACATAATATCAACTGAACATTATCTGTTTTCTGCAGCCTATTCTGACTGATATTAGACCAGTCCTCCTTCAATTATGCATTACTCAATATCAGTCATCTGTTCATTTGCTGTGGTTTGCTATTAGGCTGGCAGACACTTTGTCCCATTAAATTCTCGTCGCAGCCCTGCAGTTTTGGGAGCAGTGTGGATGCCTGTCACCATGTTTGGGCTGGAGTTATGGAGCCATGGTTGGAAGGGCTGCATTGCTGATTCAAAGCTGGAAGAAAGGTAAAAAGCAGATCTCAATGTTCCTCCAGTGTTCCCAGACTTGCAGAAAATGAGTATTAGCGCTAGCTTCTTAAAATCTTTCATATGTAAGTTACCTTGACCTGCTAATTTAAAACCATTTGACTTTTGCAGCTGCTGTGTAACATTCTGAAGTTGCTGCTGGGACAGAAAATGTATCGTCATTGTATGACAGAGATAATTCATTGGGCTTTTGTCCATATACTGAACAGAAACATTTCATCTGCTCCTGACCATTTTGTGCTGGCATCACCTATGCTACTTTTGCCAGATAATATCAGACCAAAACCTTGTTTTGACTGAGGAGACTTGTCTGCCTCATCTGTACCAGCCGAGAAGTTGCTGTGAATTTTACAGGAATGTTTGTGTACGTTTAGTTAACCCGGGGGTAAGCAGGGATCTGACTGAAGAAACTTGGCCTGAAATACAGCCCCAGCTGAACAACTATTCTGACTGTTGTGTGTTGTTTGTTTGTCTTAATTTCCTTGTAGCAATAGTGCTCAGAGCCTGTCTGTCTCCAGGCTGTGAGGCTGACTGTGCATGCTATGCCTTCCATTGAGTTTTGTAGTCCAGACAAATGCAGCATCCCACCCACAGCGTATTGCATTTCAGCTCTGAAAAAAGTGGCTTACACATTATATTCTCTCTCAGTGTAGAAGCCCTGGGAGATATAATTACTATTGATACAAGATTTTGAGATTCTCCAATAAGACATGACTGAAAAGACATAAACAATAATTATGTGGTGGTAAATGAAAATATCGTGTGTCCTGGTTGTATGGATATTGCTGTTTTCAGCTTTTGATATTTAATGCCTTACACCATCCAGATGAAAAGTGGGTTTTGTTTTAATTAGACTGCAGAGCTCATTGCCTCAGGAGATTGTGTAGCCCTGAAAACTAGGGGAATTCAGAAGGGAGAGCAAGAGACTGGGTACTTGTACATGTAACACTGTCTGGGCCAGTGCTGACAAGCAGATCTGGGAAGAGTATTAAACCTCTTGCCTAAGGATTTAAGAAAAGGTTTTAACTGTTAGGGTTTGGTTATGGCAGTCACTAGGTGATCTCTTGCAGGCTTCATCTTGTCCACAATCTCAGAAATGTGTGGATGGTCAGCACCAGAGCTGGGCTGTTGAGAGAAGATATGTGACTTGTAACCTGCCCAGCTTGTTGCTACAGCTAAGGACACCTATCCTGTGAAATGTGCAAGGTTCCCAGGGTTGAATCAAGATCAAAAATTATATTTCTACCTAAAAAAAAGCCCCACCACTTTTTAGAGTGCCTCAGCATCTTTCAGTTAGTCTTAAAGCACTTACATAAATAATATAAGAGGAAGAAGTGGAGCTGGAGAAGGCTCGGTCTATAAACATGTCTCTTTGCATTAAGCCTTGTGGCATAATGGAGAGCATCTCCTGCCATCCATTCTGTCTCGTTAATCATGTAATTATCTCCCTCACTTTTGGTACTGCATCTCCTTCCTTGTCAGTGCTGCCGATAATGGAGCTTCTATTTACTCAGGCTTCTTTCTGGGGAGTGCCTTTGGTTTCAAAGCCAGCACAGTGGCATATTTTGAATAATTTAGTTCCGGGTGGCTTGAACACTGTGTGCAATTCCCCAGCTGAGACTGGAGGCTGATTCCTGTGAGTGTTCTGCCAGAAGGCTGATTGGAGAGAGGCAGTGGGATCTCTCAGAGTTGTGGGTTGTTGAGACGGCAGAGGACTGAAAGCCAGCTCAACAGGTCCTGTGAGTGCATCTCAGCTTTATCCTCCATTAGTGTCTTAGGAGGGATTTGCAGCAAGAAACCCATGGGCAGAGGAAGGATCGAGGAGAGAGTTGTGTTAAAAATGTGTATGGAGACAGAAATATGGATTTAGGTACCTAGCTGAACATGATAGGCTTCCCCAGCAAGCGGTGGGTCAGAAATTCCTGGAGTCTCTGAATTCAGGATTTGCTCAGTTCATGGTGACTTGGACCAGGGGTCTGAACCTCTATGGAGTCCAGGAGTCCAGTGTGGTGTCCAGCCATCATTGGCTTTGGAAAGTCCAATATGTTTCTCTATGTGAAACCTTGGCAGAGAGCAAGTTTTGTTCATATTCCCCCTGCGCTGCTTGGCGTTGTGGCTCACTAGTTGCTCTTTGCCATTGCAGCCATCATCCAGTTGTGCCCTGTGAGCTCTCCACAGCTCTCACTGTGCTGTATCTCGCAGACACAGGTACGTTGAGGGGATGTTGAGGCACTACAAGAGGCACCTGGGCTCACTCCAGAAGTCTTGGTAATACCAAGAATCAAACCTGGTCCCAAAGCCCTCTTTCCTGTCTGCTTGACTGAGCAGTGGTGCACTCCTGAAACTTCTTACTCCCCCATTCATGTTGAATCTGTGCTTCCAGTGTCTGTCTAGATTAAGTGCTCTTGCAGAAGATAACAACAGATGGTAGTAGTGTAGGTCTTTGCACCTTAACATAGCAGGAGAAATAAATTAGAGCAGAAATGCCTCTACAGATTGGCCAGCTAGCTGATGGATATGGTCCTCCAAACTGCTCTGCTCTTTGAGGAGAAGGGAATCTTATACCATCTCAACTTTGCTATGAGCTGCATGCAGAGAGGCACTTATCTGAATCCAGGTAACGGGCCATCTGTGCTGTGAACACCTCTCTGCCCGGGTGAAAGCGAAGCTGGGTAGCTCTGTGCTCTGACTGCAGCTTTCTGGGGGCCCTGCTTGGTGAGTTAGTGAAGGTATATCATCCATGCTTAAATGCAATCCGGCTTTTGAGAGCTGGGTGATGTTTCCAGCCCTTGGGTTCACCTCAGGTCAAAGCAATCTAATGTGCACTAAAAGTACTGCTGGAAAGCCCTTAACCGCTTCATATTGTCTGGGCAGTGATGGGTAAATTCATTACTTACAGGGAAGAGAGTGTGAGTCACTGGAGCCAACACTGTTTTACCACATGTGTTCAGGCAACTTGTTTCAGGTGACTTTTAATGGTGAGAAGCTGGATTTTGAGCTGGAGGGATATGCACTTATCTTAGACTGGCTTAGACTCACAGCATGATCCCAGAGACTCCACAAAGGTAGAGAATGGGCTCTGGTAAGATGCATGACTATCTTGAGGAGAGTTTCACAATGCCTGTCCTAAGCGTATTTTCACAGCTTGAACTTGAAGTCTGTCAATTCCATGTGTCAACTTGGAGACTCTTGATTTAACTATAGCATGGTCCTTGAGGCTGGAGGTGGTCTGGTTGTTTCCAAAGCTTGTTAGCAACCCTCAGTTGCGGAGTCTGTGCCGTCTAATGGTCTCAGTTCAAATCCAGCAAAGCTCAGAGTGGTTTCTGAAACCCTTGGAGATGAACAGATTGACTCCCCTTTTCCAGTGCCAGTCATGGGAAAGGACCTACATGTGAACAAGAAGTAGGCCTCCTATTGACAGCTCCTTTCTGGTGTCATTTTTATGCAACAGGAAGGAAAGCTAAAGCTCAAGGCAATTAATTTCCAGAATCTACCTCCTAGCCTGGAGCAGTGCTGGAGTCAGTGCCAAGAGGCTCGACTGCCAGGCCGGTCTCTCCCAGAAGTGGAGATACCACCAGACCATAGAATGATTCACAGCTGAAAGGTCTGACCCGACTCAAAGTCAACTTACAAATTAGATTAAGTTGCTTGGAGCCTTGCCTGTGGCAACAACAACTTAGGGCTTGGGTGATATCTCCTCTTCATGGCAGTAGAGAGTCCCTGAATGGGGAAACCATGGGTGGTAGCAAATTCTCTGTTCCTGCAACATATCTGCAATCCCAAAGCCAGCCAAGGATCCTCATGTTGTGCCCAGTTCAGCATTTGACCCTCCAGCTGCTCTGGTGCCCCAGAGGGCTGTTTGCCATGGGGGAGAGGAGCAGCTGCCTGCGCTTTGTGAAACGTCTGCGTTTCCCCAAGACACCCATTGTCTGTCTGCAGCATCAGCCTCCACCCTACTTACTCACTCAGCCGTGGCTGATGTGTCTTTAACTAAAGAGGAAGAATAATTTGAGATTTAATTTTATCAACCATATTACCATCAGAGTTTGTGGGGCCCCCTCCCCTTATTTTCGTCTTGTGGTTTTGCTGTGGTGCCTTCAGTTTATGGAGTGTCTGCTCAAAAATAATGAAGAAATAGGAAAAAAACAGCTTGTTTTGGGCCACGGAATTAAGATCCTGGGTCAGATGGCTGCTACGGTCATTAACATATTTACAATTTTGCTTAAGAGCCTGGTTTGAGGATCAAGGGAGTTAAGGGTGATTGTCATTGAAATGCGGAGGAAACCTTGCATGAAATTGCCGTTAGTGTCCTATTGTTTGTGAGGGTGAGGGGGGGCAAATGCCCTTCCTTATCGCTGTGCCGGGTGTGTTGCGCTTGTCTGCCCCAGTAGATGGGCAGAGGCAGAAGTGAGTGCACTGAAGGAAGCGACTGAGCTGCAGGGAGGCCGTGCCTGGGCACCTGTCCCCGTGGGGCAGGACCTGGGGCTCCAGGACCTGGGGCTCAGCGCAGCCATGCTGCTGGTCATCGTCTGTTCTCACCGTGAGACAACGGTGCTCAGCTGGGCTGGTGGGACAACTGGTCCTTAACAAGATCATCATGGATAAATACATGAAACGTCTAGCAAAGGTCAGTTGCCTCTTTTATAATTGGTGGACCCGAGTGTTTTGCATGTGCCATCACATGTTGTTTGTGCCCTGTGTGGGACACATGTTCTTCAGGACCAACTCAATGCCTTGATTTTTGTGGCTAGTTGTACCACGAGGGTTTGAGGCAGTTTGAAGTGTTGGGGTGGATTTTGAGTGCTGTGTTGACAGACAAGGTCTTTATATGCTGGAAAAAAACCCTGTTTAAACATAAATAAGAGAACTCCCTTACAGCTGGGGTTTACAGTGCAACATTCTGCTCTAGGTTGTGGAAGCAGTGGTCTAGTCCTGCTCTGGGACGGGCCTTTTTAGTTCAGATGCCGATTGTTCATTGTTCACCTCTTACTCTTTCGTGCTGTTCAGAGCCACTGTTTTCATTCAAACCTGTTTCTAATTGGTATAATTAACTTAGTACCAAAAATAAAATTATACATAGTAACAGGAAAGAGGGAAAACAGGCTCCCTAGCATGTTTACGCTGCTGAAAATACTAGCTACCTTCTACCACTGCTTTGGTTTCGGTGGGACAAGCAGCAAGACAGCTGAAGGACGAATGTGAGAAAGAAGCATCTCTGGAGCAGAGGCTCTTCTGCTGTAGCACTAGTGAGTCTGGAGTCTTTGGCATGTCCTTGTGGGCTGGTTTGAAGCTCTGAAGTGGTTGGGTAATTTCTGTTCTCGGTAACAAAGTGTTTCTTTTTGGAATGCTTTAAATCAGGACAAAGTCTTCTAAAAGTGGCTTGTGATCTGAGCAGCTCTCTTGTGCTTTGGGAGCCTGGGTGCTTCAGGTCTGTATCTCCTCTGCTCTTTGAAGGAATAACCATGTTCCCCACTGCTGTGACCATTGGTCTGTCCTACAAAGTCAAACAGTGACCACACAGTGCGGAGGGAGAGTTCCACGCTTCAGTCGCTGACTCTGGCCCTCAAAATAGAGAGGCATTTAAGCTTCCAAAGATCAAATGGTTTTGTCCTAGACAAGATAGGTTCTGACGTCTTAAATGTCAAGAGATAGTTAAAGTGGTGCCGTTAAGTAAGATGTTGGTTAGGTCAAATGTTTTCAGGAAACAAGGATGAACACAGCAGTATCTATGGGATTGCAGGTGTTAAATCCATTCGCTAAATGACTCATCTCCCAGCTTTTGCAAATTCCCCTTGAGAAAGGTCATTTCAGGTATTGTGCTAATAATACTTTATTTCCTGGGTATCTGTGCCTCTGGGATCGGGCACAGCACACCTGGGCTGCTTTGGGAGTCCCAGCAAGAGCCAAAATGCATGAGCTGAGCCTGAGTGGAGAAGCCCTGATTTTGGGGTTGGTTTTAGAATTTTATCTGTTAACTCAAAGCATCAGAGTGGGCTGACTGGCGTAGGGGAGCTAAACTTCTCCAGGGATTAATATTAAGCCCTAGTTTAACAGTCAACAGCTGAGGAAATCCACCTTTGGCTCTGGGAGCCAGCTGCCAGGAAGGTGCATCCGGGCCACCTTGCAAGGACAGAACAGCCCTTGGCAAAGGGTGGGGGAAAGTCCCCAGCTCTGATTGTCCACAGATCACTTGGTTTGTCTTGTTTTCTTTAATCCCCTTGCACCAGCAGCTTCCTCACAGAGGGGATGCTGCTTTGACAAAACAGCAGAGCAGCCCCACTACAGCAAAGGGCTGTGATCTCGGGTTAGACAGCTCCTCCTCGACAAAGCAGTGATCGCAGCATCCCCAGGAGCAGCAGGACAAAGGCGCCTGGGCTGGGAGGAGATGGAGCCAGATCCTCGCACGTGGGCACTGCGTCCTCTAAACGAGCTGCCTGTGCCTGGAGTGGGTCTGTTTTACAGCTGCTCTGCTCGCCGCAGAGCGGTGCCAGCCCTGCCGCTGGCAGGCTGCGTCCTCTCCCACGTCCCCCTTCTCACCTCCTCCCTTGCCAAGGCAGCCTTTGCTGCACTGTGTCAGATCGAAGGCTCGGCGCCTGTTCAGCTTTTGTTCTCTGTTAGGAAAGAGCGAGGACTGTCAGGACCTTTTTGGCTCTGCCAAGGCCTTTTATGTCCCAAGCATTTCCATGAAAAGACTCCCTCCTGACCACCCTGCCCCCTGACAGCCATTCAGCCCAGCCAACAAGCTTGATATCATTATCTACAGAAGGAGGCCAGTGAGTACCAGGGTCCTCACAGCCAAGTTTGGGAAATCAAAGGCAAATCTCCCAGCAACAGAGAGCTGGCAGAGATGGGGCTGCAGCACAGCGAACGCGGGCTGGTCTGGCAGCTTGCGTCCTCTGGTTTTCAAAGCACAAAAGGAATGCGCTCGGCGTGATGCCAGCGCTGGTTTTGTCGGGCCGGGAGTGATCCTGCCTGTGGGCTGGCAGCCCCGTGCAGAGCGCCCTGGGGAGCTCAGTGTGGGACAGAGGCAGCTGGAAGCACTCTTAAGTTTGAACAGTCAGGCAAAGCTGTCTCTTTTCAGTTGGTGGCATTTTTAGGAGATGAACTGCTTAGTTTGAGGGAAAATTGTGATGTTTTTGGTCAGAGTGGGGATTCACTCCAAATTTCACCTGTGACTTTCCTTTAAAGACTCTGGTTTATGTTCTGAAAACGGCATCTGGTTGCCTTGTCGCTTTTAGTTTGTCATAAGGTTAATCTGCTTTGCTCCCTACCAAAAGACATTCTTGCCAATCCATCTTAAAATAAAGAGCTCTTAGGCAGTGGAAGCACCATTTTGAAGGCATTTGTAGAGGTGATCATCAAAAACTTGGTGTCACCACAGCCTAGAGCAGCCCCTGAGGTCCCTGTGGGTCTGCAGCAGGTGATGAATACATAGGAGGGCAGAGCTGTGTGTAACATGGAATGGTTAATTCTAGCACTTTCCCCTCCTATCCCAGTTTGATCCTGACAACACCGGCTACATCAGCACCGAGAAGTTTCGCTCTCTTCTCCAGAGACACGGCTCAGAGCTGGACCCCCACAAGCTGGAGGTCCTGCTGGCCCTGGCAGACAGCAACTCCGAGGGGAGGATCTGCTACCAGGACTTCGTCAACCTGGTGAGTGCTCTGGTTGGCAGGGCCAATGAGTCCTCGGCTCTGCTTAAAACACTGGCTCTGCTTAAAACACTGGCTCCTTCCCTCCCTCTGTCAACACCGGTGTTTTCTGTGTCCCTGCATCACACACACTCTGCATGGGCTTGCTGAAGCATTCGGTGGGGACTGAACTCTCAGGCCAAGAGTCAAGTTGCTGCTGATTTTTTTTTTTTCCAAGGGAAACAAGTTTGCATTTGAAGAAACTGTGGGAGCTGTTTTAAGAGGAGCATGAAGCAGTGGTGGCTTGCTGGTTTAGAGGCTTTTGCTCTCAGGATCAGCTGGTAGCCGTCACAAAGAGCCATTTGTTTGCAAGCAGAGGTCTGTCAGTCTGGATGTCTCCTATTTTATCTAGAGATTTCACCACTTCCAGACAAAATATATAGATAATGTGTTGACTTGCTGGGTGGAGTCATATTACACTGCTGTAGGCATCAACAGCAACAGGGATGAAGTGTTCCTAGGTCACATTTGTTAATCCCAGGTGAGATGTCTCAGACTGCATGAGTCATAATCTGGATGCCTCTCTATCTCTATTAATGAGTTAATTAGTGAAGAGATCTCCCTGTTTCTCATCAAGGCAGTTTGGTGAGCCAACACGGATGTATACATGTGTTCTTAAATGCCCAGGATGGCCTAGAAATGTTGTTTGTGAGATAGGTATCTTCAACAGTGGCTATTCCTGCGGCTTTGCACCATTCTTGCTCTGTCATTCCCCACCTGAATCCCAGCAGATTTACTGCAGCAGCAAGAGAAATGTGGGTGACAAAGTCAATGAGCAATTAAAGTTAGTGACCTCTTGAAGGCATCTCTGTGCGTTCCTGTGGTCAACATGGGGATCTGATCCCTCCATTTGTGCTGGTCACTTATGCATGTGTTCTTGGTTTAGAAAGAAAGTGTCTTCTGTGTGTCCTGTCTTTCCATGAATCAGAAAAGCATGATAACAGGGCACAGCTGTCAAGGATCCAGGTCACAACCTCAGTCAGGCCATGGGCAATGTGAAGGTGAAATTACTGTGATGCTGTGACATAGATTTGCTGTATCTGATCAAGCTGCCTTGTTAGCCCCTTGTGTGTATTTCAGTACACAGTAAAATAAATGTAGCAACTATTAAATAGATCACAGTGAGTGTGAGGTTTTCCTCAGGTCCAGGTTGATAAATTGTCGATGGCACTCGGTGATCAGCAGTGTATTTATAGTAACAGCTGCTTGTTCTACAGTTGGGTGTATTCAAAGTACCACGCAAGCATTCACTAACTGAGCTGCACAACACTTAGGTAGCAGGAAGCGGTATCGCGTAATTTCTTTTACAGGAGTGATGGCCTAGGGCCAGCCAACACGCTGGCATCAGGCTCAGGAATAGAACTGGGCTTTTTCCTCTCTCCTCACTGCACTGAGCCCTGGAGCAGCACAAGCTAATGAGCAGCAGGTGGGAGGTGAAAGGTTTGAACATCCTCCTCCTTTGGGGAATGGGAGATTGTGCCAGCTCACACCCACCTGATGTGATTTCTGCAAAATGGCAAATTTTCTTCACTACTATTGAATAACTCCTGTAAAGAAGCCATTGATTTTTATGTCATCAGTCCTTCAATACTCATCTGCATTTTTTGCATTTTCTGATCAATAGGCAACGCTAATGCCAGAATGTTAAACTACTTACAAATGGCATCTCTCTTCTCACTCCTCTGGTTGCTATTGATTTCTAACATCCAAATTTCCTATGTCTCTTTTTCTTTTCCCTAGTTTCCTGCTCTCAAACCTGCCTTGTGAACTTCCTGAGGGAAAGAAGCAGCATAGCTGACACAGAATCACTGTGAAATTAGTGATTTCCTTCATTTTATAGCTGTCAGTCCTGGAAAGTACATGTGGTCGTGTTTAAGTACATGCTTGTGCTTGGTCACAGCACCAGGAGGGCTCCATTATCTTTGTGGAGATCAGCTTCTAAGAAGTTATGTACTGTATTCTTGGGGGAAGGAGAGGTCCTTTAAACCATGGTTTGCTTTGGGGTTTTTTTAAAAGTACTTAGAAGTGCTTCATAGCACAGTCATGAAGTAGCTATAAATTCCACTTCCAGTATCTTTGCATGTCCTTTACTGAACCAGCTGACAGCCTGCATAGAAGGCTTTGGTGAACAAGGCTTTGCAGGAACCATATATAATTATTTATTACCTGAGCCACTTGGAAGTTAAGCAATAAAGCCTAAATCTCCAGTTCTCAGGGGAATCCCCAGGCAAGACAAAAGTTTGACCAAATGAATATATCCTCTTCCTGCTAAATCCTTGTTCACTTTCTTCTGAGTGGTTTAAGCTTGAAGGCTATTGCAGAATAACCCAAGACCTCAGTTCTAGTGTTCTTGTCCGCTGTTTGTCTCTGTCGCTAACCTGGAAAGGTTTGCTGCAGGAAAAGTTGCGGGTTTTATAGCTCCATTTCTTCCCCTCTGTGTTTCTAGTTGCTGCACTGCTGACCCAGGGCAGAGCCTCTGCCAAACGTCAGGGACTCCCATCTGGAGTCCTCTGGGACATCCTTCAGCTTCCACGTGGACACCTCTTGAAGTGCTTCCTCTGTCCTTGATTCATGGTCTTGGCTGGAAGTATAGGATTCCTGAGCTCTCTTCCTGGCCTTTATTCAGAGTATAATAATAAATATTTAATTTTAAAAGGTTTGAAAATCTCTCTACTTCAGTATTTGATCTAGTATTATGCTATTATGAGTAAGGAAGAGGTTTTCTCAGAGATAGATGAGACCGGTCATGTGATTGTGTCCTTATCCAACTCTTAGTTCTCAATACATTAAAACCACTACTGAGGTGCAAAGTTCTTACTCCAGGGAGCACTTCCAGTAGCTGGATACCTCTCCTGACAAATGTGCCTCATGCTGCCTTCATGTTGTTTTCCTTCCTGTTTTGGAGAAAACTGATGATTTTTAGTGTTCCAAGAGCCACATGCAGGGAAAAAAGCTGCAGAAGGCCAGGTGAGTATCTTGAAACTTAATAACTGCAATGCAAGAGCTGCTTTTGGAGTGTGTTTAGATTGGACATTGATCTGAGTCCATTAAATACTGGCTACACATTGCAGCAGAAGAGAGAACTTTCTTCTAAGTGAGCTACTCTGGCAAATCAGCATTATGCCAGTTAAAGTGGAACTTAGCATAGAAGTTTCCATCCTTAACCATGATTCCTCAGCTGTTTCCAATCATATATAGTTGGAACTTGAAAGTACAATGTCAACTTAAATGGTCATTTTAATTGTGTATGTATCTAAAACACACAATTGCATGGGAAATGTCATGAAGATATATTTTTAAAATTGCTTTGGAAAACTGAATCTGGATTCATTTGAGTTGTGGAACCATTCCCAGCACCAATGGAAAATGGAACTAGTGTTGGGGGGTTTGAAGTTTCAAACTCGCTCTGTTTTGACACAATATTGTTTAACCACAGTGTTAGTCTTGTCTTGCAAGTGATGTTCTTGCAATTAACCTTGAAATCTGAATGTGGTTTACTTTTTCTAATGGAAGTGCTGGAAGGTCTAAGTCTGACACATTTAACAGGAGTCCAGAGAAAACCTTGAGCAGGGAATACCCCTGCAGTGACCAGGGTGATTTATTTGGTCTCTCCTGCCTCTAACTTTTCTCCAGTCCCCCAAGGAAACCACTGCTTCGTCAGAGCAAATCAGGATGTTGATATTTGCTTTTTTTCCCATTTGATACTGTCTGGGAAAGTGCTCCCAGGTTGGCTCAGAGGATGTGAACATCTGTGACAGATGAACTTGATGCTGAGATATGCGTTTTGGGAGAAGTAGTCTTTACCCACATTAGCATTTTGTAGAAGTGCACAGTGAGGGAAGGAAATAAATGTGAATCTTGAAAGCAAAATTGATTGGAAAGGCTGCATTTGTAAGTAAAGTGGGTTATAAAACTGGAGCTGACAGAGGCTTTTAAAAAGCTTTTGCTAACTTCTGATTTAATGTTCTGTGTCTTGGAGGACCAGAGCTGGAGAGCTGAATGCATTACCTATCACAGTGTAGTACGTGTTTTAAAAAAGCTGTAGCCTAGCCTCAAAGATGCCAATGCATAATGGGCAGAAATCCATATTTTTCAAAACCTCCTGAGTGAGGCTGAATAAAATCCATGGAAAGTGTACTGTGCCCCACACAACCACGAAACTGGAGATGAGGAAATGCTACCTGACTTGGCTATTGTATATCTGGGGCAGCAACAGTAGTGCAGATAGCCAAGAAACCCAGAGAAATTGGTCTGTAATGGGAACAGACAGTTGCCCTTGCGAGTTACAGATTATTTGAGACTAGTTCTGGATTGGCATGTGTTGTGAACAGAAGTGGGGCTTTGTATTTTGCCGGAGTTTGGCACTGTCCCACACTAGACGATAGATAAGGACTCTTATCCTAAATTTTGACATTTTCAATGTTGAAGACAGGTTCAGATCTAAGTAGGAAAAAAATTTCCCTTCTGGCAGATGTACCAAGCCCATCCTTTGAGCAGAGCTGTAGCATAAGCCTTGTTTTGTTTTGGTCTGGGAACACCAAAGGGCAGAGGTGGCAGTGCATGTTTACCAGTCGTGTCAGCTTGGCCGTTTTGCAAGGGAAATTTATTTCTCTCTGCATAATAACCTTTTGCAGGCATGAAGGACTAAGGGAATATGTTGTCCCCACTGCCACCTTCATTCCCCACATACTGTTTGCTGTACCCATCTGCCTACAGCTTTAATATCATGCTCATTAAAGAAGCCTCAGATCAACTACGTGAAGAGAAGTGGGGCGGGCAGCCTTGAGCTTCCTGGAGCTGTAATGATGTGCAGACCAACAATGGGACCAATGTTCTTTCAGCTGATGATTAAATACTTGGCTCATAAATACCAATATTATGTAATTCCAAAATCAAGTCAGAAAATTATGACCATATGCGGGAGACTCTGGGAAAATTTGAGTCTTCCAAAATAGGCTTCTCATCAAGAGATGGTGAGAGCAGCGATAGTGACTTAATGCTCTGTCTCTCCTCATGCCCATCACCTCCTAGTCTGAGATTAAAAGAATCATCCAAAGGCCTGTGGGGTTATGTGTGTGTTTGAGCCCTGGCAGTCACCTGTGCTGCCCCTTTGGCACTCGTTTCCCCTTTGGTGTGATGGGCAATAATTTCAGGTAGGGGACCAGGATGTCTTCTCACTGAGATGCCTTATTTTAACAGGTGCTCAGTATGTCCAGTCATCCACATTTTACTGGATTGTGGGACTTTTCTGTGTGCGTAGTAGCTCCTGACACTGTGTCCCTGCCTCATCTGGATGTAAAACCTTTCCAAGGCTATGGCATTTAGAGGGAACCTGGACCTTCTTTCCATATCCTCTGCTCTAAAGAGGGCCTGACAAATATTTTTATGTTCCTGCTTGAGTTGGCAGGAGGTTTAGTTAGTGCTAAGAGCTCTGTAGAGATAGAGTTGGGAGGCTTTTAATTTTTGGGTGAAGTTTGGCTCCCACTGACACAGCACAGGCTGCAGATGGAAGGCTAAGGAGGGCTGGGCAGCTGCTGGGAGAATGGGCCGTAGTGCCATCACCTCAGATGGCCCCTTTGTCTTCCTGCAGTGATTAACAGGAGGTGACTCCCTGCAGTGATTACTGTGTTTTAAGCAGCTTGGTCCAGCTTGGAACAATTACCCAGCTGCATGGGCACTGAGAGCACAAGCTCTGGGCTTTGCTGTCTTTGGGATATTAAGCGAAACTAGAGTGATCCAAGACAACTGGAAGCCAATGCTGTTGAATGTCATCTCTTATTTGGTTCTATGAGACTGCTGGTGTTTCTGAGATCAGTCAGCAGTTCTTTCAGAAGAAGGACCAGTTTATTGCATTCATTTTGCTGTCTTTTACTGTAAAGGGTCCCCCTGCAGTGGTCTTGATGCACAGTTTTCCTTTTGAGCCTTCCTGCCAAAGATTCAACCACTACAGACAGTGACTCTAATGCAGCAGGTTTGTTTGACATCAGGGCTAATTAGCAATTACCCAAATCTTGGAGCAAGCTCTTTCAGACCTGATTTTCTTTTTCCCCCCTAAGCAGGCTAGGCATGAAATTCCATCTGCCTAATTTGCAAACGCAATTGCTTTAATTATGCATCCAAATTGGGAGTGTGTATGCTCAAAAGATAGATAGCTAATTCTATGATGATAATGCATATACAAATTAGCTGTGTCCTCCAAAGCCTGTGCCATCTCAAAACCTCCCCCCTGTGAGTATAACTGTTTTAAAAGAGGAAATCCTTTCCTCTTGCAAGTTTACAGCAGCTAAGACAGCCTGTCCACCAGTTTAGTTAATTGTTTTGCTTCTGTTGCTCAGGCAGTTTTGTTTTACAGAAAGGGATAACTTTCTTTGCCCAGAGCTGACTCCTGCCAACAAGGACCAGAACACAAGGGTTAGATGTTGTGAATGTACCTGCTGCTACATTCAAGAAATTTTCTGCCCCAAGAGATGGCGGGTGCAGGGAAGTGTGACAGAGCAGGGAGAGCTGAGGGAAGGAGAACACAGGAACGGGGATTGTGATAGCTGATGGTGAACACAGTGGATGGAAAACTGAGAACGGGCCAAAGAGCTCAGCCTGGTGCTTCAGCCACCTCTGCTCTGTTTTCCCAGTGTTTTACCCTGACCTTGCTTATTTGCACCATACTATCAAACCCTGGTGCTGGTTTTCCTCACACCACATGTAGATTACCCTGTGATCATGCTGAGATTTGGTCCCTACAGCTCCAACCTGGTGCTGCCAAACTGGCACTGATCTCCCTGTATGGTTGAACCAGGCCTTGCTTTGTCCTCAGCATTTCTTCCTTTTCTTTTTATTCAGATGAGCAACAAAAGGTCGAATAGTTTCCGCCAAGCCATCCTTCAGGGCAACAGGAGGCTGTGCAGCAAGGCGCTGCTGGAGGAAACGGGGCTGAGCCTTTCACAGAGGCTGATCCGGCATGTTGCGTACGAGACCCTGCCAAGAGAGATAGATCGCAAGTGGTACTACGACAGCTACACCTGCTGCCCTCCACCCTGGTTCATGATCACTATCACTATTGTAGAGGCAAGTACCGTAATGTCCTCCCTCTGGGAACTCACCCCACACTGCCAGAGGCTTTGCTGGGACATGAACAAGGGCTAGAGTGGGACTCAGACTGAGACAAGGACAAGCACAGAGCTGATATACATTTTGGCTCACCTTATGCATGTGTTTAACTGGAGACTGTGATCCTATATGTCTCCAAGCATGGTTATTAGTCATAGAAACAATTTGTATATGAAACTACGGAATTTGGGAAACTATAGCAAAACTTTGAGGAGAGAAAATCTCAGCATTTCTAGGGAAACTGGTAAGTCAAATAACAGAATTAGAAGAAAAATTCCTATGCGGTTATTTCTGTTCTGTGAATGGAGAGAAAGAGGGAATAGAAACTAGATTAAATATTCTGACCTGCTCATCTGCTGCCCAAATGAGATGTTTGCACAGTTGCTGAGTAGTGCACTGGAATACACACACAGAAGGATATAATGTGGCACTGATCAGTAGGGTGCTGAGTTCCTCTGACTCAGTGGCTGGTGTGTTACAGAAAGCCACATACTGAATTATACCAATGTGTTGAAGGTTCCTCAATGCAAGGAACTTTCATGTTGTGTGAAGCTGTCAAATGGGAGGAAAATTATTGTACATTTTACTTTCTTCTCCATGATTTTGAGCTACCGAGTGCTTTTCAGCCAGAAAAGGCATTTGCTAACCAAGAAATCTCCCTGCTCTTCTAGGTGGCCTTTTTTCTTTACAATGGAGTGGTATTAGACAGATTCGTGCTGCAAGTCACCCATCCCTTATACCTGAAGAACACATTACTTTACCATCCTCAGCTCCGTGCTCAGGCTTGGAGGTACCTAACCTACATATTCATGCATGCAGGGTGAGTACTTACAAACTGCAGAGATTCTCCTCAGTTCAGGTTCCCCAAAGAGAGGGAGCGCAGAATCAGCTCAGAAATCAATTTTTAAAAATCAATTTAAAGCGCATATAAAAATCTGAGGTTGTTGTGGAGTGTTGGCAATGTGGGGCAAACCTTCGCATCTGCTTGAAAGGAGGAGGCAACGTAAAGGACTTAACATATGCTGCTCTTCTTCCCAGCAGTGTTTGGACCACACCTCCCTCTTACTGTGCACTTCCCAGTGTGTGCTTCCGAAAACTCACAAGACTGTAGGCCAGTGTCCCTCTTGAGGAGCTGTGCAAGTGCCAGAACAAGCCTGCAAAGGTGTTGGACTGGTGTTTAGAAACTACGTGGTGCATTCTTGCTAGACTTCCTGGTTGAGGTTGGAAAAGTCAATGAAATTCCCTGTGCCTATGGTATGTCATCACTTAGTAATGTCGTCCCTTCTGTAGGGACTGAGATAATGCCTACAAGCCTGAGTCAAGATTGAACTCCCATTTTGTACACACTGTACAGACACCAGTGTTCCTGAAGAGCTGACAATCTCGACTGACCAGATAAACAGAGAATGGTCCATCTAACGCAAAGTGAAGGTGCACAGTAAAATGAATCCTCCTTCATCCCGTGGGAGGTATGTAGCAGACCTGGGAAGAGAATAAAAAGCGTGGGGATTCTAACTCTGTGCTTCTCAGCTGTGCTAGTCCTCCCGAGTTTCAAAGAGATTTAGTTGTGTGATGTTTGTGATGCCATGGTGATGAGTGAGTGTCACAGGAAAGTTCATCCCTGTACAAAACACTCTGCCCCCTCTGGGTAGTTTCTCAGATCATTATCTTTGCACATTCCTGGCAGATAATTGCAATTTTCTTTAATTCTGTCATCGAAAAATCACAACAAGGTTTTTAGCAGTAGTTTATAGTTTGAAAGTGGATAAAGACCATTTGTTCTTAAACAGAAAGCCTATATTCCCATCAGTCAATGTTCTTCTATGAAAGGCCAGAAGGATGAAGCTGATCTTTTCCTTTTTCTATGTCTCTGACGGAAGACATGCTGATATCTCTCCTCTGCCATGAAGTAACTGCCTCCATGTGTAATTGCCCTTAAGCACGAGGTGTGCCCCAGATCTCTGGATAAAAATCACAGAACAGATTTGACCCAATGGGAGAGTAGGAAAAAATTTATAGATGTAACTTTTGTGCAAGGCAATATCTGTTCTCTGCATGCTAAATCCCTCAAAAAATCCATTGTGTACAAGTTTCAGTCTGCAGTGGAGACTATTGGGCTTAGATGTGAGGCTGGTTATGTAAAATGAGAATTGTAGATTTCCACTGCTGAGGATGTGGGTAAAGCTAGGCTTGTAAAAAGGAAGAAACACTTGGTTCTTAACTAACGTTAGCTAATTTGTATCTGGATCTTCTTCTGGTCGTGGTGGTGTTCTACTATCTCACTCATGTAACTGCAGATTGCTCTGGGATATATTTGAAGAGAAGCACCTGCACAGGAACAATTTTTGCAGCATTCAAATTTCTTCCTGTATCACCTGTGCCAAGCTTTCCTAACCTGTGCAAGGTGACCCTTCCCTGTAGCAGGCAGAACTCTGGCATTTCTTCACACTTACTGGCTGAAAAATATCTCAGGTTTATTTCACATTTGTGGCTGGCTCGAAGATGAACAGCGAGGAAGGTGTTTTGCAGGAGACTCATTGTTTTTGTGATGGATTCAAAGTTCTGTGGCTACGTAGCCTTCAAAACAATGAAGAGTCCCAATGGGACAATAAATCCAGTGATTTATCTGCAGTATCTGAAGTTAGGCTAAACGTTCATTTATTGCTAACTTCTGTGCGCTAAACTCCTTTGATATCAAGAGAACAGATAAATCTTGGAAAGGTAATAACATTTGTTAGTGGAAGCCCATCATTCTCCTCTCATTTTCAAATGAGAAGCTAACACAATGCCATGGGGTCTATTGTTATCCTGCTTCCAGCTGAGACTTTAAAATGGTAATGTGGCCTGCTCCGTAATTTAGTACTCTTGGTCTGCTTTTTGAAGAGCAAGTGACAGCCAGAAGGTGTCCATGAAGACAGCAGTTGCTAAGGCTTGGCTGGCTGTGCCTCTAGAAAGATTCCAAAAATGCATGTTGGTCCTGATGGAGGGAGCTTTGTCAAGGGCTGAAAAGGCAGGCGAAGTTGTAAATTCTGCCCTTCTGCTTTCATGGAAAGCAGATGTTGATTATCTGGGGCCCACGCATTTGTAACACTGCCATAACTAATGACTTGCATTGATGCTCAGTCCCATTTGTTTGGTCCTGGGGAAGGAGAAAGTCTTTAATAAATCAATGAAATTGTCATTTCAAGAATGATGCATTCAGCACTGGCAAAGGCTAATTATATTTTATGGGTGCTTATTGACTGTGGAGCCTTCAAAGCTCTTAGCATGATGGGGAGAAGTGAATGGGATTGCTCCTGGAAAGTCTTTTAAGAACAGCTGTGAATCAGGGCAGTCAGTTTAGAGTCTAGGATAAACTTTGCCGAGCTCTTACAAAAGCTTCCTTTGAAAAATAAGACCCAGTGCTTTGTGTGGAAATGTCAGGTGCTGCCTCATGACGTTGACTGTGTGCCAGCCAAAGCTGCTTCCCTCCCCTCTGTGAAAGGGCACTTGGATGGTTTGACTCTTTTCTGTGATCTCAGTTTGACCTTTGCTGGTTGCTCCTAAATTAGTTCCTAAGTTCTGTGAACACGCAGGATCAGAATGGGTGCCAGAATGTGCCTGTACCCAGTGGCTTCAAAAGTCTTGAGCAAGGTAATAAAAACACTCCATTACATGCAGCAGTTTCCCATTATGACAAATTGCAGTGCTGTGTGTCTCGTGCAGGAGATAAATTTATCCTTGGAGAGAAATTCAGTGGAAACAAACCTATTAAGATATCCAGAGAGGACTGTTTCCAGCAGTATCATTTCTAGCAGTTTTTTTCTGGTCCAACTTTAAACTCTTTTTTATGAGACTGTTCTGTCATTGCTGCATCTCATCATCAGTATTTTTCTCTGATGTATATGGGAAATTGCTATGGTAACATGAAGAAAGACCAAGACAGTGAAAATGCATATACCTTAAACCAAATATTCCTAGTGGCTGTCTGAGCAATCCTTTTCTTGTATAAACCAGGACATAGATTTTCAGTGCAGTAGCTATTTTGCACTCTTTCCCCCAAAAGATGCTGGCCTTTTGTGTTAAAGGTACTGTTGTGTCATTTAGGCCCACCTGCTTTGTAAGCAGACTCGGACACTCTCCAAACAGAATGCATGAGACCCCTGGTCCAGCGTGGTGTGGCCCTTTGCCGAGGTCCCAGCCCTGATAAATCTCGGACGCCAGCACCGTGTTGAGAAGGACCCTGTGCAGGGGCTTGGGGCTGTTGTTACCTGTGCGAAGGCATGGGTAAATATTTGTACAGAGCTTTGAAAAGTAGCAAGACAGTTTCATTAAATACTATTGATTAGGACAACAAAGGGCTTGCTTTGAAACTCTTGATTCAGCACAGGAGAAATCTGCTGCACTGGAGTCTACCAGCTAAGCCCATCTTAGCTGTCACACTCTCTACCTCTAGGCTGCAGTGGTCCTGCACATCCTGATGTGCACAGCAGGGTTTATCTACAAGACTAGTCTCAGCCCAACTTTTCCCTGCGTTCAGAAGGAATTTTGCTGTTGACTATCATGAGAACAAGGACAGGTGAGCTGAGGCCTTCAGTGAATACACCTTGTGTCTCACTGGGCACCTAACCAGAGGTAAAAATGCCCTCTGCTTCCCATTCTGACCGTGATCACATTGAAGCTGGCACAGTGGAAAAGGCTGAGGGTCAGACAGCACAAACAGTAAAGTGACATATGTGTCACAAGGCAATAGAAACTGTCTTGGGACTGCTAGGCTTACCTTGCTCTGGACTTATTATCTGCTCCCATCATGGCAGTGTCATACATGCAGGGAAAGGCTGTATCATTAAGACGGGAGAAGAAAGGAGCAGGTCAAGTTTCTGGCTTCTGTTCCAGGCTCTGCTACCATCTTGCTGCTTTTTTGGATGAGTCATTTAACTTCTTCAAACCCCCTATTTGAAAACAAAACAATAACAACAAGAAAAAACAACAACAAAACCAAACAAACCCCCAGGAAAAAAAAGAGTCTCACTAAGAAACAAACATACTAATGAGATCTTTGTCTGGAAGGACCTGGATGGATATGAAAAAGATAATGAGCAGTAGGGAGGGAAGAAACATTGTAGCTCTGGCTGATTTTTTAATTCTTTTTCAGGAACCACTTTTTTTCCCAGTGTTACAATCTACTTTCATGAAGGAGGTGTTATTTGATTTGCTTTCCAAGACATCTCTGTCTCAAGGGTAGAGAAGGGAGACAAAGACATAGAAAAGAGGACAACTGTTGTTTTTCCTTGCCGCAGGATAGAACACCTTGGACTCAATGTTGTCCTTCAGCTCTTGGTTGGGGTTCCCCTGGAAATGGTGCATGGAGCTGCGAGGATCAGTTTTGTGTATGTTGCTGGAGTTGTGGCAGGTAGGTGACACCTCTGGATGCCCCAGATGGAGAAACATGTGAAAATGGTCTGTGCTGACTTTTGTGTAGGATAAATATTTTGTGACATTTGGGTGTAGGAGAAGAGCAGTTGCTGATCTTCTGTGTGTTGAAATTCTTTTGAAGGCTGGAAGTGGGAAATACGCTACAACTTGACATCTGTTTCTAACTAGCCACAGGCTCTGTGTTTAGGAGATCTGCTGAAAAGGCACCAACAACCTGTTAGTTTAAAATAGCCTTCCTTTAGATGGTCTTTCTGAATGTGGAGGTTTTGCTGTTCCTTTCCTCTTGTGTCTCATAAAGGCCCAGAAGAAACGTGGCATCACAGGCATCCCTGCATGAAGAGTCATTTTTTTCCCCAGGTCCTGTGCCAGTTCTTCCTCCATTTGTCCTGTGCTGTCTGCTTTCTACAGCATGAGTAAGCAAGAAGTGTTTGGAGGTTGTGAGCAGTGCACAGGAATCTGAAAATTCATTTAATCATGAAGCCATGGGGTTTGATTGATTTTTAGTTTGTGCTTTATGGCTTTTATTTGTTTGGCATTTCTAGCAGTTTGGAGGTGATGGAAGTTAGCTGACAATAGATCAACATCTAATCAAAACAGGAGGAGGGTGTGAAAACAACCAAGGGCTTCACAGTGGAAGCTGGACAATGATTGACTGGTTTATGGTGATTTTTTTTTCCCAGGCATTTAGTTTTATTTTTTTCCATAATGAGCAGATTAAGCCTTTGTAAAATGGGCTGCATTGGATACTAATAAATTCTGCATTCCAGTAGAGAGACTGTGCAAAGAATAATTGGACTAGGACACAGGACTAGGCGTGGTACAAACACCACATTATTTTCTGCAGAGAAAGGAGTTAGCAGACCAGCTCCACTGTCCCTTGCCTGTTACTTTAATAAGCACTAAAGTGGTCCCCAATCTACAACTTTCCAGACATTAGCTCTTTTATATAGATACATCTACCACACCCCAGGGCTTCATTTATATGTTTGTAAATATGCATCGCACAACTGTGCCAGGTAAGCGAAGGAAGCAAGCGTTGAGTCTGCTGCAGTTGAGCCCAGGTGAGAGCTCTGATTGCCGCTGCCTCTTGGATTCCTGTGGCCATGGACTTGCCGGCAGGATCTGCAGGGCCAGGGGCAGGTTTTACTAGGCGTTGGCCTGGGCTTAGCACCCAGAGCTCTGGAGGCTGTAGTCAGAGCCTGTGTGAAGCTCACTAGCCCACCCAGCACTATTGGTTCATTTCTGTTACACAAATGATCCCACTTTTTTTCCTCAGGCAAGTTGCCACATTCTCACATGCGTGCCTTTCACAACTTATGACCTATAAACTGTCAAAGTGCCAAATGGAAAGGGAAAACTTTTGAATTACAAATGTGACCAGACAGTCCCACACAGAAAGGCATCCCATGATACCCTTTTTGTTTAAGTTGTTAGCCAAGTATTAAACATGCTTTATTCTTTGATGTGTGCCAGGAGAGAGAGAGAGAGGCACACTTATGCTGATGATCTGGCAATATAAAGATAACTCCTAAACAACCAGGAATAAGCAGTAAAATGTAGACACGAGCCACAATGGCCACTCCCTACTTTTATGGGTTTTTTTTCCTCATTAGTCTGACTATACTAAGAAGACATGTTGAGACTGAGATCAAGAGACAGAAGGTATATGCTCAGTGCAATATCCGAGGACTTAACTGCAAGTTCTTAATACTCCTTTCTTAACTTCTCATTAACTTTTTCCTTAATGGCAGCGTTTAAGAGCTGGGAAGTCTCAGGGCCATACAGTGAAGAAGGGGGAGGTATCAGCAGAGTCGGCTGGTGGAACCTCAACACTTTCTTGACCCAGAATCAGCTGAGCAATTAGAAAATAAGTTTGTTAGATTCTATACTACTGAGGACTCTCTCGAGATCTGCCGTTGTGTCTTTTTCCCATTCCCGCTCATCGCAAAGATCTTCATTATCCCTGCCTTGTGGCACCAAGTCTGCCTTTGTCTCTGTCTCTATCTCTTAAATTTCTGTTAAAGTTTGCAACGAGAGGAGCTTTGAACTGATCCAAGCCTCCAACTGGGATAAGGAGAAGCAATGTCTATGTTTGGATCTATTGTTATTAGTGGTGCCTTTATGTGCTCGACCTGTCTTTTTGCTGTCTTGTGTTTACTGCCTCCATCCAGGTTATTTTTAGCTAGTTTTACTCTGAAGTTTAACAAGTAACAGGCTGTGCTTTGATCAGACACCTGTGCTAAGTTACAAATCCACAGTTCCTTCTTACTGTGCAAATATTTTCTTGCCAGCATGGGAGCTACGTCTGTTTTATCTTCAGGTAAGGAACAAGACACAGACATTCTTCTATCTGCTGCTTCCTTGTTATTTTAGTCAGTAAGTGTCTTTTTGCAGCATAGGATCGACGGTATGTTGCTGCCTTGCTTGGCTGCTTTTAAAGTAGGCGCAAAAGAATCAATCAGTCGCTGCCTTGGCAGTACCACAGGACTGAGTTGGCTGCACAAGTCAATCGATTCCACCCTCCCTTCTCTTTATCTGTGTATTACCGACCTGCAGCAATTAGCACAAAACAGGCAGTGGCAGAGATGTAGGGTAGGAGAGAGTGTGTTTATCTGGCTGGCAATTGTCAAAACCCCTTGTTCTTTCTCCCAGGGTCCCTGGCAGTGTCAGTAGCCGATATGACTGCGCCTGTGGTGGGCTCCTCTGGAGGTGTGTATGCTCTCGTCTCCGCTCACTTGGCCAATATAGTCATGGTGAGTACCAGAATGACGGTCTAACCGCTTTGGAAGTGAGCCAGGTCTGGTGGCCCAAGGGGACTGGAAACAGTGCCTGACCCAGCTGTTGGTCATTCAGAGCTTGCCCCAGTTAAGTCTGCTCTTCATGATTCGAATGGTCCTGGAATGGAAATGTTACACCGCAGTTGGTGGCTTGGTGTCCTGATGACTGGCAGCTTGCCAGGAGAAGCCAAAGGGGCTGGTAATCCAAGGCTTACTGATGTACTCCCGGCTATCAGCTCTCCCTGCAAGGGCTGGCAAATGCTTGGAAAAGAATGAGCTGATGGGCTCTGTTTCTGTCTGCATGTGCCATGTAATGTCAGTAGGTACTTAAGGAAATTTAGAATTTGGTGGATTTGTGTGCAGAACATCCCTTCTCTCCACTCATAAACCCCAGACTGAAGCTGGAGCCTGGGCATACGAGTGATGCATCTTTTTGCCATTTCACCTAATGCAGTACTTTGCAAAGGTCAGGAAGTATCGGCATCATCATTCCTCTGAGACCTGGAAACAGGAGCTTGTCCAAGGTCCTCAGCTAGGTGGTGGTAAAGCCCAGCCTATCAGCCTGTGTGAATCCTACACTGACCACTGGGAAAACATGGCTTTGCTGAGGGAGGATTAGTGTGTGATGGTGCAGGTTTGCGTGTCTGCCCTGTGCCAGCAATGTCAGAGCAGAATAACCATTAAAATGATGGTAATGTGTCCTCCTCGGGATTTGAGTGGGAAGATAATGCCCATCAGCTGAGTAGAGACAGAAGGTCTGTTATATGGGTGCTGGAAAATGTGCATGTATGGTGGTTTTTGTGTCAAGCCTAAAAGAAAACCTTCTATTTAATGCTCGTGTGCAGTGAAGGCAGCAGTCTCATTTTTTCAGTGTGATTTGTGTTCCCTGCCGCTGGGCCAACAGAAGCAGGAGGAAGTTTCCTCTGTCTCACAGGGTGGTAATGCAGACACGTGGTTTCTTCACATTGAGATTTGCAAGGTCAGAGGGGGACAATTTTGGTTTGTTTTAGCATCACTTTGGTTTGCGTGCAGCATCACTTTGTTTTCCTTGTCTCTTTTCCAGAACTGGTCAGGAATGAAGTGCCAATTCAAACTGCTGCGCATGGCTGTGGCCTTGATCTGTAGTAAGTATTGTGCAATACCTGGCACACACGCAATCCTGCTTTGTCCTTGTCATAAGTGTTCATGCTGATTCAGAGAGTTTTGACTTTGCAGCAGTTTTGGTAGGAACTCGCAGCTGGACCTTCTGGCAACAGAAACCACATCAGTCTCAAATGCAGATTTTGGCTTTCAGCAGAAGCGCTTGTAAATGAGGATTTGTCGTTAGCCAGCATCTGTAGCTCGTGGCATTTGCGGAGATCTGGGACTCAACCATCTCATCTTTGAATTCACAAACAAGCAATGGTTTTATAATGATAATACTTAGGCTTCCTAGAGCATTTCCTGTCTGGGACAGCAACAGCATGATACACACACTAATGAATTATCTTCAGCCACATCCCTAGGGTGACATGATAAGGGAAACTAGGCCATGTATCGATCACAGACAATTGTCTTCAAAGTCTAACTCCTCCTTTTTTAAAATGGTTTTATATAAATTTCGGAAGGTGAATATTCCTCCACCTATCTGCACTCCCATGAACCCAGACCCCTTACCAGCTACTGGAGAGACCTCATGTCTGTGCTGCAGCCCTTACATGGCCATGTCTTCCCTGTCCTCACCATACAAGGCAGTTTCTCCCTCTCCATCTCTTCAGGGGATGCAGCACTGCCTGCAATATGGAGTTAAGAAGGGATATACCTAGGCAATTAATTTCTTTTTCCTTCTTTGTTCCAGTGAGCTTTGAATTTGGAAGAGCTGTGTGGCTGCGATTCCACCCCTCTGCTTACCCACCATGCCCACACCCCAGCTTCATGGCTCACCTGGGAGGAGTGATGGTTGGAATCACCCTGGGTGTCATCATCCTGAGGAACTATGAGCAGAGACTCCAAGATCAGACTTTATGGTGGATCTTCCTTTCTATTTATGTCATTTTTGTCTTGTTTGCCATCTTCTGGAACATTTTTGCCTACAGCCTGTTGGATCTAAAGCTACCTCCCCCTCCTTGAAAACGTGGGACAGAAAGCTCGAAAGTGGAAGTCATCTGCCAGCTATGTTAAATGAACAAAGATGGAGGATCTATTTTTATATTTTACTTAAGGGAGGATGATTCTTTTGAACACCAGTGAGTGCTGGAGGAGATGCTTAAAGATCTCGCGAAAGAATGGGCTGATCAATTTGTTCACAGAACTAGCAGGTACTGTAATATTGGCTGGCCTGGACCTTGTGGATTCTCCACTGTCAGGGCTCCTCTTGGGCAGCTTGTACCTGGGCACTTACCGCTTGGTTTGTTAGCACACGTAAATATTTTGTATGAGAAGTTTGTATTTTCCAGGCCAGTGCTAGAATTATGGCCACTTGTTGAATGAATCTCCTCAATGTTGCTGAATGCTAAAAGGGAAGAAGAGCAGATATTTACTCATTAGAGACTCACATGGTATTCACAAGACAGCTTGGGTTTGCTTTCTACAGACACATCTGACTGTTCAGCCATACCAGTGCCACAGTCCAATTACTTGAATGGTTCCTGAGATATTTTAGCCTACGGTGACACCTGTCTTGCACACCTTTCAAAGGCATCGGCAGAACTTGATCACCCAAGGCGATGGAGACTGGTCTTCAACTACAGGTCAAATGAAATTGCACTATAAACCTTGGGAACTCTTAGAGTGCTGTGGGCACCCAGCCAGAGGTGACTTTTACTGTGCATGTTTCACTTGATTTATTTTTTTTCCCAGTCTGCTGTGACTAGAGGATGTGGCTGGGCTTTCTTTTTGGGGGGATGGAGAAAAGGAAGGCAAATGTTCAGTTGTGCTTTTATCAGCTGACAATCAGGTGCTGTTTCTCACTTTGTTTCTGGCCACGTTGATCTAACACCTGGTCTGTAGCAAGCTCCTAGCAAGGATTTGAACTCTTCCAGCAGGTTCTTACTAGAAAAGGGGGACCAGGATCACCCATAGCAGCACAGGGTGGACACTATCTCATCTTTACAGCCATACAGTCCGTTTGGGGCCAAATCCGTCCACTGAAGTAAGTGGAGTTAAATCAGGTTGAATGTAGCACTTGTTTCCCACTGAGGCAGAAATGGTCTCACAGTCTTACAGTGACCATTGTGAAACTGACAAAACTGGTTTTAAAGTGACTGCTAAATTTTGAGGATGCCTCCTCCTGAGGCAGTGGATGTTCAGGGGCTCCAAGCAACAGTCAGTTGCAACGATGCCTTTTTCTTTAACATGAGTCAAGCCCAGGTTTTAGCAATTTGTAACTGGTCTGTAGCATGGACCTGGGGACCAGACTGGAACACCTGTAGCACAAACAACGCTTATAGGGACACTTCTCTGTAAGGTGCTTATGTTATTTTGCTTCTCACTTGAGAGAGCTGTCAAACTATAGTCCAGGAACATGGATGCCCTTCTTTTCTCCCCCTTTACCCACCTCATTTGATGGCCTGGATAAAGCAGCTGTAGGAGCCTCTCTAGACTAGCTCCTTTCTTCCTTTCTTCTGTTTGCATACAGGTGCCCAGGCACCAGCCACCAGAGCCTTCCACAGCACGTCTCATGGGCACTATAGCAGTTGTGTTTGCTCTGTAGCAAAAGGTCTCTGTATCATGGGCTTTATTCTCTCAGCTGTGTAATCAGTGCTGCCAGATGATGCCACAAATTACTAGCAGGAGTCTGTCTTTCTGGAGGGGACATTCACAAGTGCTTATGAGCTGCCCCCTTCTTTGCCTCTTATGCAAAAAATCTCCCTGATCTGGAAGGGTGAAGTTCTGCTCCCACAGAATGCACTAGTAGAATTCCTGTTGCCTTGGGGGAAAGGGAGCATGGACAAAATAAGCATTTCTACAGTCTGGAATAAGCCTTACCTGCAGAAGAAACAATATTTGCCACCTTTGTATACAGGAATGGAACCTCTGAGGGCAACTGCACCTTTGCCATTCTGTGTGGCTGATAAACTGCTTGTGCACTCTCAGATCAAGGAACAACAGGAAGGGACAAGGGTCAGAGCTCTGTTCATTTTGGAGAAGGGGATTGGTTCCCTGTGCCATTTTACCTCTGTGGTTTGGGTCCAGATGTAAGCAGTCGTGAAAGTTTACACACATCGTTTCAGGTGCTGGCCAGTGAGCTTCACAGCAGTGGAGATCATCTCCCTGGGAGCAGCAGGAGAGCGGGGAGCTGGGAGAGCACTGACAGACACATGGTTAGCGTGTAAGGAAGACATTCCTTTCCTCACCTATTTCTAAGCCTTTCTGATTACAGATGCCTTTAAACAGAGGTGAGTGGAAATGGGAGTTCCCTTGGAAGTTTTAGGAAAACTTTAAAATTTAAATCGCAACAAAACACAGATTACTTTGCCTATAATCTACCAGAGTACATTATGCACTGATTGACTTTGACTTCTGGTTTCTCAGCTGAAAGCTATTTAATGCCCATCAGTTTCTCCCCAGGAAAGGTTTCTGTGCCTCTGGTGATGTGCTGTGGGGTGAAGCAGCATGCTACAAGTTCAAGAGCCACCAGTTTCTTCATCAGTCTGACCCTAGCCAACATATTTTTGGCTCTGCTCAGGTGTGGGAGGGAGCTGATCAGAGTAATCCAGGCACCCTTCGGTCCTGTATCCATAGATGAGCAGGGTTTACATGAACTGATTGGAAACAGGTCTGAGGTTGAGCTTATGACTTCTTCTTTTAAAGTGTTGTTCATCTCTCTGTCTCCTCTTCTGTGTCCCCATACCCTGTCTGAGCAAGTCTACAAGCAATTCTGGGGATCAGAAAGGCCAGATTTTAAAGCAGTACGAAATGTATTGTGGGTGAATAAATCAAACCCTCTCACATCCCTGCTCATCAGAGCTGAAATCTCTCCCCATACATAGAGTGGGTTGTACATAGAGCCTGTTGTCTTCTAAGAATATATCAGCTCATGGAGTCAGGAGCAGCACAAAGTGCTTAAGCTTTTATAGCTTTTTTTTTTTTTTTAATCACTAAAATTACACAGTGAAACTTATGTTTTTACAGAGTATCAGGAAATCTAGTTATGTTATTTTCTAATGCACCCAGGAATGCCACACTGCTGCAGCACCAGAGAGCTAATAGCAACCAGACTTTCCTTTTACCTCCCAATGTCCTTGAGGCTGCTGACTTGTGTCAGAGTTGCAATATTTTCTATCCTGCTCATTTGTGGTTCCAGCTTGTCACAGCAGCGTGTTCCTGAAGGAGCCATCCACCGAGGGACCGGGTTTGGTGATTGTTCTGGTTTTATTTCAGCTGCTGCCAGGATGTCACGTCAGTCTGCTAAAATGTGAATCTATCTAATCTTATGGATGTGCAGCGCTAGAGCAAAAGGCAAGGACTGTTCTCAGTGTACAGGTTTGAACAGTGCATGTTAGAGGGAGTTATTTTTGGCTTTTGCCCTCGAGTGAGGACACAACACCTGGACTTCCCATTTAGTACCTATTTTGTAGCACTGGTCCAGAGAGGACGGGTGTAGGGAGCAGTACCGCAGACTGGAGAGCCTGGGGTGCTGTTGCGGAGCTCCTTCGGGGACACCTGCCGGCAGCAACCGCTGACAGGGAGAGCTGGTTAGAGAGGAAAACAGTGCATTGTGCAGCTCTGTAAAGAAAGAATCACACATAAAACAAAACCCAAGATTGTTTAAGGGTAAATGTGTTTTTAATGTTGCCATTAATCATTGGCTCTTAATTGGACAAAGCTTCCTAATGAGGTATTCCTGAAATGCCAGTAGTAGTACAGAAAACTTGTGTTTCAGGGTACTTTACAGCACAGAGCACAAAATATTCCCCAGGCCTGATTTAAGTAGCAAAAGTACCTTAATTTCCAGTGAGCTTAATAGATATGTTAGTCACCGTCTCCTGACTCCCCCACAGTGTCTGTCTAGTTTGCAAATAAGCTAGATTTATGCAGCTTTTCTTTTGCTTACACTGCTAATGCTAACAACACATCCAAGTGTTAAATACAAAGCACTAAACAATGTAATTTTCTGCCTTAAAATACTGAACAAATGATACTTTCCCGTTAAGGGCTAGTAAAACAAAAATATATTTGCAAGGTAAGATGCTATGGTGTATTTCCAAATATTTTTGTATTGTGTACATTCTGTTTATTTTTGTTGTAACAATATTATTTGAGTGCAGAATCCATTAATTTTTTTTTTCTTTTTAAATAAAATTGAGCAGGTCTGCATCACATTTTTTTGAGTGGCGCTTCTTTACTCAAGAATAAAAGTCTGAAGGAAAACATTGTTACTTCGCAGAGCTCCTGCAAATGAGAGAATAAAGGGTTTGTTTTCTTTCAAACTACTTTTATTTTCTTTTCTGACCTGTCCATGTTACATGTCACCTCTACTGCCCATAAGATGCTTGTGGCCTCCTGCATGTTACACTAGCAGCAGCGAATAAAGGGTTTTCAACAGGAGACATCATGGACAACATTAATTTGTAATTGAATGTAACACACTATTAATGTGTTTTATTGTAAACCTTATTATAGGCTCAACACAGTGGTGTCACAGGAAAGCATTCAGGTTTTGTCATCGCGGGGTACAGCAGAACAAACAAACCGAACGGTGTTAGTAAGACTGTCGCTGTTTCAGGAAAAGCCATTCCATGCCCTGTCAGGTGCTCAAACACCCTCTGCTGCTGCTCCAAAATTAAAACAACAGGGAGTTCAGCTTGTATGGAGTTTGCAGAACAGTCCTCGTTTATATGGTCACTCAGAGGCCTCGGGAGTTTGGATTCCAGCTGTAGCCAAAGATTTTCTTCAAGTATTCTGCTGCCTAAATGTCCTATGATGTGGGTAAGAATTCATGTTTTAAAGTCTGGATAATTAACTTGTAAATTTAATTCACTTCAATTTCTGAAGAAGTTTCTATTAATTTAAAGGTAATACTTAATCTGTAAAATTTCAGGTTTAATTCACTATGATTGAACAACATACGATTATTTACAGTTATGCAAAATGGGTTTAAGAACATACAAAGGTGGCCTTGATCACAATGCAAATACAAACTCATTCCTAAAACTCTGGTCAGTCTTAAGGTAGTTGTTTCATACTGATTAACAAGTTTTTTATCTAGTACCAGAAGAACAAACTGAAAGTAGACTGTGAAAACTAGCTACAGACTTGTTACCTATGTTCTCTTAAACAAATATTATTAATTCATTTGCTATGATTTATCCATGTTTGTGCTTTTCTATACATTAAAACAAAAGTAACCATATCTTAATGATTAGACATGATAATCTTAAAGATATTTAAAATATTTAAAACACTGAAACGCTCACCAGGTAAGAGTTGGTTTTGTTTGGTTGTTTTTTTTGTGCAATGACTGTAAAAACCAAAAGTCAGTATTTCCTCAGAAAAGGAGCGAGTCATTTGGAGAATCTGGGAAGCACTGGCAACTATGCAGAACTTTGTATGATCTGATATTCACACATTAAAAAAAGGTCATACTACTTTCTCCAAAAAAGAGAAAAGTCAGATGAAACTGCAACTTAGTTTTAACTTAGGTAATACTTTTTAAATTAAAATGCCTGCAAGAGTGTAACCAAGCCGCACAGAAGAAATGAATGATTTATACAATACCCTCAAACAAGTACAGAATAATTAAGATAATTTTAAGCCACTGATGTTTCTCTCATGAATTCCTCAAGGACGGTCACTACGTTTCTGGCTTCTGGCATTTCTGCATGTTCTACTTTAACGATCTTCAGAAGGATGTCTCCGCTGCCGCAGTTCTTCAGAAACATGTAACACTTGAACAAGGCGTAGTGGCTCATTTCAGCCTGGCGGATAAACCTCTTCAGGTTGTTAATGTCCTGTATAGCCTGGGAAAAGAGTAACAGGGTTTTCTTATCCTTCTACATGGAAAGAAAATATCCTATCATGTGGAAAAGTGAAGGAAGAATAGCAGGAGAAGCAAAAGCATTTCTAACAGGAATTTTATATTACTAGTCAGGAGTAATGTAAGAATTGAGAACTGTCTTTGATGCATGTTACCACTGTTGTTGTAATGATGCAGAATATGGGGACAGCACAACCTGATAACGCCCAAACTTGTATCAAGAGTTCTCCTCACCTATTATGAGAGATCACCTAAGAAGTGCTAAGTACTGAATGCATATTACCCAGTTACATGATATTGGGTGTGCACAGCTCAAATTAACGGTATTTTAAGAAAAGAAAAAAATTGGGGGTTATTTTCAATGTGAGAAAATGCCTTTGGAGTACTCACTGAAGAAACTTTCACACTACTTTACATTCTGGTCTTGTCAACTACAGTAAGCCACTCCTCAAATTAAGCTTCCGAGTTAATCAGTTAATGAGGCATAGACACTGTGAGTAACCTAAAACTTTGCTGCAAAAGAAGTATTTGCTCCCTCAGTAACCCTGATGCCTTCTCTAAGTCTTTAATATGTATGAACAGGTACCTTCAATTTAAAGTTTTCCAAAATTTGCCGGAAGAGAAACGGATTTCCACCTTCAGCACCGTTCACAAAAGCATGCATCCAGTCCTCACAGAATCTGTTGCTTCCTGTTACGTGTTCAGGAACACAAAGAGAGAAAGTAAATTAGCTTAACATAAACATACAGCTGCATTCACCTTGTTTAATCACTCTCACTAACAACTGATAATGGTATACCTATCCTCAACTACCTCTAGTGTCCACAACTCTCGGCGGCTGAGGGAGACAAGCAGGTAAGGTGAAGAATTCCCAGCTGTAATCTCACCTGCATTATGCAACTGAGGCTGAGGTCCAGTGCAGTCTATAATGATTGACTTGTGCTGTTCCTCGGTCATGGCGATACACAAGGACGTCATTGTTCCCTCCTGAACAAGCCCTTGGAGGCTGGCGGCTGCCAGAAACCTGAGACAAAAGCTCTTGTGAAGGCTTTGCTCCTTCACAGCTCCCGAGCAGCAACAACAGGAGGGTACCATACACAAAAGCCAACTTACAGGTTCCTCGGACTCAAAGCATCTTTACCTGCTAATGTCTTTTTCTGTTCTTTCATCTGCGTTTTTTACTTCCACAGGAGTGTAACTCAAAGCCTTAAAGCAAACGAACAAACAAACAAGAAAAAATTTAGATACAACTTCGATAATACTTCTGTTGCTATATGGCAGTTACTAGCAATAAATACATGATGTGGTACTTTAAAAATTGTTCTTTTCAGAGAGAGAGTAGAGCTAAGGGAATACTCCATATTCTAGTCACTGCAGCGGGTTTTGCATACAGAAGAAATACAGCAGTTACAATCTACTAGCTATTCCATCCAAATTCTCCTCAAAATCAGGGACTAGAGCAAGGATTAATTCCTGTTTCCAGTGAATTACATGAGGCATATACACAATACAACATCCCTTTTGGTTCAGAGGAATTATAGCAGGGACAGCTTTCTCACGCTGTTTCTTATTTTCTCATGCTAATTTCAACTTGGACGCTACAATGTAATTGAAAATGAGTTAACTATGAAAATTGATGGAAGAAATTGCTACGTGCTTCCTTAGCAATAAAGTAGGGGAAAAGTATTTGCCCTGAATTTAAAAAAAAAAAGAAGAAAAGAGGTGTTCCTCATTTGTTCCCGTCTGGGAAAGCAAATGCAAGAAACATTTATAAACATGCTGGAGTCACTGAGATACCTTCTGAACCTTTTTTACTTATCCAGTTTGAAGTACACTCACAGCATGTAACAAAAAGGTGAGTTTCTCCTGGAAGAGCTGCACTACCCTCTGAATAGGGCAGACGGCATTCTCGAACCAGCTGCTCAAGTGGGGCTTCACAGACGTCTCCAAGGTTTTCTGCTGCAACAAGTTGAAACATGAAAACTTCAACTACAAATTAGGTTTCTACACAAATAGAAGCCTATTAATAATCTATTCAACCTAAGATGTCAGAACGTTCTTAATTTCAAATCACAGTACGCTAAAATAATTAGTTTGACATTTAAAGCCACACTATCGGCATTGAAGGCCTTCGCATTTTAAGAAATAGACAAAACTGTAATATTATGGTATATACCGAGCAAAGACCATCTTCACCACTTAAAAAAACAAAACTTAGGCCTTACCTCCAAATCAAGGTTTATCTTCAGACTTTGAATGTATTTGTCCAACTCAAGTCTGAATGTATCTTCTTAAGGAAAACAAGATGCATCAGTTAAGACCTGCATTCTTCCCTTTCAGTATATGGCTGTTATTGACATTTTCATTACTGGAAGGTGTGTACGAATGTGCTAATTTCAAGCAGGAAACAGACAACATGAACACATAACTTTTACATCATCTCCTTCTCCACAAAGAAAAGAAGGTTAAAGGTAAGGATATAGTTCCAGACCTTTCTCTGAGCCACCTAAGAAACAAACCACATATTCTGGAGCATTGGCGTCTGATTCCAGTGTTGCCATTTCTAGAATATTTTCTTGTTGGAAACGACAGTAGTAACAACCAACTTTATATTCTGGTATGCTATGCAGAAAAAAAAAAAAAAATGTTACAGATACATCACAATAAATAGGTGCAAAAAGCTGACATGCATTATTTCCATAAAAGAACTTCACCCACTAGCACCAGTGTCTCCTCTGTGGTCACATATAGAGGTCTTAGACCCGCTCTTTTTCCTCTGTGGTGCAATCAGAGTAGTTTAAAAGAAAATAGTCACAAACACATGTAGTATTTTCTAAGTATTCAAACAGTAAATTATTCACTACAATATTTTTCTCAAATCTACCTAGAAAAAGACGAAAGTGCCATTGCATAAAGCTGTTATTAACAGCAGCAATGGACTGAGAACATGGAATCAGGATTAAACCTAAGTGCAGCAGCAGCAGATGGCAAGATATGCAATGCTGCCAATGTTTCTTACAGTTTCTTATTCACAAATAATTGTTAACATTTACCTCAGCCCCACTGACACTACATTCCCCATTCCTTCAAACAGGGCTCCTTTAGTGAGACGCTTAGCGAGAAAACTGCGCAACTCAGTCTCCGCTTCAACTGGTAAGTTAGTGTCCAGCAAGGAGAGGCTTTAAAAACAAGAAAAAATCGTTAGCAAAAGCAAATGTTATTGTTTTGTTTCTCTGAACAAGGGCAGAACCTCCTGCTTCTAAAAGGGGGACCATTGTCACCTCTCTGCTTTACAGCCACGCTGCTCTGGGACTTCTGACCCATCACAAACACATTCAGTGGTTTGCCCACTCGCCCAGAGCTCTGGAGTTGTGTGGTCAGTGTCGATGAACAAGTCAGTGCCCCTCTTTGTTCTGTGTTTCTCTAATTGTAGTACCGAGCAACAGCTCCGTTACAGAGCTCGTGGAGAGATATGAAGTCCGCTTAAAATTGTTTAATAATTACATAGAATCATAGACTCATTACAGTTGGAAGAGACCCTCAGGATCATCGAGCCTAACTCTAGCATGAACCCGTGTCCCTGAGAACCTTGTCTAAACACCTCATCTCCGCATCTGTTCAACCCCTCCAGGGATGGTGACTCCACCACTGCCCTGGGCAGCCTGTTCCAATGCCTGACAACCCCTTCTGGGAAGAATTTTTCCTAATATCCAATCTAAACCTCCCCTGGCACAACTTGAGGCCATTTCCTCTCATCCTGTCACTTGCTACTTGGGAGAAGAGACCAACACTCTCCATGCTCCAACCTCTTTTCAGGTAGATACAGACAGCGATAAGGTCTCCCCTCAGCCTCCTTTTCTCCAGGCTAAACAGCCCTAGGTCAATACAGAAATTTTGAGTCTTAGATAGCAAAGAAAATGGGATTCAAACTCAAAGATGACACTTTAATACATTATCTGAGCTCTGTAGCTGTGTCCATTCTGTAGGTATTCCAAAAAAGCACCCAGGGGATTTCAGCGCGCTTTCACAGAGCTTTCTGCTTTGGAGATACTTGCTTACCATCCACCTAACAGCAACACTGCACAGACTTCCAACTGGGCTGTGACAGGCGGTTTTTCTGCTCCGCAGGCGGTTTTACCTGAAGTCCTCGCCGGGCGGTGTCCCTGCCGCGCTGCCATCGCCGGGGGCCGCTCGCTGCCCGCAGGGTCTGCAAACCAACCCGCGCTTTGGTGACTTTACAGCATCAACACAGACGGGGCTGCAAACCAACCCGCCTTCAGGTGATTTTACAGCATCAACACACCGCAGGGGCTGCAAACCAACCCGCCCTCAGGTGATTTTACAGCATCAACACACCGCAGGGGCTGCAAACCAACCCGCCCTCAGGTGATTTTACAGCACCAACACACAGACGGGGCTGCAGCGGGGAAAGGTACGGCCTGAGGGGGTTTTAAAGCAGGAGCAGGGAATCGAGACATGATGGGAGAAAAACAAAACCTCCTCGGGCGGGGGGAGACAGAGAGAGGGGGGGGGGGAAATAAAGCGAATTCAAGCAGCTGGGAAGTGACAAGGCCTGGAAGCGCGCCCCCGCCCCTCACCTGCAGTAGCCGTACAGGCTGTGGTAGGTGCTGCCGTGGCGCTCCGGCCGCCGCTCCTCGCCCGCCGCGCCGCCCTCCTCGCTGCTCTCCAGCTCCCGCTCGTCCCCGTCCGGCAGCATCCCGGCCCCGCCGCCCGCTGCGCTCGCTGCTCCCGCCCCGCGGGCAGGGCCGGGCCGGGCCGGGCGGCGGGAGGGCGGGCACAGAGCCGGCTGCGCCCTCCGTGTCCCCCGCCCCGGGGGCGCGCCGGGCCGGCTGGCGGGGTGGCGGTGCGGGGTCTGACCCGCTCAAGGGGCAGCGGGCTGAGCAGTGCCGGGCCGCGCCGCCAGGGCTCCCGGCTGCCAAGGCGCTTATGTATTTACTGATCCAGACACTACTGTCAGTGCAGAGAACCCTCCAAAGGCTGAGTTACTGGCAGGACCTGCTCAGATCACATTTGACAGGATTAGGCGTGCCGTGTGTTTTTAAACAGCCTGCTGCACTTCTGATTTATTTTGTTAGAAGGGCGCGTTTGTCAGCCCAGCCTCGCAGCAGCTTCTCACAGCAAACGGCTCAACACGTTTGTCAGTTTTAGTGTTCCCGGCCAGCTACAGGGACACAGGGAACCACCACCAAGCCGCCGCGTAGAGCAGCCTATACCAGAGCTACCGCCTTCGTGCCCAGCTTGATTTCGTACGGAGAAAACAGCTTCTCCACGACATTAAAAGAAGAAACAACCACCCGCCCAAACACCCCCACAACTGGATCCGGCACAAAATGGCGGCCGGGCGCCGCCGCGGGGGATGACGGGACAGCCCGAGAGCCCGTCACGTGGGGAGCCCTGTCCCTTCCCGCCGCGCCGCGGTGCAGTCTGGGAGCGCGGAGGCGGTAGCGCCAGGAGGGCCCGTGGCGGCCATTTTGTGTCGCTGGGCTCGGTGGGGCTGGTGCGGCCGTTGCGGTTCAGGAGGAAAGAGCTCGGCCGTCTCCTTTCTGTGTAGATCGGGGGCGCTGCCGCCGTCATGGGCCGTAAGAAGAAGAAGCAGCTGAAGCCTTGGTGCTGGTATCCTTCTGTGTGGGACGCGGCGGGTGCGGGGAGCTGGGTGGGGGAGGGCAGCGGCCTGGCCCAGTCGTGTCTGTGGCCCGTCCTGTCCCGCTCTGCGCCCAGCTCCTCTCTCCTGCGATGGGGCTGTTCCCTTCTCTCCACCCCCGTTACAGCTGGGCTCCGTGCTTTCTGCGGCTCCGTTTTCGTGCTCCTCAGCGCGGGGATGCGGCCCGGCCCGTGCCCTTCCCCCCGCCGCGGCCTGTTGGGCCGCTCCCGCGCCTGAGGCCTCGGCCCCGCGCTCTCCTGGAGGCCGGAGCTGCACCGGCCGGTCCGGGCGCACCCGCGGGCAGCCCCGGCGGGATTGCTGGGGTCGTGGGGAAAATGGAGAACAGGTTTTATCCCAGAGGGAAGGATGTTAGCGGAAGAAAATCCCTCTGATAAATACACTTATTCAAGAAGAAATGAGGCGGATGTGATTAAACCAGGTTTTTTTAAAAACTTCTTTTCTTGGAGGGGCGCCTTCAAATTTGTAATTACTGCCTCAAAGTCACGTATAATTTTGCAGTATTTTGAAATAACGGCGGATTTTTCTACGATCACTTCTTTACAATCTGCTTTTTGTTTAGAGGGTGATTGCAGATTTAGCTTTTCGCTCTCTAGAATGTTTCTGCCCAATCTAAAATTGTTTAAGAAAGGATTTTATAAGCTGCGCTGAGATATTTTACCGTTTTCTGTTCTGTTCTGTCGTTCTGTTTTAAGTCTTAATGTATTTCACGTTTTGGTAGAAGCGAGGGGCACATTGTATTAAAAAGGCACAGCGAGTAAATAACATGTTTGTGTCGCTTAAGAAGATACCTGTGGGTTGCTGAAATACTAACGCTCACCCGCGGCGAGGAGATTGCAGTTTGTCTTTTCTGTCACATAGATGTCCCGAAAGTTCTTTGCTTAAAGTCCTTCTGTTGAAAACCAGCATTCTTTATTGACTGCGGTGAATTATGCAGTGTCATAAGAATTGATAGCTGGATAACTGAAGAAGGAAAGGAATTTTTGACTGAAACCTTTCTCTTTTATAAATGTTAGCTCCTGATACTTGTTGTTAAATAGACACTTCTAAGTGTTTAGCGTCACTTCCCTTTTGTGGATTTTAAGTCTGTTTCTCCTTTAATGTGTCAACAACATTATTTTAATCTAAACATCTGCAGAGAAGGAGTGAGTGCACTTAGAAAAAAGTGGACTTGAAACACATGTGGAAAAGAATATGTAATCAAATGATGATTCTTATTGCGGGCACACATCTTGCTGGTTTTGTATCTGTCTGAAGAGGGAACTGCTGGGTGGTCTGAGGGGGAGGAGGTTTGAGTTCAGACACCCATGAAGTATGTGTCATTATTTGAATGCTCAGAGATGCTTCTTATGTTTTTGTTTGAGGAAAAATCATAATGCTAACTGTGTTATATAGAGAGTCACTTTGGGGTTTAAATGTTTCCTTAACAGTCTTCAATAGGTACTGTAACAGGGATTTTGATGATGAAAAAATCCTTATACAGCATCAAAAAGCAAAGCACTTTAAATGCCATATATGTCATAAGAAACTGTATACAGGACCTGGCTTAGCTATACATTGCATGCAGGTAAGAAGTTTTAGACTTACATGAGCTTTTCTTAACAGTATCTAAAATTTGAATGAATAGTGAATTTTAAAAGGTGGGGGGTTTGGTGCTTCTTAAAAACCACTGAGAAAAAGCAATGATCTGTTTCTGTAACAGGAGTCCTGCTGTGTCAGTAGTCTTGTGCAAAGTGTGCAGTAGAGATCTCTGCTGTCATTTTGGGGTGTAGGAGAAGTGAAGGACTTGTTTTGGTATTCAGAAGACAAGTTTATTTAAAGTGATTTTAGATGCTTATAGTAGTTAACAGTGATTAGGGAGTACATAACAAGAAAATGCTTGGCCAGATTCTTCCTATTAAGGATGTTCATTTTCTATCTTGAAACTGGCTGATGAACACATAGAATTTAACCTGAATTGTGATCAGGAGGATTTTTTTTTTCTCTTCAGGTACATAAAGAAACAATAGATGCTGTTCCAAATGCTATTCCTGGAAGAACAGATATTGAACTGGAAATCTATGGCATGGAGGGCATTCCGGAAAAAGACATGGAGGAGCGGAGGAGGTTACTTGAACAAAAAACTCAGGGTAAAGTGTGATCTATCTAGTTATCTGTTGTTTCCCAAGCCTGTTTCTTACTGATACTCAGAAGAGAGAGGGCTGGGTTTGGTGCGTTCTCTAACTGCAGCTCTACACATCTGCCAGTCCTGTAGAAGGCTGAGAGATATATTTCTTTTCCTGTTCAGAGGTAGCTGCGTGCCAGTGCAGCTATAACAATTACCTGATGAATATGGGGATGGTGATTTTATTTTTGAGGGTGAGGGGAGGAAAGGCCAGGGCTGATACAAGCCTGATGATGCCGGAATACTAGATTTCTATGCTGTTTAAGTGTAGCTTTGTTTGAACTGCTTGGGTTTATTTTGGATAGCATGAGACTGACATGAAGGGAGACTGCCATTTATGTTGAGGGTCATTATAGTGCGAGTCACTTCCCTTTATTATTTGTAGATATAGGTGTGCTCAGGTAGTTTTTATTCTTTGTAATTCTATGCGTTTTTGAACACACTGGTAAGATTTGAATGTTGTTATCTGTTCTAATAATTTGCCTTCAGTGTGACTATATACATTGTATTCCTGAGCAGAAAGCCAGAAAAAGAAACAACAAGATGATTCTGATGAGTATGAAGATGATGAATCTGCAGCTTCAACTTCATTTCAGCCCCAGCAGGTTCAGCCCCAGCAGGGGTACATTCCCCCCATGGCACAGCCGGGTTTGCCTCCCGTGCCAGGTGCACCAGGGATGCCTCCAGGTACGAAACACAAGTTGCTGCTTGTGTCCTGAAATATAATAATCTGCTCTTTCTAACACTGGGTGTTAGAGGTCACGGCATTGTTTTGTGAGGCGCACATAACCAGTTTCTTCGTTTTCTTCCCCCATTCTGTGCGTGTGCACATGTCTTCTCTTGTGAAGTAGATTAGTATAGTTAATGCTTGTACCTAGGTTCAACGAACATGTTAGTTAGGACAGATTAGTGCTTTAAACATAAGTCTACCAATTATATTTTTGGTGGTATTTTGTGACCGGATTTTGAAAACAGGGAAGAAAGGCTGCCACGTATCTAGAGACTGCCAGCATAGAGCAGGCAGTTTATACACAGGCCACAAGTATATTGAGGAGAGAATTTTGATCAATGACAGCAAAAACTGGTCTCATCATATTTTCTGTAATGATAATGTTCTTTAGAGACTACTAAGAAAATATATGGAGTCTGGCAGGACTGAGAACAGTGAATCTAAGATTTGCAGATAGTCTTTGATATTGCATTGTTTGTAAGCAGCGTTATTTCAAAAACCTGTATTTCAGAGCTTCCCGTAAAGCATTATTCCAAGTCTGAATTTATTAGATGAGGTTTGTTAGCGACTGTGTGTTGGCGGAGTTGTTTAAAGTTTATTTTTCTTTTAAGGTATACCACCATTAATGGCAGGTGTTCCGCCTATGATGCCTGGAATGCCTCCAGTCATGCCTGGAATGCCACCTGGGTGAGTAGCAAGAAAGATTTAATACTACATGTTCATAATGTGCACTTTAAACTGTCACAGAAAAAGAAAAGCTAATTAGAAAAATGTAGGAACCTGTGAACTTTGTAACCTTGATATTAAGACTAGCCAAAGAACTTGGATGGCTGTAAACCAACATTAAAATATGGCCAAACTGTCAGCTTATGTATAAATTATGTTGACTTTATTGAGTAGTATAATAATTTAAAGTTCTGTGTTGGTTTAGAGCCTTCTGTGAACCACAGTTCCTTTGTGTATTGCACATATGTTGTGTATCTGGTTATCAGTCACCAAGCCAACAGGAAAAAAATACTGGATGGTTTACTTTTTTCTTGTATTTTGGGCAAAAGTAAGATGTTGGTTTTTAGGTTTGGTTGGGGTTGACACCGTATCTACCTTTTCACAGTGTGTTTGGAAAATCACAGTTAGATTTTGATTTTGTCATAAATTTTCACAGATTACATCAACAGAGAAAATACATGCAGTCATTTTGTGGTGGAAACATGTAAGCATCTCATTAATGTAATTCTAGGTACATTCATTATGTCATTTTATGTCATGTTTTTGATAAGCTTGAAATTGTCTTACTGAAAACTTCTGAATATTGCCTAAGAATATGGGGGAAGTGTCTAATTAGGTTTTGTTATTGTATAATATCTGAAGTTTTTATGTTTTCTCTAAATGAATACTACAAAACTATGTTATGAGAAATGCATTCTAGAAAATAGTAACAAACTAGACCCTTAGGGACTTAAAACCTCTCTTGAACCAGAGTGGAGCTCCTTTTGCTCAATCCGTTACACTCCAGGAACTTTGTTTCTCAGTTTTGAAGTTCACTGAGGTGAAAGTGTGGGCATTTGTTTGTTTCTGAGACACAAATGTTGTTGTAAAAGCATGTCATAGTTGAACATCTTGTAGGTGTTCATCATGAAGCAACTTTTGTTTTAATGTGACACTCGTTCTAGCACAATCCCTGCAGTTTCTCAGAAAGTTGTCTTTCTGGTGGCAGCAGGCAGTGAACATCAGCACTTTTTTTGGGTCTAACAGTTGTCAAAATGGGTGGCAAGACTGACACTTGCCTTCTCCAACTGATAACTCTAAAAGCGGGCAATTGTACTTTGTTCCCAGTCATTACTGGTTCTGCATTGGTTGGTCTTTTTGAAGCAGTGGTAGACAAGTCGGGAAGAAAAATAAGAGTAGCAGTTTGCTTTGCAGAAGGAGTGCTTGCCTGTTCACGATGATTTGGTTTGACTGTGAACAGCAATGGTGAAGGTGTCTGACTTTGTCATACAAATAGAAACTGCTTTTTCGTGGGGTTTTGGAGTGTACTTGTTTGCTACATCTCTGTTTATCTTGCTAAGTAAAGCATTTCTTTGTTTTGCTTCCCTAATCCAGCTTTGAGAGTCTGGGGGGAAAAAAAAGGCAAACTTAAGCTACACTTGGTTTGCTCTCTGTACAAAAATTATATACATTAATCTCAGATAATACAAATATTTTTTAATGGAGTTGCAGCCCTGCTTGGGAGGAATTTGCTTATATTAAGGGTTGTATATATGGTTTAGATGGGGTTAATTTGTAATGTGGTTTAAGAGATAAGGATAAGTCATTTAGATGCCACCTTTCTGTTAGGAAATACCATTTTTTTTCTTCAGTTTTCAGTAGCAGGAAAACAAAACACCAACAACCCAAAAACCCCATTTTTAATACGAAGCAAAACTGTGCCCTAATTAGGACTTCTAATTAAAAAAAAATATATATATATATAAATATATAAATATAAATATATATATATATATAATCTTCTATCCTTAGTGTAGGGAATATTTAATGTAATTTAAACTCCAAAAGCTTTCTTATTCTGTGGTCTCAACTCTGCTTTTATCAGTTTTTTGTGGATGCTTTTACAAATTTGTGTTGTCAGCCATTCACTAGAGTAAGGAGAATATGTTGAAATAATACGAGGGTGCTATAACCACAGGTAGACTTGTGGTGTCAGGAAGGAGTAATAGCAGATGTACAGCGATTTTAATGTGATGGGAGTTAGCTGTTTTTCCTACGTCCAGATTTTCTCAGTGTACTAAGATCACGTTCTTGGAACACCCTGCTGAAACTAGTAGGTTGAAATAGATTTCAAGGGAGACACCAATTCTGGAAATCTGGTAATAGTGGAAGAGGAAGCTTGAGGAATTATGGAAAAACATTTCTAACTGTGGAGTCAGCTGGTTCTGAGTTGCCTCAGAGCTTCTTGAAATTGCTTACCATAATATTTTATCTAACACAGGTATGTGCCAGTTGTTTAACAGTTTCTCATGAGTGTTCATACCAGTGCTCATTTTCTGTTTAATAGGATGATGCCGATGGGTGGAATGATGCCTCCTGGGCCAGGAATACCGCCTCTTATGCCTGGCATGCCACCAGGTAGGTCAGGGTTGTCAAACTCATACTATGGTGAGAGCTACATGATGTTTATTTATTTCCAATGAGAGGTAGGATTTATATAAAGAATATACAGACTTATGCCACCGCCTTGGTGTGGATTGATTGCTACAGAAGCCACTCTTGTGCACAGGTGAAGGGGTCGATTTATGGCTTTTGATTATAAACAATTGGGTTTGATACCATTGTGAAGGTAAGAAGTAGAATATAGCTTTCTCATTGCACTTTTGCTGGCTTTCTATTGCCTAGTCTTTCTTCAGTCCTTTTTTAATGTCTGTGGCTGCAGCTGGAAAATCATAACAATTGAAAATGTTGTGCAAAGTGAGAAATAATGTTGGTGATACACCCAAGTAATAAATCTGTTGTGTGAAGAACAACATTAATTGCATTGATTTATTGAGAGCATAAACTTCTTCACTGAAGCTCTAGTAGAAAACACAACTTAGTTTGGTATTGTTCTGAAGTGTCTGAGGTTACTGCCTATGTGTGCACATTTTTACTGACTGTTAGCATTAACTTTTGTGATGTTTTATTTTGCTGTTAACTTAAAATTACATCTTCCTTGGGAGAGACTTTGTTCTTGGGAACACTGTGAAGAGAATCCTCTAAAGGGTTAGAGGATTCTTACTTCCTTCAGCCTAACTGGTTACTTGTTCTCTGGTTTGTAGGTATGCCACCGCCTGTTGGTCCTCGTCCTGGGATGCCTCCGATGACCCAAGCACAGCCTGTTACAGCTCCGGGCATTCTCAACAGACCTCCAGCTCCTGCTGCAGCGGCACCTACCCCCCAGCCTCCGGTTACTAAACCACTCTTCCCAAGTGCGGGGCAGGTAAGGTATCATAGCCTGGAATCTATTGTTATATTCTTCAAATTGCCACTGTCTCAATAGTGTCTATTCTTTGTTATTGACGAGGCCCAAGAAATGATTGGTTACGTTTCTTGCTTTGGTTGATTCTTAAGTTTTAATTCAGTGTAGTGCTTGAACAAATTTTAAAAGGTTCTTTTGTTTGTCTTGTAGTAGCCATGAAACCAGACAGAAATTCTGTAAGCACATGGGGAAGAAAGGAGTATGCAAAACACTTATTTCTTTAATCCATTTAGTTTGTCATTTTTAAGGGCTCTTTGGGTGGGTGAAGGGATGTGTTAGTCAGCTACAGGAATCTGATTGCACTGAACTTTACCTAAAATTTCCAAAGTATAAATCTTGGCGTGACTTGTTCTCTCCTTTTCATAGTGGGCTCTCAACCCATAGATGGACTGATTTATTCTATAGTCTTTTTAAATTAGTTAAACATTGACTGAATTAGGAGATTTTTTTAACTTTAAAAAGTTGAGTAAGTAAAGGTAGTAAAAACTTGTTTAAAAGTTTTGGGGAGGGAAGTGGGGAATTGATAGTGGCTTGTGACCTCTACCCTTTGATTACTCTTGTTCTGTATAAGTTTTGAAGTTTTTGCTTGCTTTCAAGTATGCTGCAGAGACCTTGGTAGTGTACTCTTTGCATTTTGGACTTCTGCAGGGAAAATACTCATTTACAAAAACACAGTCCTTTCATAAGAAATGGCTTAGTGTAAGAAATCCTTTGATCTGGATACTGTCCACCCATTTGTTTGGAGACTTTTCACTGTTTCCTTTCTTTTATGCTACAGATGGGGACACCTGTCACAAGCTCAAGTACAGCTTCCTCCAATTCAGAAAGTCTGTCAGCATCTTCTAACGCTCTGTTTCCTAGCACAGCACAAGTACGCAGGAAGTCACAGTTAAAAAAAAAAAAAATTGTTTTGCAACTTAACCCTTTGGACCGTTCTGTAAAATCTAAAATTGACTAAACATCTTCAGATAATTTCTGTTATATTCCTGATTATGTTTAGCTGGTAAAACTGCAGAGTCCTTGATTGTCACTTGCTAGAAGTAAGCATGTCAAAGCACCTAATTTTTCGTAGTGTGAAAGAACAAAATGTTACATCCTGGTTCTAAAGGGTTAAAAAAGCATGAAAGCAGTTAAATGCATTTTAGTGGGCAGTGGTTAGCTTGATGCATGGTGAAGGCTTTTTAGTTTATGTTGTTTAATATTGTACATCATAATGCAGGGAATTTGTAATTTGCATTATGTGCAAAAGAGTGAAATATTTTTGTTTTGATTGGAAAGTTCAGATAAATCTAAATGTACAGTGACCAGAAACAAAAGCATTCTCCTATAGCTCAAGCTTGCTTTGGAGATTGCTGTGTCTTCAGAGGAAGCCAAGTAAAGCAATCTTGTCTCACAGTTTTAATTTAAGGAAGAAATAGGAAAGTGAGATGCTGGAATCTGTAGTGGACCTCATATCTGTCTGCAGTGGATTCTTCATTTTACAAGTGAGATTAAAGATCTATAGAGAGACATAATACTTTGTGAAAATATTGCAGTGTTTTTATAGAGAGAGCGCTTAAAACAAAAATCCTGACGCAATAGAGCATTTCTTAAATACCTAATTTTAATGAATACTAACACTTTGAGCTGTACCCTAATGGTTGCTGAAGTATGCTAATAATTTAGTAGAGAATGATGCTAATCATTTAGTAAGAGAACGATGAATTTATATGTATAGGCTCTTAATAGAACAGTGATTCAGGAAAGATTTAGACATTTACCAAACTCAGTATTTAAGAGAAAAATTTTGATAGTGGGGGGCGTTTTGTTGTTCCTTTTTTTCTAGTTGTGGCTTTTGACCTGCAAATTTTAGACTTTCTGGTGTGTGTTTGTGTATATACGTGTAAATACTGGATTTTATTTTGTCTTGTTTTCAGTTGCTCTAGTGTGCAATAAGGCTGAACTTTACTTTTGTCAAGCTTGTTTTAATTATGTATCTCACTGGAAGGTTTCAGAGGTCTAACAAACATCATTTAATTTCTTATGCGTTGAGAAATAAATATTGATCTGTCTCTGTGTTTCACAGGCTGCAGCAGCTGTTCCAGGTCCGGTTGGTACTGATTTCAAACCTTTGAATTCTACACCTGCAACAACAACAGAACCCCCCAAACCTACATTCCCTGCTTACACACAGTCTACAGCCTCAACCACTAGCACGACAAACAGCACTGCAGCTAAACCAGCTACATCGATAACAAGTAAGCCTGCTACCCTAACAACCACCAGTGCAACCAGTAAGTTGATCCATCCAGATGAGGATATATCACTGGTAAGTGAAAATATTTTAATTGTCATACTGAAAAATGCAGTTCATGCTGATATTTCTTCTGTGGTCTGTGTTATGCTTATTTTGATAACCGTGCAAACTACGTAGTATTAATGTAGCAGAATCATGCATTGATAAAACTTTGGTTGCAAGGTGATGACTGGCATATTGCGATGTTCCTGCTGCAGATTTAAGCTTTATTTTTGTTGGCGATGCTAATGAATGTAGGACAAAAGACAACAGTTGGAAGTGGTCTTGATGCTATTACAGCAGTCAGAAATATGGAATTCATGGATAAAATGAACCTTAATTTCAGTTCAGATATCTTCAGATTTGTGTTTGACTTTTTTGTCCCGGCTTGTTATGAGGAAAATGCTTTCTTCAGTTGAGGGAGGAGGAGTTTGTGTGTTGGGTGCAAAATGCTTGATTAGCCACTATTGATAGAGTAACTTTGAAGGATGGGGGAAAAATCCAGATGCTACTGTGTAACATTACCAGCCGCAGTCTTTGAAATAGTGTAGTACCTGTGATCTACTTTGTTACACTTTTTATTTGCTTGCTTTTGATGAGTTTGAGTCTTACTATGTGTTACGCTTATCTGTTCCTGGTTTTAGGAAGAGAGAAGGGCACAGTTGCCTAAATATCAGCGCAATCTTCCTCGAGCGGGACAAGCTGCCTTGGGTAATCCACCAGTTGGACCAATTGGAGGTATGATGCCACCACAGCCAGGAATTCCTCCGCAACAGCAAGGAATGAGACCTCCCATGCCACCTCATGGTAATCATAAGTTTTGCAGTTCTCTTTTCTTGAAAAGCTTTGTCTTTAAACTTTTTTAAAACATGAAGGGGCATATACTGGCAGTGGGGGGGGTGAAACTTTTCACAAAATGCAATTTCTGCCCATTATTTTTTTAAAAAATTATTCTTTGCATCTTAAATGTTCTGTTTATAGGTCAGTATGGTGCTCATCACCAGGGCATGCCAGGATATCTTCCTGGAGCGATGCCTCCATACGGTCAGGGACCTCCAATGGTGCCCCCTTACCAAAGTGGACCTCCTCGACCTCCAATGGGAATGAGACCTCCTGTCATGTCGCAGGGTGGCCGCTACTGATGCTACTACACACGCTCTAATAGGTTTGGAGATTAAACCTTTTCTCATCTTGTGCTGTTAATATAGCCGAGCTTCCGTCAATTAAGGCTGCATTGTGACTTTAAAAAAATAAGTATCTTCCCACATGCAAGGAACTATTGGACATTCTTATTTTACATGGGAAAATTATTTGGAATAATAACAGGAACTTTTCCTGATGTTGCAATTTATACTGTATGGCTTCTTTTTCATGTTTCATCTAGGTTTTTAGAAGTGAAGTATAGTAAATATGGTTCGTTAAATTGTGAAGGCGCTGGAATTACATGAACATACCACCTTAAAGGCAAGTTCTGTAACATTATGTTGCTATTTGTGAAATTATGCCTTCACAGCACTTCAAGTGCTGTTGGACTTCATGTCCCCAACATAGTTTGGTGAGGGCTGTAACTGTTCCCAACTACTTGTACATTTAAGTCTGAACTTGTAACAATATTTAATGTATTTAGAGTTCCTCCTGTTTCAGGGTTTAAGTAAACTGACCCACTAAGGTCTCGTGACTTTTCTGTACCGTTATAAACTTCATTGTAATAAAAGAAGATAAAAATTTATATGCCTTTTTATTCATGACCAGCTGTGGACAACTGCCTGAAAGGTTTGTACAGATGCATGCTGTGGTAGCTCTTGGTGTAATGAACACAGTTATTGGTGCTGTTTTGATAAAATCTGAATCGTTCTAAAATTAAGTCACTCCTTAGCTGCACGTCTGAGTAGACAAAGACCTGTACACTTATTAACTGACTCCTCAAAAATGAGGCTGCAGGAGGCACATCTTAGCTCTTAGATTGTAACTTCTCTTAGTGCATATGTTTCTTTATTTGAGCTTTCTTGTTCTCAGTAGATTTTAAATGATTTCTAGTCCTGGCACTTGCCTGTGGGATGTAAAAGTGATTGTTCTGAGATGCATCCTAGTGCCAGATGTGTCCTGTTAGTTTATTCTTCAACTGACTCTTTTTAATGTGCAAACCAATATGAATTTCAGGAGCATTTTAGATTAAGATTTCTAGAAGCTTAGGTGCATGTCACATGGGTGAGTGACTTCCAGTTGATGTTGTATTGAAGTTGACCTGCAAAAGAGAAAAAAGTAACTTGAATTTCTTCTCAGTGTATAAAAGAGACAAGAGGGGCAAGAGTAATATGTTATACGGTATTTTTACTTTAAATGTTCAGAATTTCAGATATCAACAGAGTCTAAAAGATGGACAGTCCATAGTGTGCTATGATGTTGGCTGGGTTTCTTGAGCCATTTAATGGAAGTGTCTGGAGTCTAGAACCTAAGAGACCTTTTTATCAGTTCTCCTTATTACAATTTTCAGAGAGATCTTCCCCATATGAATTAGTCATTTATCTATTTATAAGAGTAGAGGGATAAATTACTGTCAAGGTTGTAGTTCTCTGAATGTCTGACATCTAACATTAGTGTGCAGTATTTCTGATGCAAATGACAATGCAGAGGGAGACTTTTTGGAGGGAAGGGCAGTGAGAGCTTCCCTGGTCTCTTCACAACAGGAAAAAAAAAGGAGTGGTGAATTTTTCATTTGCAGGTCAACTTTAAATACATGTTCCAGCCTCAAGCATTATCTGTGCAATTTAATTTCTGGAGATACCTTATAGTTTAGGGTAGTTTAGAAAGACTATCAGCATTTCTTTGTCGGTTTATGTTCCATAAGTGTTTTGGTTGATGGTGGAGTTTTTTTTCGCTTTTTCACAATAATTTATATAATACTGAGTGTTTTGTCTCTTTTCATGAGAGTGTTGGGTTTTTTTTTAGCTACACTTAAGTCATTAAAGTGGCTTTATTCTGTACTGTCTCTTAATAGTCCAGAAATACAGTACAGCTAAAATACTACATTGTCTCTTGTTTTCAAACTTGAGGTCACAGAATGGTTCGTAAAAGTGCCCAGAGCATCCGAAACATGCTAGCTGCAGCTGAACAGCCTTAGTTTAACCATTAAGAATGATCAGACACTTTTTCTGACGTGTTTGACAGTTTGAAGACCATAACTCCAAGCCTCTGTTGAGAAGCAGTTCTCTCTGGTATCTGCTGATCACCTGTCAGATGTGCAGTATTTGGCTTGCAAATGTGCTGAGTGGGCCTTGATGTCAGGTCTTTTGTTAGCTCTTCATCTTGCTTTGTACATCAGTCTAACAGATAAAACTGTTTTGCTTAGACAATGCTTTTGTACTCTGGTTTTCTGTTTTTCTTTATATAATAAGGATAATTACAAAACGCTGGAGAGACTTTTACCCTGTCTTACATTCATCCTTTTTGTAATGCTACCCATAAAATTAATATGTTATAAATGGATCTTAACTTGTGCTTTTAAAACTACAGAACTTCTGGGTTTTTTTCGGAAGATAGTATTGCTGCCGTGAGGATGTTTTTCCCCTCCTGCCCTTAGTAAAGTAAATACCTTCTCCCCTTGGTGTCTTTCTGTAACTTACTGGTATGTTTTCAGACCCCAACTTTTCCTGGGATAAATACTTGAAAACTTTACTGCTTGTACTGTTAACTCAGCATACTCTGCAAGTTGTATTAACTAAGAGTTTCCCTCTTTTAAATAGTGAATGTCTCATTCTGATAATAGTACCATTTCGTAGCTAATACTACATAGACTTACAGCTTTGATGCTATTTAAGATTGAACTTTCCTTAGTAGTAATGGTAATCCCTCAGCCAAGTGCTGCCACGTATTATTCATACAGTACTCTAATAATCTACAGCAAGCCGGTAAACATTTTTCCATGATTTTTCACGTGGATACTTCCATTTCCTGCTCCTGTCAGTTCTGTGCTCTAAGAGCTGTGATGTGGCTATCTTTAATTACTCTTTAATTACTCTTGTGTCTCCTGTGTATGCTCCCTAAAGAGGCGGGTGTTTCAGTGCATATGTTGTCTGTTGGTCCCTGCCTTCGTTTCTTTGGACACTGCTTCTTAATGTTCAGAGAGTTGGATTTATGGTGCATTTTCCCAAAAAGAGGAAAACGACTTTGAATGTGGTAATTGCTTGTCTAAAGACTAAGGCTTGGTTTACAGTACAAAGTTTAATAAACATAGTTGTACCAACAAAATCCCTAATGTAACATAGCTATGCAGACAGTTTTTTACTCTCCCTGGAAAGTGATTGCAGAAGCTTTTTTTATTACAGAAAAGCATATCTCTTTTGTATCTGTTGCAGGATTTTAGTGATGTAATTACATACTTTGGTTTTCATTTGTTGTCTAAATTTGCCACGGCAGATCTTGCAGTAAACTTAAAACTTGCAAGTGGTTTTTGGTCGATCTTTAAATTGAAATGTAATGCAAACTTTGAATACAAAAAACAGGCTGCAAGAAAATGTTTATACACAGGTGGGAAAGTATGTTTAGCAACATACTTAGAATTTATGGCGTCTAGGACTTGTTTAAAAGGTTTTAAATTATTTATGCATGGTCTCTCAATGTCGTTCTGAGAGGCTGGTCTCATATCTGCTGATTTTTAGAGCCAAAGGGGTGAGACTGGCATGAAAGAACCTTGGAAAAGCCCAGGCTAGTTTTTTGGAAGTCTTGATATGACTATTCATACTGCCTCTAGAATATCTTTCTGCCTTTGGCAAAGGTCGCTTGAAATAAAATCTCGAAAATTCAACTGGCTTATGTGGACTAAAGAACTTGTTTTTTTTCACAGATGAGATTTTTAGGTGCTGATAATAAATTTGAGGCTGGGATGTATATGTAATAATTTCAGTGGATAACTATTCCTCGCTCTGTGCATGCATGGGAAAACATAAACAAGCTTCTAGAAACACATTCAACTGCATCTGCCTTCTTTGGTTTCCGCAATTATTTTAGTGTGTGGAGCTCTTGAACAGTACTTACATAGAACTGTATAAGTTACTTTCTTAAAACCTGGATAAAATTGAATGGAATACATAACCTGCAGTTATTTTATAGAAATCAAATAACTTTGCATACAAGATAGACAATAAAATATCAAGATTACTTCAGTTTTACAAACAGCAAGAAGGGCATTATGACTCTTCAGTTAAATTGAAAATCTAATATACCAGTCCATAAGTTGCGGCTGTAATTTAAAGTGGTAACTAATGACACTTTAAGAATAATAGTAGATGGCTTAATAATTGTACTGGTCTAGTTTCTACATAAATACTAAGGTGAGGGTGAACATTTTCAGTGGCTGATGGAATCTTTTTGTGAACTGGTGCAGTAAATACTATCAGTTATGGGAAGAATGCCCCAAGACAACTGACTTGGGTTCCATTGATCAAGATACAAAGCAAAACAAACTGCCAATTCAGAAATAGCTACCAACTGTAAAGAGTTTCCTTTGGGCCTAACTAAATAGGTGCTGTAGCAGTCATTTTCTTTTGTTTGCTTGATCACTGGAATTTTGTTAACTTTGAATGCATGTCTTTTACTTAATTGGGTCATGTTTTTTCTAAAATTTAAATTTTTCTTCTTCCTATAGCCCTGCCATAGGACAGGCTGAGGCAGAGTCTCAGTGTTGCCCTGTTCAGTCTGAGGCAAGTGGGATTTATTTTATTCATTCTGGGGGCTTTCACAGCTTTATGGCTGTTGGATATTTATGTCCCCAAACTTGCAGCAAGTTTGGTGAAGGCCCCTAAATTTATTTTAACTTAGGTTTTTTTATTCTCTTTTGGTAGATGGGCTCTATATTAATATTTATCTTTTTATTATTGTGTTTTTAAGAGTCTTAGGGGGAGGGAACATGTTTTAAGATGTTTGGGTACCTTTTCTCTCTTAACGGAAGGTGTTTCCTTCGAGGCTGCTCGCGTGGTCCTTCAGCCACACTGCCCCCTCCCTCTCTTCCCCTGCATTGCATTTGTGCTGTATTTGGGTTTGGTTTTGCTAATGTGACTTTCGTGTGGTCTGTGAACTAGTCGCATGTAAATACCAATTAATAATGTTTCTTCTTCTGGGGAGATGCATCTAATGAAGTGCTTAAAATATGTAGGTTTACACTAGTTAGTGACATTTACGGTCACAAAATCGTGTCGCCTAAATTACAGAATATGGTGTCTTTGGAGGAGGTTAAGATGTTCATACTGCTGCGTTTGTGAGCTGCACCACAACAAATATTAATGTAGAGCCCTGTGAAGAAATAGAGCTTGAAGTTGGTGAAGCAGAAGAATGAGAAATCAAAGCTGCAGATTTTTCAGTTTGTCAGTTTCAGGGAAAATCTTTTCCTCAATCTCTCAAATACACTAAACTTGACAGTATTTTGCCTGTTGCAGCAATACTCAAAGCCATAGCACTTTTTTGAAACCTCATGGAATTCTGTTGCATATTCAAAATTTGCTTAGGTATGTGGTTATCTAAGTTCTCTCTTTCACACAATGACTAGCAAAAAATTGTACCCTTTGTGAAGAAAAAGGAGCTTTAGTGTTGCCGCTCACACTATTGCAGATATATTCATTTTGAATGCTTGAGGTTGCTTAAAGACAACTCAGCTTCTGAAGAACATGTTTTGTCCAAGGAGGTCTTGCAGTGAAACAGAAAATCAATAGAAGTTTGAGTCCTGTTTTATAACTGTAAAATTCTCATCTAGTGCAAATGGTTCATATTTTGCTCTTTTCCTGAATTTCTGTTAGTGACATTTTCTTCTCTGCCTCCTTGTGTGGATCTAAGAGGCATAGTTCCAAGAGATACACTGTAAACGAGGTCTCTTTGAGGAACAGCAGTGTGCTTTTACAGGCACTCCAGTATTGCAGCACTCTGTGTATCACAAAGTTGTGCATCTCATGGGATTTATTTTCTAATGGTGATAGTGTTTTAGTGACCTGATTTTTGTAGATATTACTGGAAGTAAGTATTGGGGACTACTTTGCATTTTTTTTAAGCTTTAGTAGAGGTACATGATCTTTTAAAAGGGCAAGAGTTAACTGATACTCTACTAAACTGGGTGAATTTGCACCCACTGTTTTTAACAGATAAGTGAATGGGAGATGTGCCAAATAAAGTACATACATGCATGAAGTTTTGGCTTGCTTTACAGTTGCTTGATGAGTTCATAATACATTCTGTGCCTTGCCTAATAAAGATTGTAGCCCTTAAATACCCTGAGGAATAGACTGCCTCCAGAAGAATTTTTTTAAAATGTGTGTATACTTGCAACCGAACTAATCAGACCCGTGAAATGATGATAGTAACTGGAGTCCATAAAAATTGAGCTGTTGGTGACTACCATATTTTCCTGTAGTTGTTGGGGTAGGCAGATACTAGTTTAGAGTAAAAGAAGTTTTGAGGAAGCCTTTGAAAAGATCAAGATGTGAAGTGATGTTGAAGTGTAATGTTTATGATGTTCCTTTTGAAGTTCTGGAAAAAAAGTGACTTTCCTTATGCTGTAAACATCAGCTTTACGCAGTCTTTGATTGTCGGAGCGCAGATTCCTATTAAGGCTCTGCTAGAAGAAAATGCAGTTTAAGTACAGCATTTGTAGATTGTGCTGTATAGTGAATGCAGTTTTACTTTTGCAAAGGTCCGTTTGAGGGAGCCAGGCCCTTCCCTTTGCTGCTTCTGCAGCCAGCCACATCCTGCCCTGAGCCGCAGGATTCAGGATGTTACCGTCATCCTGACAAGTCACTATTGAGTGTCCATGGCATGAACCAAGGCTTCCTATCTACACACCTGATCACGCTTTTGAGTAGTGAGGCACTTCCACCCGAGCAAGATCGTAGGAATTTTATTTCTCGGTAATTTAAAGAGGTTGAAAAGTTTTCAGAAAATAGTAGAATTATAATGCTGGTACCATCTTGACTGAAAACAAACAAACATGCAACGTGGAGAGTTTGAAGCTTCCTTAAAAACTTCTCTTTCTAGCAGTTAAAGTATGTCTCTTTTTAGCTAGCTGCCTTACACCAGATTTGAGCTTGTGATACCTCCAATTTTATTTCATGTATTTTGTCGAAATCTTAGCTGTATTCCCAGGTGCTACTTAGAAAGGGGGTACGTGTAGAAGTTCAACTTCTGCTGCCCTTAGTAGCCAATATGTATAAAAGATTTTCCCTAACAGCAGTTTTGAATTACCAGAAATCAATGCCATACAACCAAAGGAACCTATTTCACTGTCTCCCAACTTAGGAAATGAGGTAATGCTTTGAGATAAAGAGATCATGCAGAGCTTTTTTCTTTCTCTTTTTTTTTTTTTTTTTCTGTTGAGTTACTTGCATATATGTTACTTGCACTGAATTCTTCAGCTTCTTTCCCATAAATTTCAGTGGAAGACATTTTTCTCTTTCATTTGTAAAGTCTAGAATAAGAAAACACTTTAAGTCTGTTTAATGAAGGAACCTGGCAATGTAAGTATTGTAATTTCCTTTATGTTTGCGGTAGGCAACAGGGTTACCTTGTTAAACTTGGGGTTTATGTATGAAAAACAGCAGAAAAGTAAGGGCAAATTGAAAAGAGTCTATAGTTGCCTTTACTTCATATGCTTTTCTTAAACAACAAATTGCAGTAATTGAAGTTTGGCAGCTTTTTAAATGAAAATCTAAATCATGGGTTAAACTCCTTGGTTTAATACAATTTGTGTTTCTGTTAACTAGCAGCAGAATTTCAGCATTTGCTACTTACTGGTAGAGAAGAAAAATTCCACAGCACTGCCAGTACAGGTTAGTTTAATCTGTAAGTACCTGATGTTCCTATTTGAAATAATTTGTTCAAATGATACCACTTAAATACATGAGGGGAATTTTGGTCTCTGAAATGTGAATGTATCTGTTATCTACTACTGTTTTCAGTAGTGAGTGAACATCTAGATTTTGAAGATCTGTAATGGATTTAACTACACTTACGGGTAGGTAATATCTGCAAGCACTTTTAAGGAAAATTTAATATGGCACCTTAACAAATAGCCATTGGTGTTACTGAAAAGTGGGAATATCTAAAGTTGAAGTTGCTTCTTCAGTAACTTGCCTATTGTAAGAGAGGCTGTTTTATCAGTGAACCAGTTATAGGAGACTACATTTGCTGTGTTGGGGAATGAGCATTTCTGTTTGTAAGAATCCATAGCAGTAATATAATCTTTCTTTCAGTATTCTTTGGCTATTGCTAATTACTGTCTCCTACCAACACATTTTTACTTTGTTAGGTCTGTAAGCCAGGAGCTTGTTCTTCTTTCTCTTCCCTACTCCCCCATTTCAGCACTTTAGAGGCTACCAACAAAAGTGGGTTTGCCCAGTTGTTTTATCTTACTTCAGAGTTACTGCTCTGCCCCTCTTCTTTTTTCCTTCTGCCCTATTCCATATTCCTGAAATTTTTGCCTTTTATTTTATAGAATAGTCTACACCTTAAAATAGGAGAGATTCTTTGTGGTTAGATAAAAGATGCAACCTTCTCCAGAATAGCTGCATACATGTATTTTTATGCAAGCCTTGTGTACCTCATCTCTACGTGGCAGCATGGGAGATGGAGACTTTCTGTGCTGTAGCACAGAGCGTAGTTTCACAGCTGGGTGAGCTGTAAAACCCTCTGCTTTAATGCACTTGTCAAGGGCATGTTGTCACATTGTGAATTTTGAGGGGCTTTTGACCTAATTGGTGTATAATGATATAGAAACTAGGTATTTGGAAGATCACGCTAGCGTGGTAGCTGAACAGACACTTCAGTTTTGCCAGCTTATCTGTATGATCTAGAGTAGATTGATGAGTGACTTGATGCTTCTAGCAGTATTGCTTATTTTAAAATTTTGGAACCTTATGCGACACTGCAGAATTGATCATACTAACATAAAAAGTTTCAAGGGGATTGTATCTTCCCAGGTTTTAGAATAGTTGTGCTTGAAGCCCATCTCTTGGTGTCTTCTCTGCATCACTTCTCAGTCATTCACACTAAATGGCTTTGACTGCAGAACTAGCTACACGCAAATTTTTGAATAATATTGTGTAGGTGTTTCTCCCTAGAAGAAAAAAAAGGGCAAAGTTGTATAATTTGTAACTTATCTTTGCCTGTATTTCCTAAACCTTAATGGCAGGTGTGCATGAATAGTAGGGATACCTTGCTGTGAGACTATTATCCTTATTAACAGAATGTGTGCATCTCTTAACTTCTGTGGCCCTAGCTGATGCTTAATGCTCAGTCATAAGTCAGAATGAGTAACTGATTGCTTTTGCCTGCTGAATTCCTTTGTGAAGTGTTAGTTTTGATGGTGGCTGGCTGCTGACCTGCACTACCTGTACACCAGCTGGGCAGTGGGTGGGATAGCTGAAGGGTAGTGGTGTTCTTTAGTGCCTTTATCAACAAAAAGTGTATTTGTCCAGAGTAGATCTTAATACGAACTCTGGTAGAACATCATCTCTTTGTGAAACTTATGGCAATTAATTACAGTGCTTTTTGGTGGAATTAAGTTTATTTTTCTTTGATACCGCACTAAAATAATACTAGGAATCTGAGCTTTCGTAACCAGGTGAGTGGTCTTAAGTTATAGCTCATTTTCTGATACACCACTACAGCAGCTGTCCAGTCTAATGTGGTTCAGAAGTCTTCCTTCTCTGTTCTCATGTGGTATATATGGACAGCAACTCAGTTAACCCTGTTTCCTTCAGGCTTCTGCTTCCTGACTCTGAATCACCATTTCAGAGATCATGGCCACTGTGCAGTGAACCCAGACTCCAAACGTTAGTACTTTCTTAAAGACCTAAAAGCACATGGTTGAATTCTGTCCCCTCTCAGGAGCAGGACAGCCACGGGAGCTAGTGTGTCATGAAGGCTTTTTCTGTAACTTGATACTGTTTTTGTGTAAGTAGTGTGAAAGGGATGGAATTGTTGATCTTTTTCAAAAGACAGGTGGCAAAATATTGATGTTGAATTTAATTCGAGAAAGTGAGAGACTGGTAAGTATGTGCATTGCTTTAATGCATGCAAGTAATGGTAACAGTAACTAGCTTAATTTTATAGCATTCACTTTACAAAGAAGAATACGGATCTGACATCGTTTGCATCCATTGGAACCTTCTATGAACTGTATGCTTCAGGAGTGGATCATTGCACATATACATCTGTAAAGTATCTCTACCACTTTGTAACAGTCTCTGATTAAACAGAAGTGAACCATTGTTTCTGCGTATTTTTTCTCCTCTTGAGGACCTATTTAAATTATTGCAACAAATGTTAGCTGTTCCAAAGTGTATAAGCAGAAAATCCACCTTTACTCATGTTGTGGTTTGAATAACTTTGTACTAGCTCTCTGTCTGTAAACTACCAGAACTCATTCACGTGAACTTTGTCTTTAAACAAAGAGTTTTAGACATGGAGACAAGCAAATGAATCCTGACTTCACATGCAAGGTCCTGCACGTGGGTCAGGGCAATGCCAGGCACAAACACAGGCTGGGCGGGTAATGGATTGAGAGCGGTCTTGAGGAGAAGGACGTGGGGGTGTTGGTCGATGGGGAGCTCAGCGTGACCCAGCGATGTGCACTTGCAGCCCACACAGCCAACTGGATCCTGGGCTGCATCCAGAGCAGTGTGACCAGCAGTTTGAGGGAGGCAATTCCCCCCCTCTGCTCCGCCCTGCTGAGACCCCACCCGGAACGCTGTGTTCAGCTCTGGGGCCCCCAGCATAAGGAGGACATGGAACTGTTGGAGCAAGCCTGGAGGAGGCCACGAAGATGATCAGAGGGCTGGAGCACTTCTGTGATATCAGGCTGAGAGTTGAGGATGTTCAGCCTGGAGAAGAGAAGGCTCCAGGGAGACCTTGTAGCAGACTTCCTGAAGGGGACCTGCAGGAGAGCTGGACAGGTACGTTATACAGGGGTGTGTAGTGATTGGACAAGGGCTGGTGGCTTTAAACTGAAAGAGGGCAGAAGATTTAAATTAGATAAAAGGAAGAAAGTCTTTCCCATGAGGGTGGTGAGGTGCTGGAACAGGCTGCCCAGAGAAGTGGACGCTGCCCTATCCCTAGAAGTTCACTTTCCAAACTCATCTTAGGAAAAGCTGCTTTGGGTGTGCGTATCCCCGTAAGGTTAAGCTTAATCCTTAAGCATTTGCTGAGCCCTAGTGAAATCTGCCAGCCTGGATTTCCCAAGGCAAAAGTATTGCCCTCCACAAGTGCGGTGCCGCTGGGTCTCCCAGGCGGAAGGCAAGGGAAGGAGGCAAATATTACCTGGCCAGCAGTCACAAGCTTTGTTTCTGCTTCCTGAAGCAGAAGGTAAAGGCTTGGGGTAGATAGAATAATTTTTGTTTTCATCCTGTTTGAGATCTCGTTATGAATTGATAATGGCTTGCAATTCCTTTTACAGTGTTTGCCTGTGCCCACATCTTGACCAAAGCTGGAAAAGCAATTTGTACCTTGTTACTATTAGAACTACATCTCCAGGTAGGGTCATTAAGCTTGGGTAGGGGTTGTAATTCTTCCTAAAGGCTGATGATTAGTTTAAAACTTAAGCTACATATAATAGGTTTTCTGGAAATTTTAGTGACAATATCAGTATCAAATGATGTGAAATGCCAAGAATAATAGCTTTATTAATAGAAGTTTAATGTGACAGGATGGTTGCACACACAGTGCTAACAAACTCCTTTGCATTTTTCAGTTAGTAGATCAGGTTAGACAAAGTACATTTTCAAGCATGGGTATATACAGTGGACAAATTTGAATCATACACAGTGTGGAGGTTTCTTAGATAAAGCTGCAAAAACATTTTGCCAAATGCAGGAGTTGTTTGGACTGTGAAATTATAACAACGCTTAAAAAGAATCTTTTATGTCATCAGTATCAAAAATTGGTCTCATGTCTCTGCACCATTCTCCAGATACAGATACATCTAGTATGGTTTGCAATATTTATATACAGAAGCAATGTAAGAGCGATGTTGGCCAAACATTTGGAGTTGGAGAGGAGAAATAGTGGGTCTTTCATCCCCCCTCCACAGTGCTCAAGCACATATTGCAATTAGCGCAGTCTTGAGTTTGAACCCTTGCTTTTGGTGTCTCTGGAAGTTTCAGACTCCTGTTTCAAGGTATGTTTTACTGGTAGGTTTCAAATTTTTTTGAGCTATTCAGTAGTATTGTACTAGTCAACTGGTTATCTTGCTACCTGGTGGTCAGGCAGTGCAGTATCTTCCAACAGCACAGTAGGTGCTGTTACTGTACTTAAATACCTCATGTTCTGCTGACAGGACTTGGATTGTTTTCAACCTCGATATTGAAAGCAACAAGACCATTAAATGAAAAGCCTAAGTAGAAGGTCACATTTTCATTTCCAGGGGGCACTGAATCACGATGGAGTGGCAAGATAGGAAACTCCTTCACATGACCACGTATAAATAAATTTCTGTCCTTGGTCCAACCAGAAACTCTTTTGAGAATGTCGCGAATCTTGGCAATATTCCATACGGTTCCATGTAGCCACTTCATTCTCCTCTCGTCTAAGGACCCAGGAATTAACTTATCAATTTTAGTTTTGTGCACAATCTTACTTAAGCCATAACCCTTTCCCAGAAAAAAGTGGGTGTAGATTCTTTTCTTTCTGGTAGGAACATCTTTCATCTTGATGTCGTATAAACGTTTCAGGGTTTGAAGGGCAGAGTTTAGAATCTCGTCTTTGTCTGGATTAGGCTCTTTGTCTAATGCCTCGTCTGGCCAGTACAGCAAGGTGAGCAAAAAATGGGCACTTGCTGGAAATGGTCTTTTTCCTTTAAAGAATCTTGCACTGAGGTCACGAAGAGTTTGTGCTGGAAGAAGTTTGGCTGATCCTGGTGATAAGCACGCTAATGTGATGTGGCACAAAATGTAATTGATCAGATCGTTGTCCTCCAGCCTGTCCCTTAGCGGGTTTTCTGTGTAGAAACTAAGGATGTTTTCTAGCTTATCAGCTGACCTGCTCTCTTTCTTATCTGTTAAGAATGACAGAATATTAGTGACGCTACCTCCACCATTCCTATAAATATTCATGCGTCTAATCAGCTGGCTCTCGGGGCTGCTGTTGCTTTCCTCAAGAAGTGATGCTGAGACAAAGAATTTGGCATATACCTCAGACTGTCTTTTTAGCCATTTTCTGGGATTATAAATTTGTTCTTCCTTTTCATCTTGTTCATCTTCCCTCTCATGGTGTTTATCTGTTTGGAAATAACTTAGGTCTTCCGAAATCCATTCCAGAGCATTGTACAGGTTCTGGCGTAAGCCTTTTAAGCGGGAGTGAAGGCGTCCCCATGTTTTTTCAATGTCTTTAGGAACGTAATCTGTGATCAGGTATTTCACAAGCTCAGAATGTTCCCCCTCTGGATTCCTGCGAAATACATGGACCGTGGACAAAAATCTAAGAAGACGACATCCTACTTCTACTTCTCCAAAATAGCCAGCGTTGTTCATGCTGTCGCGTTCTGCTTTTGCAGCCTGTTGTGCAGCCCTGAAGCATTTCATAGCTTTAAGAGCCATCTCTATCCTTTGAATGATGTGTTCGGGACTGTCCTCCTGTGTCATTTTATCCACCATGAAACTAAACCATTTTCTGTAGACTTGACCTTCTGTATCTAAAATATAAGAATCATTTGGCAAATGGAATTTTGCAATCCCTGCCCAGTGTTCAGCATCTTCGAATTTTTCGTTGCTGTAATGCAGTCTGGCAAGCTGCTGCGCAAAAAAGGGATCTTTTCCAAGGAGTTCATACGCAGCTTTTAAAACACCTATAGCTTTTTCACAGTCTTCGACTTCACAGACATGTTCAATGAATGGGGAGAAAAGAGTGTCGGTATTGTCACCCCTGCTTCTTTTATCACGTCGAATAAATAGATCTCTGATGAACTTTATGAATTCCTCTCGTCCAAATCTGTTTTCAAAGAGTGTCTTTTCCTGAAGAAGAGTCATTGCAAGTTGACTTTGAGGTTCATCCCCTGAGAGCTGATGCAGAATTTCTTTTGCAACCAGGCAGTGTATTATCCGAACAGATGAAATATAGGTGGTGCTGTCCCTTAGCTCAATAAAAATCATTCTTGCTTGTTCACTCAAGTGACTCTTGAAATCATATGCTCTTGATTTGCTTTCTGTGTATACCCCCAGGCCCAGAAAAGCCTCGCAGTGTGACAGTGAAACATATGAATTAGGTACATAAAAACTAAGCAAAGCCACATAACGCATCAAAAGGGTGTCACGAGAAGAACGGTCTATGCCTTGCAATATGTGTCCTACAAAGTCTCTCACGTATGTTTCATTGAACTCCTCACACATCAGGACAAATGTAAGTATGAATTCTGGCTTGACATCTTTCTGCTTCAGTTTTTCAAGTTTAGTTTTGAACAGACTTTTCTCTGTGTCCGTCAGCTTGTGAGTGACAGCAACTGTGTCCAGTGGAGAAGCCTTGCAAAGCCTTTCGGGGTCATTGGATCGTCTGCAGCACATGAGGATGAAGTAAGGTCTGGGGGAATTAATTTTCCTAGTTGATACAGCATCCATTAACTCATTCCTTAGTTCTTCTAAATAGTCTTCATCATAATCCTCAATCAAGAGGAGCACAGGAAGACAATGACTGAATTCTTTTTCTTCATAATCTCTAAATGCAAGTGCATGCTCACAAACAGTTGCAGGAGGATACGAGGCTTTGATAACAGCACATCTTAAGTCCTTTCTTCTTTTCCATAGAACTTGCCGTGCTATTGTGCTTCCACCGCTTCCAGGGTGGTGAAATATTTTTAGTTTAGCCACAGAATAGTTGAGTCCGCTTCCTTGTAAAATGTCGTCTAGGAGTTTGCTAGCATCCTTACATGCTTCGCGTTCAATGATTTCCCCACAGCGTCTTGTGTCAGCAAGCCAGAAATTTTCCCAGATTATTTTTCTCCCTCGGTAAAAATTTTGTTCCATTTCTTGTATTTCCTTTTCAGTCAGACAATCTAGTTTGATATCATTGCATTGGTCGACACAAAGGATTTCTAGGGAAAAGAGTTTCTCCTCTTCCCGGGAGGGGAGCGTACACAGCCCTCTGGAGGAGACCGGCAGGTGTCTGGGTTGTGCTATAGAAGGCAGCATGGCCTGAATGGTGGTATCGACATGACTTAGTTTCATACCCACGACACTGCATTGCTCGAGTGTCTCAATGCTGCAGGACGTCTGAGCTAAATTAGCCCACTTGTTGTAATTTTCTCTGGACTCCGCGATGCAAACAATGTACTCCGTGCCATTCATCTCTGTATAGAATTCCTGAAAAGTGTCCACAAGTGGTTTCTGCGCTGGTGATAGCAATAGGAAGAGCACGATGAAGGACCGCTTCGGCAGGATTTCATCACAAATGCGAGTAATTGCTTTCTTAAGGTATTTTTTTTTCGTTCTAATCCATGTGTTTTCATCACAAGGTTCTTCGTTCCCGAGGAAGTCACTGCGCCCATTGCAGAATATCCAGCTGGTCTGATCAAACAGGCACAAATGTTTCTGAGCGGGGGGGTTGCCAGTCTTACTTTCATTGGAAAAATCCTGTAAAAAATACAACCTCACCGCATGGTGTTCTTTGTACTTGCTACACAGTCCTGACACATTAGAATCTTCATCGAAGTCAAAGACACAGAAGATGTTCATGTGCATTAAAAAGTTGATGTAGTTCAGATCATTCTTTTCACACCTGTTTGTGACGAGGATGTACCGTAGGGAGTCATCCATGTAGCTTTTGCCATCATTTAGTAGAATTGATAACTTTCTTCCTAAATTTTGAGGTATTTCTGTATGTACTTCTGCACTGGAGAGCTCGGCTTTTTCTCTTGCGACATCCCTGTCCTGTAAACCCTGAATGAAAGTTGCTAGATCGTTGTGCTTCACAGGTTCAGACTTTGCTCCCAGTCTCTGGTAGAGAACTGAAGTTTCTGTCAGATTCACCTTCTTTTTGTCCTCATTGTATTTTGGCAAACAAACTTCAAAAAGTTTGTTCTTTACTAAGCTGGATGTTGGTTCAATGTCAACCTCCACCACAAATCTTTGTTCCTCGGAGTCTTTTGAAATCACTTCAACAAAAACAGGTGGGTGGATACATTTCCTTGCAATTTCTTGTACGTCTTTGGAAAAACATTTTTCTATATAATCTAATGCATCAACGTAGTATTCTCTCTCTTTGACCTTTATGCCAACGATCTGGCCGTGTTTCCAGCCCCTGTCCTCAACGCTGTCCATGACACCAAAATGTATGGTGCCGTTTGTTCGAATGTTCATGCAGGCTGAAGCAAATCTTATCACTTCGCAGGCAAATTTTGATTGCAGTTGATTTTTGTTCAGTTCTGCAGCAGTGGCAAAAGATTTGTATTCATGGCAAGGAGCGATTAAACCATTGACTCCCGATTCTGGAGCAAGAACTCGGTCTTTCACGTATTTGAAATCAGTATTCTGACTTCTGAATGGCCGACAGTTGCTGAGCTCTAAAGCTTCAGCAGAGCTTTGAGGCTGGGAGTTGTTACTCCTCCGTTGCCTCCTGCCAGAAGCAGAAGCTGTGTTATCTCCACTGGGTTTATCTGCTGGACCACAGCTGTCTCCATGGGAGGTTTTCTGGGCAGAGGCGTTTCTGGGTATTCCTGGGTCTGTTTGTGGATCAGTTCTGTCAGATGTTTTGCTGTTGAGATGTTTGGCTGGTTGTGCATTTTCCTGTGGCTGCAGGAGTTCATTTCTCTTGCGGATTAACATGTGGATTTGGCCTTTCTTCATGCCGATGCCTTTGAGGAAAGGCTCATCCAGTTCCATTAGCACTGGACCTGTCACTTCTTCTGCGTGTAGTTTTTCTACATACTCTTTCTTGATTCCAATAGATTCCAGCCAGCACTGGACATGGTTCTCATCCCATTCATTCACAGGTAATGTTTTGTAATCTACAAGTTAAAAATTATGTATTAGTAATAAAAACTAAAAACACGTCAATGTGCTTGACAAGGCATAATAACCTTTGCAGAACTGGCCATGCTGAATGCTAGATTGTTTTCTTTCTACTAGTAGGAGACTCTCTTCTCAAATATGTCGGTTCTGATGACTAAAAGCATCATTAACCTTAATCCGAAGCACTCCTAAGCCATGGTATGAGATGAACAAATCAGTGAAGCAGGAAACTGTCCGTTATTTCTGGTCATGGAAATAACCCAAAATGTTTTGAAGGGAATTATGTGATGAAGTTATCAGAACTGATGGGCTGAATTCTCTAAACTAGAGAGGTTTGGGTAGATTGAGTCTGTTAATTTTCTGCTAAATGAAGACAGCATCAATACAAACCATAAGATGATGTTAAGAGTACTGATCAGTTCCCCGCTACAGATGAACCCTTAAAATACAGATATTAAAAAGCAAATTGTTGCATATAAAGTACAAATTTTCTGAAAGCAACACATACCCATTGCCTTTGTTGCCTTTGATGAGGGAAATCCTGCTGTTAACGAACAAAAACCTAGAGGGGGAAGAAAATAACTGTCTTCAGATTTGCAGTTAATGTTCCTGTGGTAAAGTCTGACTTCTTTGTTCTGTTTCCCAATCCCCTCCCCACCTGTTTGGTCCCAGGTAGTTTCTGTACCTCTAAAGGTGCGGTGTTCCAGCCACACGGCTGCTGTGCAGGGTGCGGAGGGGTCGGGAGAGCACTGGTCAGCGCGGGGCCGTGGTGCTGGTGATGTCCCTCGGTTGTGGAGGCTCAGCTGTGCGCGGGTTCCGCAGGTGCCCGGAGCCCGGCCGGCTCCATCCCCGCAGCTCGTGGCGGCACAACAGGGGCACTCACAGCCTCTGAGCTCGCGTGTAGAAGGAGCAGTCACCACTCAGCCCGGGTCAGAGGTGACTGTGGGCTCTGTGCAAGCTCCACACCGCGCTCGAAAGGACCAGGCTTGTAACGGAGGAACGGCAAGGAGCACTTGCTCCCCAGCAACACGGCTCGGCTAGAGGTGAGCTCAGCAGGAGGCGGCGGTCTGGGGAGGTACTGGGTCTAGGAAAAAGAAGATACGTGGAGCAAGTGCGTATTTACCATTTAAGCACCTGGTGAGCTCTGCATAAGGCTTGTGAGCTGCTGGAGGCGCCAGCGTGGTCAAGAGCTTTGGCTTCAGCGTCTGGAAGGGGAACCTGTTACGGGCCTGCTCTGATGTGCTGTAGTGTGAGTGGATCTGTCCAGAGTGGGTGGAAACAGGCAGGGGATGATGCGGTTGCAGACTCTTTAACCCCCCTGGAAATGGGGCTAAAAATGTCTCTCAAATTCCAGCCTTTTGTGCCTTTGGTCACCACCGCAGTTCCCTGGGCTGGGCTTACCCAGTGCCGCCATGTGCGGTGGCCCCCTCCCTGTCCTGCTGTGACAGCTGACGTCAGGGGTTCAGCGGGGAAACGAAACTCTGCAGAAACGAAACTTTCTGTGGGGAATAGAAACCTGTGTGGTGGAGAGGGGGTTGGGCTGCAGAGCCTGGTTCCGAGGGGTCTGCAGACCCGGCCCCTGCCCCTTTTAAAGAACGGTCGGGGGGGTGACCAGCAATGGGTTTGTGGTTCCCGCAGCCGGCATGTGGGGCTTGGGTACTATTGGCTGTGTGGGTGGCCGGGGAAGAGATGGTGCCGTGGGTCTGTGGGACAGAAGTGAACGCCTCTCACCCCCCGAGCTGCTGAGCAGCCCTTTTCCCAGGGGGATGGTGTCACTGCAGGGGCTTCTCACTCTTCCTAGTCCTGCTTAGCAGCGAAGCGTGCAGCGAATAACCTCCCAAGCATCCCGCTCCCGCCTTTTCTCCCACCTGCCTCCCCACGCAGGAACAGCACGACACAGGGAGCGCTCACCTCACCGGGGGGACCGACCCAGCGCTGCGCTGCCGGAGCGGCCTGCGGGGCCCGCGCTCAGTGCGCCAGCCTGCTGCGGTGCCGGGCTCCGCCAGACCGGGAGTTGTCCTCTGGGTGTTTCCGCTGTGCTCCCGTAGGTCGCTTTTAATTTTTTCTGCTGATATCCGGCAATAAAAGGGTAACTGCTGCTGCTCCGCCGAGTCTCCACCCCTTCTGCCCTGTTTGGCGTTCTGGGTGGTGCTGCCTTTTGAAATCCAGGTGACATCCTCTGCCCTCTGCACGGCTGTGGGGGCACCGCCGCACAATGGTACGTGTCGGGTGCTTGGGCTGGGGGTGTGCTGGAGTCTTTGGTTTTGTGTTTTTTTTTCTTTTTAAAACTAGGGAGCTCATCCCCACCCCACTTACTGCCCACCCTCCCATCCACCCGTGGGCTCCAGACCAGCTCACCACAGTGAACAGTGGTTACGAGGTGCGTGTGTGGTTGTTCCCGGGGCACAGAGCAGCTGTGCTCCTACCTGTGCCGTGAGGGCACTCAGCCTGCTGTGCTCCAGCACACAAAGCTGCATTACAGATCGGCTTTTTTTCCTGTAAATCATGTGGCTGGTTGTCAACTTTTAGTTTCACGCAACAGATTTTTATACGGATTACAGTACTGCGCAGCAACAATTTTTTTGCAGCGTGCACTCACTCCAGCCTTTTTGTGTTTGTTCGCCTGACTCAGCCACCAATGTGTAGGTGTGGCTGTTCTGGGAACTGAGAAGAAATGAGCTTCCTGGGACTTCAAGGAGGCTGGATGCTCACCCCACCCCAAGACGTGAGTGTGTGTGTGACGAGCAGGGTGCCGGTGGTTTTCGAGCAGGGTGCCGGTGGTTTTCGAGCAGGGTGCCGGTGGTTTTCGAGCAGGCTGCTGCTCGGACACAGGCAGGTGCATTCGGTTGCTGCAGGCCCAGTGCAGCTGTAGCTGCGTTACCCCTCCCTGCTCCCCAGCTCCTCTGTCAGTCCACACAAGGCCACAGTCCTGCTTATATTGGCACTAAAAGCTGTGTTTGGGTGGGTTTTGTTTGTTGGGGGAGTGGGGTGTGGGGTGTGGGGGAGTGGGGTGTGTTTTTTCATCTGAGTACAAGTCTTTATTTAGTGGATTTATAAAATAACATTACATTACAAAAATATGAAATAAGCTTTGAATATTCTTAGGTAAAAACTACCATTATTTTTTTTCAAGCTTTAGAAACATGTAACTTGCACAGTTGGCATCTTAGGTAAATTGCTCTCATACATTGCAAAACTAGGGAAAAAAACTTCCCTTAAAGTATCTCCAGAAAAGTAGCTGTACATACCCAATCATACGCATTACTGTCAATAATTTATTACTTTAAGACACAATGGCACAGTCATACAAATTCCCATTTTGTAGGTTTTCCTTTAATAATTTCATTGTAAGATGCAGTATCACTTTCCTCTGCCAGTTGTTATGATTAAATATAGACACAAACCCAATTAAGAATGATTTGGCATGCGTTATACTTGTACCACTTGGATTTGATACCACGTTGTAGTAAAAATTAAATAAATATAAATATGTTAAATAAATAGATTGTAAAACAAAACCCCACTAATATTAGAATTCAGCATTTCTTCACCCTTTGCGCACACTTAATGCTTTGTCACAGCTTTAGGGCTGATGAAAAGAAATACTGCATCTTCAAAACACAGGCTCACGTGGATGTAATTAGCAACCCACACAAACAGAAAATGGGGTTCCTCTACAGCTTTATCGCACCCGTCACAAACACGGCCTCTCCTTTCACTGTTCTGTATGTCTCTCGTCATTTCCTATTTAACTCCTTTTTCCCCAGAACTTATCTTACCTCTGGCTCTGCCACTGGGAACCCTTTTTACAAGGAACACTTGCAGTAGATAATGACTCACCTTCCTGTGTAACCTCATCTGGGTGTTCCTGCTCCACGGGGGGATTGCACTGGATGAGCTTTCCAGGGCCCTTCCAACCCCTGACATTCTGGGATTCTGTGTAACCTCTCACAACTGCCACCAGGGGATTGTTCTGAAGTTACTTGTGTAGATCTGATACTGTGATTTAAGTCAAGGACTGTTCAAGCTCTTCTGTGAATACTGGTACATATTTAAACAATGAGGCTTATTTTCCAAGTAGGTAAACCTTTAACTGATTTTTCAAGTCAGCATTTTTAGAACTATCTATCTGCTCGAGTGTGAGAGAGTAGTTTTCTGGGGTAGTACTAATTAAGCAGAAATTGTACTCTACTGTTTTTTTGGATAATCATGATTCCCTTTACGATCACTGAGGGGTGTCTACTGCATCGTGTGCCAGTAGTGCAACGGCAGGTTCTGATGATTTGCTATGACTAAAAGGTTCCTTTTGCAGATCCCAGTCCCTAGTAAATCCATTATTTCAATCACTGTATTTTGATTCTTTGTGATAAAACGCATCGGTTGTAAAATCACGTACAGTACAGGGATGCTGGGTGACGGTTATATCCAGATTTTGCTCTCTGTTTTCACTGTCCTGGAAACTGCCCTGGACTAAGTCCAGCAGCAGGGTTCTTCGCTTTGCTGAAGTTACCGCTCGCCCCTTGGGCTCCTTCCACCTCCTGACCCAGCGCAGGCAGAGGTACAAGGCACTTTTTGGAGGCTTGGTTTCTTCAAAGAGAGAAAATTCAGCTCTTTGATCCCATTTTCCCTGCTAAAGGCAGGCCTGTTTCACAGCCCTGCGCTTGCAAAGTTGGTCCCAGAGCAGAAAGCTCCATCCTTCTCTCAAACAGTATCTCCTGCAAGGCTCAGCTCTGCAGTGTCCTGATCATAGTAATGCTGGAACAGTCTTTCGTGGCAGCAGATCCGCATAGCGTGGTAGGTGTGGAGCAGCAGGTGAGGGAAACGAGCTGTAAAGTAACATACAAATTCATCGGGGATGGAGCCCAGGGTCTCCTGCACTTCGGGAGGCAGCTCTCTGTAGTGGTGCTTCTGTGAAGGCAAAAAGAACAGGAAGAGTTCAGTCAATGTCCCAGGATCTGCAAGATACAAGGTTACTTTGTCCATGAAAATGCATCAGTCCATCCTAAAGGAGCTCAATACCTAAACCAAGGTACGACAGACAGACTGGCAACAAACAGCAAAGGGAGGCAGACCCAGGGCTGCGTGTTGCTTACAGAAAGAAATCCTCACCTTATTTCTCATTGCTCTCAGTAGATCCCGGACTGAGCCTCCTTTATAGGATCTGAATTTTCGAAGATCTGCAAAAGAAATTACAAGATCTTATTGTTTTGATGCACTTTTAGTTGCTGATCTCAAAAGTCAGGTATGCATGCCCACAGTCACATATCCTTACAGGCATGTTTCAATATATATAAGTACTTTAATTTGAAGAAATACTTTGCTGACAAGTAAAGGTGCCAAAACAGCGTTATCCTTATTTTCCTGTCCCAGCAAACCGGGAACAGCAGGTAATTCCTTCCCATTCTGATAAATACCATCTCTTACCTGTCTGAAGAGGAACAGTGATGTGCTGTCTCCAGTCCATTTTCACCACCTCTCTTCCGCCTCTTTCTAACTGTTTCACTATTGGACCATCTAAAGATTCTTTCTCTATCCGGTCACTGACATCCTGGAAGAGACACTCAGGTTATTTCTAGTTTCATTTCCAAGATTTTCACAACAATTTATAACTGCTTCTTCTGGCCAGGTACAGCCTGTCCTGATAATGGATTATGCTTGGGACTGGGACACAGTAGGGTGTGGATTATATTGGCTCAACCATGGACAAAGCCAGAAGAGCCTGAATTTAAGATCTGCAGAATGTCTACAGGAGCAGAAAGGATTGAAAAGGTCAACACAAACCTGAAAAAACTGGAGCTGTTTCTCTAAGCTCCAAAAGAAGGGGTGTTTCAGCACGCAGCTGGCAGACGGACGTTTCTGAGGATCCATGTTTATCATCTGCTCTATTAAATCACGAGCGACTATGTCTTCTGCAAGGAAAACAGTGATAGTTCTTAGGCTGTGGAGAAATCTCTTGTACTTCAGAAAATCATTATGTTCTCTACTTTCTCCAACAGCTCAAATACCACCCTCACAGATATGCTGAGCAACCAACAGAAAGTCACGAGTGTTGGATCACTTCAGTACTTTCCTACCCTTTAAATACATGAAATAACTCTACAGTGAAGCTTGCAGGGTTGCAAATTACTTATCCTAGAGATGCTTTGGGGTTCCAATTTTAAGAACTGTAGCAGCTTTACTTCACGAGTACTTTAGGAATGCAGCTTTCAGCACTTGCCAGGGTCAAAGCTGTGTAATTTCTGTTGGCATTTTAACACCCATAGGAAGTTCACTAAACTCTGTAGCACTTTACGTTTACCATACTTTCCTTACCGTGCCTCCCCGCACTGAAGGACTCGAGGCTGTAAGCACCCAGCAGAATGTTGGCTTGCCGCTGCAGAGATTTGCCGAAGGGATGGCTGCCGTCAGATACCACGTAATAAAAGACGCAGCCAGCTGAAAAGATGTCCACGGTGTATGTCTGCAAGTAAACAACCTTTAATAGCAATAACACTTTTTTTCCCCCCCCCTGAAGACTTTCATTATCACAGGGTGGTTATTTTGTATCTAAGAAAAAAACAATCCGAAGACTTACGGGGTTCTCTTTGCAATCTTCACTCAGCATCTCTGGGGCGATCCAGCCCTCGGTGCCCGGCACGCCCGAGCGCCGGCTGAAGCTGTGCCTGCCCACTGCCAGCTTCTTGCACAGGCCGAAGTCCGAAATCATGGCTTTGACCTTCCCATGGGCGTTCGGCATCGAGATGAGGATGTTATGGGGCTTCAGGTCCCTGTGGACTATTATAAACGCCCATTTAACCACTCCAGGCAATCCCAATGATATTTGTAACTTTTTAACTTATTTGCATTGCAAACCTTTCACAAAGCTGAATCACTGCTTGCTAAATCAAAGTCCTGACCTTAAAATATTGCCTTCAGTAAGGGCTCATCACTTTTTTATTCCATCACCACTAGTCATCATGTTTTATGACCTCTCTCCAGAAAATGCACTGCCCTGAACAAATGGTAATGATGGGCCTGTTTACTGCAGTGCAGCAGAACGGCACAGGGACAAGGCCAGTATCAAACAACAGACACAACTGCTGCCAGCATCAGGTGGAGCTGCTGCACCTCCCTTCCTGGCCTGAACAAACCAGTTCCCAGCACCGGACCAATTTATTTTCTTTTTTTTAGTTAAGAAAATGTATTGAAATGAGACATTCTTACCAATACTGAGGGAGTGCAGGTAAGCAAGACCAGATGTTGTCTGTTGCAGGAGAGTGATGGGCTGTAAGCCATGGTGACTGAAGGCCTTCTGTTCAACATACTATAAAATACAACAGAAAAACAAGAGATTCAGCCAAAACACCATGTCTAAATTGCAGGTTAATGCTAGCTGGTAACACACATTAAAGCATTTTTGTTCTGGCTAAAGGTGATGATCTCTAAAATACCATTCAGAGCTACAGTTCTATGCAGCGCTGTGCTCCAGCAGCAAGAGTAGCACATCTTCGAAGTCCAGATGGTAGGACGGGGTGGGTGACCAGAAGGGAGCCCTCCACAAAAAGGAAAAATCAAAGGACAACGTCTGTCCTTCAATCAGTGCAGGGTTAGGGCCATCTTTCTAAAGGTCTAAAACCACCCTGTTGTTGGAGTGTGCAATTGTTGCAGAACATCTGCAGCAGGCACTTCAGCAACGCACGCTAAAGGAAACCAAGGGCCTTCCAGGGAGACTGTCACAGATTCGTAGGTTTGCAGGTGACCCCTCACCTCCTGTAAGGTGGCAGCGCACAGCTCAATGGCGATGTACTGAAACTGCCGGTCCTTCTCCGTGCAGAAGTAGCGGATCACGTTCGGATGCTCGTCGGACTCGCGCAGCAGCTGCACTTCCCGGTCGGCGAAGCTGAAGCACTCGGGAAGAATTCTTTTCACTGCAACATCACGGTTATCAAATGTGCCCCTGCAAAGAGGAAGGAAAACCACATCATCCTTTTACACAGCGTTTTTGTAGACAAAGCATGTAACAGTGCGTGACAACAGAAAACATTTAACAGAGGCATATTAAAGCATTTCTCATGCTGGAAACAGATGCATTTGGTCATTAAACATTTCTAAGGGAATTAAAGTAGTTTTTACTAGGGAAGAAACTGCATGAAAATAGTCCAGACACATGCAAAGTACTTTTTCAAAAGTTTAATTTCTGTTCATATTAGATATGTGGTCTTTAAAAAAAACCAACAAAACCCTAATGCAAATAAGACATTAATTGGCCTATTTAATGTTGAAAACACATATTGTCTTTTACCTGTAAACAATTGTCCCTTCAGCTCCATGTCCCAATACATCCTTTGGGTTAAACGAAATCTTGCCAACCATCACTCTGTTTGCGTCTTCATCTGAACAAAAAACAAGAACCAAAGACTGGTTTAGGATGGGTTAAGTTGGCCCTTTACAACTGCACATCCTTCTGGGCCAGTTTGGTAAAGTCTTTTTGCTCACGTTTAAATTAACAACACGCATGATCAAATAAACATCTGCATTTCAGTATTCATGCTGCATAGGGAAATGCTCTCTGGTGAACAAATAATCCAACATAGAGAGTCAAACACATGGTGCACACAACACCTGACTCGAGACAGAATGAGAGACTGGTGGTTCTCAGAGAAACTCTTTCTAGAAAGTTCTGTAGATGTCTTGCTGAATCTGGGACATGCTGACTGACAGTTCCAGAGGTGGTTACTGGTGGTTCCCCTGAACGGCCTCTGGGGGGACTGGAGAGTGCGCAGGAGCATCAGGCAGGAAGGCTGCACTGCCTAATCCTTGTATCTTGATTCCAGTTTATAATATTTTATTTAATTTAAACTCTCCCTAGAACCTCCCTACCTGCTATAAGAATATACTGCCATGGACAACGTCATTGTTCAGATGGCAGTTAAAAACTGAATGTTTTTCCTCAAGCAAATAATCCTGCTCAGAGTCACCTGCATGGTGCTTTGCAAATGGTCAGACCAAAGGAGAACAACGGTCCTTTTCAGCTTTCTGATCTGTGAAGTAGCATCAAGAAATATTTTAATAGTTGTGCTGTATCACCACACAGACTGCGGAAATACAGAGATGCACAATAAAAGACACTGGATCAACTTTACCTCCCTCTTCTTGCTCAGTGGAGATGCAGCTCCCAACGTCGGATGTGGAGACGCTGGAGTAGGCAGAATGGTTTGACGCTCTTGGGGACAGATTTGGGGTGCTGGCAGCTGAGTTCTCGGGCCGGCCGCACAAGGTGTCTGAGAAATCCGCCTCTGGGGACAGGTCGCTGGGAGCACCGAAGGGCAGCTGCTGCTGCTGCAACAGCTGGATCTTCTCTTCCAGCTGATGCTGCCTCTGTTGCTGCTGATGTACGCTCTGCGGGAAAGGACCACAGCTCTGTCAGCAAAGTTACTTATCGTCACGTCACAAAAGGAAACTCTACAGCTTATTGGGGTGGCTACACCCGAAAGGTGGGAGAAACACTCTCGTGTTATGACACTATCAGGCAAGGAGGGTGGGGAACGCTTTCGCTTTCATTCTAATTTTCCATTGCAAAGCTGAGACATCACACTGGTTGGTTAATGTGGCAAAAGCTAACTGTTAATAGGTTGACTGGGTGTCATTAAACCACAGATAAAGGTTTTGATCCCAAAAGCCAGAAAATCCGACAGTGGTTCAGGTAAGGAAAAGAGAAGTGAAGCCAATGGTGTTAAGATCATGTCCGTGAAAAGCGTTAACATACACAAAAAACAGAATCAGTAGGATGTAAAAGTCTCCAGAGTTGTCACATACGCCTGGAGAAATCACTGTTATATCAAATTTGCATCTTTTGTTACCCCCTGCATGTCTGTGAGGAAGGAAATAATTCCCCTGTAGTGTGTTACTTTCTAACTCCTGGATCATTTCTTGGGCTGTAAAATGTTACTGGGTCTCCCAGAACTCAAAAGCACACGAAGCTCAGTCAGCATTACCACTGGATAAGCGATGATAAAAGCCACCCAGCCCACAAGCAGGAAGGTGCTGAGGATGATGGTGGCCATGTCCTTCAGCATGGAGTCCACGGGGGCCTCTGGCCGAGGGACAGGCCGAGCAGGTTTCTCCTCGATATCCTTGGGAGCAGCGGGAGGCACGTCTGTCGAGGACCCTTCAACCATGTCAATAACCTAAAAGGCAGAGGAAACTCTGTTAGCTCAACATCTCCACAGGTAATGGAGCAGTTATGCACTCGTCTTTCTGCTCAAGAATTTGTAATAATTTCTAATCCTACCAAAGTCAAAGGAAGTTTTGTATGTTGAAAAGAAAATCAGCGGAAAGCCCTAATTCTGAAATAAGGAATGATACATCATACCAGTGATACTACGTGCTAAATACATTAAAATATGACACAAAAAGTGTGAAGTAATTCCACGTAGCTTTTCTTCTGAGTCCTTCCCCAACATTCTTCAATCACTCAGTAAAATGATACTTCTCATCACAAACCTCTTCAATAGCGGCTTTGTCAGAGTCAGCTGGAATCACATTTTCAGGCCTCTTAGGTAAGTTGCTTGGGAATTTCTCCAGGATCTTCGTAGGAGCAGACAATGGTGTTTCATGGTGCCCTTTAAATAAAACACATGTTGAAATAATAAGTTGTCGCTTTTTAGGATATATACCCTTGATTTGAGCATCTTTCCTGAACAGCATATATAAAACTTGATTTACAAAAGGCTTGAGAACATCACAGAACAAAAGCTCAGGTTTTGTTTCCCTCTGTTCTTCCCACGCACTCACAGGCAGAGTCACCACAGGCCTGAAGGCTCTGTGCTCAAGCCCTGGCTGTGGATTTGGTTCCTGGCCAGCGGAACGCACCGTTACGAGGCTTCAGTAACTACTGCCTGAGTTTGGGCACCACCGTGACTGATTTACAGCAACCGAACTCCAGCGCTGAGTGTTGGATCAGAACTGGCCACCAGACGGCAACGCGATGCCGCACGAGTGGGGCTGCACCTCACTCACACACCTATTAAAAGCCAGTCGTTCCAGTAGCTCAGTTTGTTCTTTTCTTTCAGTCTGCCCGAAAACTTCACATCCGTGCTGGGGGTGATGACGCACTCGCCGTTGTCTTCAATCGTGACTCCTTCTGTTTTTGGACCCTCCAGTAAGGGGATGGCGCTGCCGCGGGGCTAGAAAGAGATTATTGTTACAATTAAGGAAGCACGGTGTCCCTGAAATATTTAAATAGGCAACTAAATTAACAAATGGAGGTCAGAATTACTGGGTGAGCAAAAATTACTGGCAGCAAAGTCACTATAAGTAAACGGTGTCATTACGCCCTCAGCAACGGCCTCAGCAACCTTGGACATTAGACCTGAGTTACGCGTTGCCTGGGAGAGGAGATTACTCTCTCTTTTTTTAGAAAAGTTAAACAGGATCTTTATTTCCTACCTGGGGAGCCACAGCATGAGCAAAACAAAACTGATGCAGTTTCCTATCTACGTGGAGTTCCTTTGATGAACCAAACAGCAATTTTACCACTAACCACAACGCACCAACCCCACGGCAACCTCTGGACGCCCCTCAGCTTGCCTGGCACAACTCCCCGTGAGCTGCAGCCACTCTGCAGCTTTTGAAATCACTCCTGAAACGTGGCCATGCATTTCAAGGCTTTCTGTTAATTGTTTCATGACATACTGAATTTGCTATGCATTTCTTGACAGCAATCTGCAATTTAACCCCAAATTTCTGTACATGTACAGCCTTCAGTGGTTTATTTTCTATTTTCATCAGATCCCTTTGGCAAAGTTGTCTGTTTTAGTATGTATTTTAAAGTATGTCTCCTTTTCAACTCTTTTTAAACCCAGGACAGCTCTAGCTCTGTACGGGCACTTTTCAGCAGGGGTCATTCAACTCCTGCAGCTCCCAACTTACCACAACAGTTACTCCTTCATGCACCATGGATGGCGACGCATACAGACTTGTGGAGTATTTCCCTACGTATAGAGTCGGTCTGGGAAAAAAACAGTAAGTGTTAGAAAGAAGTAGACAAATGGACGTTTCACCATCTAGGTAAAACCTTGGCAACACAATCCTGCAGAAATAATGCGTTAGTTTCTTAAATCATCAATATTTATATCTTGAAAAGCTTGGATCTGTGAAATTATTTTAAGTACTGCTGTACTACGAAACCATTATTTTTATTATGAAAGCATTATTAGTTGATTATTCACATCACAATTACTCATTTGACATAATTCATGTCCTATTTCTGCACTATTTGATAACTGGTATTTGGCAAAATGCTATGCACCTTTTTTATAATGTGAAAGGCTTCGCATTATAAAAACAATTCCATTCCATATTCTAAGAAAATATTCAACACAGAACATTTGATAAAAGTTATAAGTATACACTTCGTAAGTTTATGATAGATTTTGGTTTTTGGTCTCTGACTTTAGACAGTAAAAGATCAAAGATGTTATGAAATAACGGCTGGAGAACTAGAGCTGCCTTTACGTATTTTCACCATCTTGAAACCTGTAGAACAACCCTTAACTGAATGTGCATAAATAAGATTTTACTAACAAAGCTCTGTTGAACAGACAGAATAACAGGAATACTGGTGCTCACGTGAGTTTGCTCTTGGTCTCTGTTTCCTTTGGGAAAGGATATTTCCACTTGGTAATGTGTCCAACCTCCCCGGACATGAACGTCAGGTAGCGCAGCGTTTCTATCCCCACGTTCGTGTGCATGACCTTCCGCAGCCCCTCACGCTGCCAGATGTAAAAAGCCACCACCGGAGAAGCGTAATTCTGAATCCACAGCACGTCCCCGGACTCGCTGTCCACAGTCACCACCAGCCCGTCTCCATTGGACACAAAGTGGGACATTTCTACAATATACAAAGACACAGATTACCTGGATTGCTGCAGACAGGCGATTTTAATAAAAATATTAACAGGTCGAGCCTCATGTAACATGAGACCTTACACTGCAAAAGAATAGCTGATGAGCACATCAGTCATCAGAATTAGGATGATAAAAGTTCAGTTGCAAAGCAGTAGCATTACAACAGCTTTTGCTGAGTGTGCACCACAGTTCCGGTTTGCTGCCCCTCCTGCCATTTGTCACTACATTTTGAAGAATATCTTCCAGAGCTGCACCTCCTTAGATTCGGTTTCCCTGAAGTTATCTAAAGAGTTCTAGATATTACAGCACGTATAGGATAAAAACTGGAAGATGCAAATCAACTGCACAAAAATCAGACAGGCGGGCTGACCTATTAATTATGGAAAAAAATCAGAATATTGATATGCAAAACCCACAGCAAATATGCAGGGGGGGGAAAGACAAAAAGAGACAGCAATTAAATTCTTACTGTATTTTATGTCTTCATCAGGCAGACTAGCTGCATAGTCAAAATAAGTGGCATTCCATCGCAGCTCCTTCTTCTTGGTGTCATACATTGTGATCGTGTACTCTGTTAAAAGATACACAGTCTGTGAAGCAAAAAAACCTATGAGAGAATAGAATCGATCACCTCAAATGTGAGACTCCTCCAAACACCACACACAGCACTTCCTGCTCTCTGCATTTCGTTTTCCCAGCACTCCTGACAAACGAACATTTAGTAGCTGTTAAAGATAATCCTCGACCCGCTCCCTGCAGAGTTACTGCCCACGTTACCAACATTTTCTTTCACTGCACAACTTCTTCTGATGTAGTCTGGTTTACTTAAAAGTTTCCAAACCCTGCATTCTAAAATTCAGCATATCATGTTCTGTAACTGAACTATCACACTTGAAGAACACATTAATACAAAGGTTAAAAACAAGACTATAAGACTTATTCTTTTTACTAGCCAACGCCTATATGGTGTTTGTTGGTCTAATTGTAACAGTTCTTTAGAATACGGCATTTGTAATGTCAGTGGATATGCTATATCCCCATTTTCTTCAAACGGTTTCTATAGGAGCTGTATGTTACAGAGCAGACGGGCTCACAGCTGCTGCTGGAATGCTCCAGTAAATACATTTTGAATGCCACTTAGTCAACAAGAGTCATGGACCGTGCCTGCTGCCAGTTTAAATAAACACATTTCTACTCCCATAGTTACTAATTTTTCTGTGTGCAGCCTAAAATAATAATTTACAGAAGTTTTTCTAAGAAATAAACGTGAAAACCTGAACTGATCACAAGGTCATTTGTTATGATCCTAAACTTTAAAAACGACAACAACAAATGTTCTTCTAAGCTGCAGAAAAAAAAGCACATGACCTGTTCTCCCGAGATACAGGAGCGATGCTGATGGGCACAGACTTTCTGCAAAGGAGGAAGTCAAGGTTTGCTGTTTCTCCCCAGTCAGGAGGTCAATCACGTACCAAATATCCTGCTTTTTACCTGAAATGATAATTTAAGCCACATTACCATTCAGTTGGAAAACTGCACTTCCATCAAGCTTTTCAGTCTTTTTTCTTTAGCAGGCTCGTGAACTTAAAACAATTCTGATAGGCTCAGTTTCATCATTTAGCATTATTGGCCGATCCCAAATATTGACAAGAGAATTAAACACAATATTTAGAATGGTAAGTACCATTGGCTGAATTATTTTTTCACACCGATAAAAATCTAAGAGAGTTCAGAGTGTAGGAGACCCCAGGAGGCAGCAGAACAGGGGTCTGAAGTGCTAATGTTGAAGGGCAGTAGGTGGAAAAAAAATGTGAGAGCCTAACACGTTTTGAATTAAGGACTGTAATCCCAACAGCCCACTCAAGACTACGTGAGCCATGACTTAAATATTTCTTTGACACTAACACATATAATTAGAAGCTTCAAATCAACATTTTTCATTCCCTTAGTGCAGAGACAGAAAGCTGAGAATGACAAGTAGGTATTGGCCCTTCAGGAGGTTAAAACCCAATACTAAGTGCATCCTGATCCTTCACACATATACTCTTGGGGGAAGTAATAACTGTCCCTCCTTTTCCCTTTCTCCTCCCACATCCATCTGCAACTAGAATGAGTCAGGACAGTGAGACATACATTTGTTATTATTCGTAATATAAATGAACTGACTGTATCTCGGGTAACAGAGGATGTCCAACCGTGTTGCAATGGGATTTCTAATTTAATTATAATTGTCAGGCAATCAATGCCATAAGTTTAAGAAAATTTTAAGCAGAAGTCACTTTTTGTTGAGAGGTAGCATCTCAAGAAACCAAATAAATCCATACAGGCTATTTACTGCTTAGAAAAGCTTTATTCTCCTTCAGGAGAAGTTGTTTTTTAATCTTCAAACAGTAATTGAATTCTATATTAATCAGATTTCCTGTCATCAGAAAGGTTTGTGAAAAAAACTGTAATTAATACCTAAAACAAAGCATATTTCCCTGCAGTCTCTCTGGGACTCTCTAAATTTTATAGTCACTGAATATATTACAATCTAAAAGAGATTAAATTTGAGCTCACCCATGTACAGGATCCCATCTGAACTGCGACAGGGAGATGCCTGCACCAGCTCTGGGATAGTGAACGGCAGTTTCTAGGGAAACAAAAAACAATAAAAGCTTATTCACGTTGGTGTGATAGTCTTCATGTTTGTTCACAGAAAACTTCAGAAATCTCCAATGACAGTTTTATATTGTTTGTTTGCATTATTGCAGTGTCTGAGAACTCAAAATTTCAGGTCAGGGCCCTGCTCTGCAAACCCAGACCACAAAGTCTGTCTCAGTGAGTTTACACAAGCAGAAACACAGGTAGCTGCCTGCAGCTGAGAGGTTTGGAGGCCAAGACTCTTGTTTTAAGGTCAACCAGCATCACTTATAAACTGTCTGCGCTTCAACATCCTGTGGTTTAATTGCCTCACCTAAAACACATATACAATAGTTCTCCACAGGACTGTACGGTAACACTGATAAAGGCCGGATATCTTCATACAAGTGAAACTGCTGAGAGGGCAAAGCATCAATCTGCGACTGACGAGTTCCTGAGACGGCGCCAAGCCTGGACCACTCTTACCGAACGGGCGACCATCCTTACTAAGCTTTAAGAGACTTACTGGGGTGAGGCCACAAGCTGCGCCAAAGATCAGTTTACTTCAATATACTAAAATTACTCTGGTTTGCTTAAAACTTTTATAACAGTGACTCTAAACAGACATTAATTCAAAATGAGAGGAGATTAGCAGAATGAAGAAATAGGTTCAAATAAATTGCTGCTTCCTGGATTCACCCAGGAAAAGAACCAAGAATCATTTTGTAAGTTATGATCCGGCTGTACTGGGAGGTGGGGGGAGCGGTGAGTAAATACTAAAATATTTGACTAATATTAAAGTTCTTAAGGGAAATCACAGCAGCTGCCAGAGAAGAGAAACTTGTGGGAAGCCAAACGCTTTACTGAGTATCACCATGAAGTTCAAAAATAAAAGTCAAATGTTAGCTCGTATCTGTGGGGTACACGGATTGGTGATTATTTTGAAAAGGTTCAGCATTTTTGTCTGCTTACTAAATCTTATCATGACAACTTCTAAAGGTGTCGGCAGACCCTGGTTTTTGGCCAGTCTGACCGAGCTTTTCCAAGAAACTGATGCACTTCCCTTAAACAGTAAAAAACCCTTACAGTACTGTGAAGAATGAAGAAAGTTCCCTTGGGGAGTTCCCTTAGCGTTCACGAGAGCCTGATTAGGGCACTTTTCCAAAATATTTTAAAAATATATACTTACGGTCAAGCCTTCATTATTCTTGCCACCAAGCGTATACAAACTGCCATCATTTGGGTCTGGAAGAAATGCTGGCCTAGAATTTAAGCAGCAATTATAAATGATTAAAAGCGTAGTGTACTTCTCAGAGAACAGAAAAGCAACTGGCTTTACAGACAAGTTCATCTGACAACAATTTTTTTACTTTGTATTATCCATTTTTTGAAGTTTCATTTATTAACTGCGAAAATGAAAAAAGATAAAGTTTCAGAACTGATATAACATAAGATTACTAATGCATTTGAAAATTCAACGATCCAAATGTGACAGGCTTTTAAAATGCCACAGAGTTAAAACCAAACAAATAAACAAAACCAGAGAGCATAAGGAAGGCAAGGAACAATAAAAGAGTTGCCAGAACAGTGTAAATTTGAGAGGTAAAGGCAACCCCCCACCGAAACTACAGAAGAAAAACCCAACCCCAACATCAAACACCAACCACAAAAGAGAAATGATGTTACTACTGACTTCAGAGTTAAAGCCCCACATTTTCTGATGAGATTGCAGTGCAGAGCACTACTCTGAAGTAGCAGCCTGAGGGTTCCATCTGCAGATTCTGGTGGTGGTGGTGGTTGGAGTTCCCTGCGCTTCGCTATTTTTAGTCTTTTATTTGAAGAGAGTAAATCTAAAACCTGGAGATCACTCCCTGGCTGTTTCTGTCATTTCAAAGCTGCTCAATTAAGACTGAGGCACAAGTAACACACTCGATCTCTAAACCTGAGCAAGGGCTTGAGAGAACACTCTGCAGGTAGGGTATTTCTTCTTAGCGCTACATATAAGATAATTATATGCAGCTAATTATATCCTTTATTTATCCTGCTCCCTAAACCACCTTAAGTTGACGTATGCAAATCATGCAACTTTTCTAGAACACAGATAGTTTTGGTTTAAACCAAATTTCAAGATGTCAGTGAAATCAAGCAAGCGGTAAATGGGAAAAAGGAAACAGACTTACTCTTCCACATGTATTGGCACCTGGAGTACAGGATCTGCATAAACAGAAAAAAAAAAGTCCTAATATTGGCAATTCAATTCCTTGAACACCAGACACAGGACTAGTCAGGCCTGCAACAACTTCCTCCTTTTCAAAAGGCTGAGGCACAGAGTGGCCACTCAGCAGCCTCAACCATCGCCTGTTTGGTTGTGAAATTAGGTTTGTAAAACTGGAAACTACAAAGTACCTGAGAAGTTTTAAACCTTCTCAAGTTCTTTGCTCAGTTTTATCCACAATATCGGACCAATATGTGATTCACTTCCCCACATGAGGCTATCACAACGAATGAGCACAAACTGATGGAAGAGTTTATTTTCTGAAGTGAAAGGAATTCTCTTCACTACAAGCACCATCCACCTGGGCAGGCAGACTGTGGAGAACCATTTCTCTACATTTTTAGCTACAGGGGTGATGTAAATTTTCTTAACACTTTCATGATCTTGAACTAAGGTTGTAGGTCTGCGAAGACACTTTGAAGACGGGCAATGAACTCTTCACATTCACTTTCATGTGGTTTGGGACATATTCCAACTTTATTTCAAAGTTTGTTTTGAAACAAGAAATCACGTGGAGATAAAAAGAGACTCTTGAGTTTAATTTATCATTGTCACGTCTTAAAATAGTTTTCATATGCTTTAACACAGCCTAGTAAAAGAATGAGTTGGTTTATAACCGAAATCGCCTTTTGTTCCACAACGGGTCAAACGGAAAAAGTTATTGCAAAATTCAGAGAGCTGAGGCGTTCTCTTCTCGTCAACAGCTCAGCACTCAAGCGTTAACACGCTGAGGCTGGATGCGTAATCCTGCTTTCAAAACTTCCCTGAACTGCAGTTCTCTGTTATTAGGTAAGTGGTTCTAATAGGCCCAATCTGTTCCAATACCAACAACAGTGATAACCACGGAACAAAGCACTAAGTATTCCGTATCAGAACAAATGCTTTATAGAGAAAATGTGATAAAATTGTGATAAAAATACATCAGCCTCTCCCTTAAACTTCCATTCCCTGTAGCAGAGGAAAAGCCAACTTCTTGCAATAAACCTAAATAAAGCTTTTTGGTATGATCCTGTCCAAAAGCTGCCCCCTTTCTAGACTAAGTAAACACTGTCACTCAGAGCCGACGGCTCCTTTTATTGATCAGAGATGGCACCAAGAGCCTTTTTTGGTCTCTGATCTTCAATGTGTGCTACACCCTTTCAGTACAATGTTTTTGTGGGGTCACAGCAGGAAAAAGGGTGCCTCTCAGAAATGTGGGGGAGGAGGAGTGTGGGTTCTTTCTATGAACTTTCCAAAGCCCAAGGAATGAGCAGCGTCAGTTACCTGGTCACTGAAAAATCCTGAGCTGTCAGACAGCGGGACCCACAGAAGCCAACCAGAAATGAAGGTATTAAGCACCCTCAACAAGCAGGGCTGTGATCTCGCCACATACAACCGCAGGGAGTGCAGCTTTATTTCTGAACTGCCAGACAGTCCTGTTACTGACTGACCTGCTTTTTCTGCCTGCTTTATGGGGAACACGAGCACCCAGACTGCTGCTCCTGCAGCACCACATGAAGGCAGGAAACCCAAACATACTATTGTGGTGACAACCACCGGCTCACTTACACTCCAAACCTAAGATAAGCTTCAGTGCTAAATTAAAACAAACAACACATGGCAAGATTCTCCTGTTTGTTTAAGTACTGCCTGATAATGAACACTGCTTTGGTTTTTTCCCCAATGAAAATAAAACGTGTATGAATTACTCTTTGTTAAATGCCTTGCTGCCTAAGTGCAGCAATAAAACGTTCTCTTCCTGATGAATGCCGTTGCAGCGTTTCAGGAGACGGCCACAACTTCTCCAAGTACGTGAACCACAACACATGGTTCATCGTCTGATAATCAGGGTAAAACGGCACCTGCAAGACCAGTGCTTGCAATGCCCGCCACTTCCCCCTGGGGAATTATAGCAATACAAGCTCATTGCTGACAGAGAGCGCACCCAAAAACTGTGTTCAGACACTCATTTAATACTGAATTCTGCACTATTGAATGTCTTCAGGGATTTAGCACAGCAAGATGCAAGGACTTCCACAGCTATTAGTTTCTAACACTGCTGCATCTTTGTTGGGCTTCCCACCACAGGGTGGCCACACAACAAATCTGCAAAAATAAAACCCCTCCAATTACAAATTAATTATCCAATTTATATGTACAGGCCTTGTTCCATGTACAACTAACTAAGTCAACTCATTAAGCATCTTGTAACAATGACAACTTCACTGACCCTGGTCTGTTGTTCTGTTACACAGAAATAAACTAATGGGCAGTAAGTACTTTGCAAAAAGTAAGTGAACACACCTCATGTGCATAAGATGCAGAACAATACATAGTTAGCAACAGAAAAAAAAAAAAAAGAAGTCCTATAAAACTAGATTAACCAGTCCGGCAGTTCTACTGTACCAACAATTGTTTTGCAACCATTTTTTTTTTAAACAAGGGAAGGTCGTTGAGCAATACACCCCGATCAAGAGCCTTTTCATTACTTGAAGTGCATTCATTTCTTCCTCAAAAAAACCTCCTGACACTTTACTAAGTCTGGCTGCAAACACAGCCCAGTTAGGATATTCTGCTAGGATGGGAATATGCAGCGTATGTTCGTGTCAGCTGAATGACAAGCAAAACCCAGTAAGCTGCTCATAACCCGGCAATAGCCTATAGCAACAATCTAGGAGGCTGATAATCCTTTTTCATTCAAGCCTGCTCAGGGAAAGGAGAGGTCTAAACTTAAAGAGGAGATGAGAGAAAATGTAATCACACTTACTAATGAAGATCCTTCGAGAAAATAGTTGCTCACCCATTTTTACTCCAAGAGGAGCTACAAAAGCATTCTATGCTTGTTTATTAATTTAACATTTTGTCTGGTAGATTTGCATTCAAATATGAATGGCTTCACAAATAAAATAACTGGTCTGTACTGCAGACATCTGATACACAGAATCCATTTCCTACCATTTCGGCTCACCTACTAAACTGACAACAGGTTTAAAAATAGAGGACAGGGTGATGCAATCACTGTGACTCCTTTCCATTTCCCGAAGTGCAGAGAAGGCGCTACTATCACTTCTACCATATGTAAACAGAATTCCACTAAAACAAATTTGTATTAAATATGGAATTTTTCATGAAAACAGAAAGAGCTCTCTCTGCTCAGTAATTAAAATTACAAAATTGCTTCCAGTCACTGAGCAATGTCATATTTCTTTACATAACTGTAGTTCTTTTATTTAAAAAAAAACCAAACTGTGCTGTTCCTAAACATGTATTACTAAAAAAAGACCCAAGGTTTGAATGATAGCCACTGCAGCAGTGAATGTAGGTTACAGAGACAGAATCCTGCAAGCCCTTTGCCACCAGTTCCACCAGCTGACACCCTCATTTGACATCTGTTCTGTGTTTGCTTATATTGCACGCATTCCCATAAAACATGGTACCTGCCAACCATGCCACTGCAGCTTAAACATTCCAACCATAAACATGGAAAAGATTTGCAAGTGAAAATACGGAGATGAACGTGACTCCAGAGACACTGGAGCTTAATTCTGGAACAAGAGTAAAATTAAGAAAGAAAATAAGTATTTACAAGGGCCGAAAACAGTTTGAACTATCAAGAGATCTGACTGTTACTAACGTTATTGAGTAGGGGGCATCAGGAGACCTCCTGCTCACCTTCCTTTAACGTCCACTTGATCGCCCCTGTCCTCTTGCTGACGGCGTGCAGACTCCCATCGAGGGTTGAGACGAACAACAGTGTTTCTGGCACCGTTACGGAGCTGGTGTTCTGGAAAAGGAAAATCCATATGCTGAATGTGACTATTACTACAGAATTTGCTCGTAACTGTCAAACACTACTTTGTCTAGAACATGACTTCTTTTTAATCGCACAGACTGGACAACTTTCTTGCCTCTTTGAATTCAGTGAGGTTTTTTTCTTCCTGTCAACATTATGGAATTGCTTATTGTGCTAAGTTCCCCTAGAGACAAACTGGGAGATGCTTTAACTCAACCTCTGTTCTCAACTTGATATCAAAGTCTTCTTGCACTAGAGTTAGGAGAAACCAGAGACAGGGCTGACCTAGGCAAGAATCGACACAAAGACTATGCAATAAGTCACCAAGACTAAGGAACGTCAAAGCAGCTCGGAGAACCCAAGTGTTAATGTCAAAACTGTGCTACTGCCGAGTCAATAGAACATCCATTTGCCAAGGTTCAGTCCCCAGAATGCAGCCGATAGCCGTGTTGTTCAGCTGCGTGCCACCTGCCACGCTTACAAAGTTTCACAGTTAAATATAATTCTTAACCTACCGCAGTTCATGAAATGAAAGTGTGTGTGTTTTACACAGTTAATAATGTCTCCGACGACTTAAATTGTAAAAAACAATTATCAGTCACGTTAGAATTATTGCGAAGCAAAATACACAATTGCCAAATTAAAATGCATGGATACAGGGAACTGTCCATTTGTTTTTCCTTCTGACGGATCCGAATTCAGCTCTCCCCAGGCAGTAACAGCGGGGAACACCTTAACCTGCGAAACACACAAAACGCAGCCAACTTCTGATACTCAGTTAGTACAGGGGTTACATCTTGAGACGTAGCAGCAGTCAGATGCAAAAATGTGTGTATAGGTACAGCCACACAGCAGCCCTGAGGTGCTCATGCCGTCATTACTAATCGTTCTGGTTTCAAGCTAGTAAGAAAGGGAAAAAAATCCAAAATGTACTGGAAACAGTGTTGTGATGAAAACAAGAAGCAATGGATGGTGGTCAAAATCTATTCCAAATTAACCTTTGTGTAGTAACATTTTGCGCTCATATGAATTTTCACTTGAAGATCTCAATGCATTTAAAAAGAAAAATTCTGGCTAACAACGATTCATCATAAGTAAGGAACTTCTTCCTCTTATACAAAAAATGTTGAAAAGCCAGCTTACTTTTAAGCTAAGAGATACTTAATGCACACACACACACAAAATATACGTATTTCCAGGCTTTTGTTTTAGATAAGATGTAATGGTTATTTAACTTCTTTAAATGTTACCTGAGAAGCTTTGTAATTAATGAAATAGCTTGAAAGCCTTGGTTGCATAAAGCTGTCTGCAGGGCTCTGGGCTTACGAAACAGAAACAGAACAAAAAACATGAACCAAAGGCACTGAATGAATATTCCAGCACTGAACTTCAACTAATTGCACAAACCAGCCGTGCCCGCCAGGTTAACTGCGTTTAACCAACCACCATTCCCAACTGCCACCCGTTGCCCAACGCGGGACAGCGGGAGCCGTTCAAAGTGCAGACTACGGATCTGCACCAGCTCAAGGGAGAAATCACCAGGAACCTCTCAGAAAATGTTTTTTACCCAGACCTTTGGCAAGGACATGTCAGCTTTCTCATACCTAACAAATGTGTATTTTCACTGCAGCTATATCACAAAAAATCCCCTTTCCGGAGAATTTAATTCTTCTTCCACCACATGTACAGAAAACATTTTTAGGCAACATTTCAATACAACATGCTATACAGTATAAATCCTGTACATTATACACCACAGAAATACCTGTTTATTCACAAAGATGTATCTACCCTAAACCTGCTCCATGAACAAAAACATTTAATTTAAAAGACTGGAATGACTCTGTTTGCTTTTCTATCAGAAACGATACACCCAAAACATCCATTATCCAAACTGATCGTTTCAGTTCACAAACACAGTGAAACTGCATGTAAAGTGAAACACAGCAAGCTGAGCAACAACATTTAACTGCTAAAGGCAGAAATGAAAATTACTGAAGTTCCTTTAAATTGCAGGTGGGAATTCGACACCCACAGTGAATGACTAGTGCTGAAGTTTAGTTACAAATAAAATACAACATATAGCAAACACACCACATCTTCCATGTATACAGACTAATATTGTTTTTCTAGTCTACCTTCTACTGTTTGCACAAGTTTTTCTTATCTTTTATCTTATCTTACAGAATCAGTACATTCTCCACAAAGCGTGTTGTCTTCCTGCCTTCTTACTGAGAAGTGAATAAAGCATGTGGCGTCTTCACACAAACGTGCCTATGAAACGACCACCATGACTATGGTTGGGTATCAAATATCAGTAATATATAGTACATGGAACACTACTGTACTGTAGATTTAACTTTTTCACATTTAACGTTTCAGTATCTATTTTTTGTGGCATCAAAGCCACAGAAATTATTCAATGTGAGCTCTGAAACTCGCACCAAAACATCAGTAACTAGTTTCGTCTTCCAGATTACGGACGTTTTAGAAGGCTGCTAGTGCTCGCGATCACATAGAGGTACTAATATGCAAAAAAGTTCCTCTACACATTGTGCAGCCTTAAGAAAACTTTTCCATACACCTGCCCTGCAGGTCACTCACAAACGGTAAGGAAAGAAACCAAAGCTGGAGAAGTTATTCACGCCAAGTTTCTGTTGAAAACCAGACCAGCACCTGGATGTTGCCCACAGGCAGAACGACCTATAAAGTTCTGAGATCCCAGTCAGACCATGAAATTACACTAGATTTTTTTAAGCTTTTCAGTGTAGAATCCTTGGTTTGGGGGAAAACGTGCCACTCCCAGCTACCATTCTTTGGTAGAAGGAAAAGCTAGTTTGGGTCTTATTTTATCTGAAACTGTAATGTCTATTTTCACAACCACCCTATTTGGAATTCAGTGAGAGCCTTGACAGTCTGTGCCCATAAACATCTTCCACACCAGCACTGATGTCAAGTGCAGGATTTACAATATTTTGAAGTTATTTGAAGACTGCTTTAGAATTAATTCTCAATAATTTAATTCAAAACAATTTTTATTAACTTTCAGGCTCTCATTGAATTGAACTTTGACAAATGCTCTGAAGTGCTGACTGTTGTTAATCCATAACAGACTAAAATCTGGGACTAGATAGAAAATAGCATTTTTAAGCTACACTAGAAATACACCATCTAATAGAAATAGCATTTTATAAACAGAAATACAAATGCACATTATAAATAGTATTTAACCCTAGCATAAGAATCTCCCGCTCAGTCCAGATCTACCACATCTTTAGTTAAAATGTTTTAGAAATCAAAGTAACAAAATGACCCAGAACAATCCTGAAAGGCCCATGGAGTCAAAGGAAGGTCAGCGAAAGCTGCAGAGCAAGTTCTGGCGCATTTGTGTGTGTGGTACAGTTAATGTCAAAGATGATATTATCTTTGTTCACTGCAAATTTTGTCAAGAGTTAGCAGAGCAATGCCATATTTTGTTTTACTGTGTTAGAAGAAAGCAGATCCCCGCAGAAATAATTTCTTCCATCAATTTATCTTCTCAAAACCAGTATTTTTGAAATGCAGGTCACTAAGTATGCACAAATCCCACTGAAGATGGTGGGAACAGCAAGAAAAGCAGGCCACTCCATTCTTTGAGGTTATTGTTCTGTAACCCAGAAATCTGTTTTGCTGTGGGGGTGACACCAGCAGAGGTTCTTGAAGCCTGAATAAAGCACAGGAAAACACGTAGATACCTTCCTCTCAGTAAGAAAAGGCCTGTACCGCAATTTATGCTACTGGAACCACAATTGGTAAGCCAGTAAGGAAGCAAAGCAAAATATTTTCAACATCAGCACACACCACAAGCACCTGGCACATTAAGCACAGATTGAGTATGATCCATTACCCTGCCTTTGACAGTTATCTTCTAATTACACGGTCAGGCTAGAGGCTAAAACTCACCACACATGAGAAAACCACGTCATTAAAAAGCTCTTTGTAAAATTTGGTAAATTAGTATCACTAATAATGAAGTCAACATATGAGAGCTGACAAACAATACCTTATATCTTATTTAGAATGTGAAATCAAATCTACAGATCTTTTAATCTTAAACTACATCACAACATATGTTTGTCAGCTATTTCTCACCACCACCATAGCCCAGGCCCAGTGACCGTTCATTCACCTGGCCATGCATGCTACAACACGAAACACCGAAAACTCTGTAAAACCCGAACTTATTACAATATTCACAAAAACACCAGGAGCCAAAACGAGTAGAAGTGCAGAGTGACAAACACATGAATTTACACTGCAGGACAGAGCTGTCCGCGCTCATTTTAGGTGTGCGACACACGTCTGCATTCCCCTAAAACACCTAAACTCTGATATACTAATGTTTTTTAAGCAACCAGGGAGACCTGCAATTCAAGTGAAACACGTAAACGTTAAATAACATAGTGACTGAAGATGTCCTGTTTAAAACCTTCGCATCGGTTTTCATGCCTATCAGTTAATAATCCAAACAGCTCACGCTGCCACCAAGAACACATCAAAAGACACAACATGACGTTAAATCAGCCCCTGATGGACTATAGAATATGAATTGTAAGACAATATTAAAGTTGGGATATAAAATAACAAAGAGTACACTTATCGGACAAAGAAATCTATAGAAAAAACAATCTGCAAAACCTTTAGGCAATTCCATGTTTCTCACGTTACCTCAATACCAAGAATTGTACTCCAGTCTTTTTCATGGGAATTTATTACTCAAGTGACGTTAATAGTTCTAAATAAGATTTCCCAGGTAAACAGGTTAATCACAGGTAAGATGACCAGGACTACATTCACAGAAATTAGAACTAGTTATGAAAAGGGGCTGAAGCGCAGACTGGATTTCAGCTGGGAAGGCGCGGTAAGGACTACAGCTGGCAGAGCAAAAAGAGCTGAGAAAAGAAACAGAGAAGTGGAGAAGCCGAGGTCAGATCCTGATCTGAGGGGAGACGGCAGGGAGACCGAGAGCCAAAAACGGAGCAAAACAGGGCTGAATTCTGCCAGGGCCCAAGTCAAGCTTTTTGTTACTACGCAAGTAAAATTATACAAAATTTAGTAATAATCTGATTATTCGAAGAGTATTTTTAATATTTAAAAAATATTTCTTAGTATTCTTATTAAGCATTATATTTAAAACTTCATGAGTTGCAAATCACCGTTTTCCTGGCAAATGCAAATGAATCCCAAATCTGTCAGGATCATAAAGAGATCTCAGCCCAGCCTTATGGTCCAGAGCAAGACAAAGCCATTAGCACTCTGCAATAAGGATTTTAAAGTAATTTTTGTTGACTGCATTTAATTTTTTCCAGTTTCCTAATGAAGTAACAACAGCAGGTATGTTACACAGCTTCACTACTGGATGTGTTCACTTTTATAGAAGAGGAGTGGTGCTATTATATCTCAAGCAAAAACCCAAAGCTTCCAGCTTTGCTTAACCTGAACTATAACCCCGTATATTACAGCAGCACTTCCAGGTAACAACGAACAATCCATCTAGGAACATAACCGAAAACTTTCCTCTGCTACCCTTCAGTAAAATGGAAACAGTAAATGACAGCTGACCTTTCATTGTGTCCTGATCCCGAGAATTTATGAAGAAAAACACCTTTCAGAACTAATTTTTGAAGACTTAGTTTTCCATCTCAGTACACACACAGCAGACAGCACCCATTGTAAAGTACACTTTAAAATTACTACCTCCATACAAATCATCTGCTCAGTATTCCATCTGCTTTGCACCAGTTTCCCTGTGCTTTTATTGCTCCATGTAATACCTTATAACCAGCCTGGTTATTTCTTAAGAGGTGTTGTAGAGCAGGGACTCCTGCACTTTGTCTTTCACCTCTGAATTTAGAACTGTAGCCTTTTTTTAGTACCAACCAACCACATGTACTTTTAGTGCATGTTCCCACCTTTGCTCTGAAAACAGAATGATCAAAATGCCACATGACAGCATACAAGGCATGTAGATAACCATTTGTGTTTGGATATCAACATGTACACAACAGGTTTTTTTCAGACAAAGATGATCTAGCATGTCTCACTAGTTCTTCTATCCACTTACATAGTTTCAGCTTCTAAAAGTTTCTTTGTCCTGCTACTTCATGTGAAATTACCTGTCTTTTTACGTTTCAATGACACGATGCACGTTCAGCCCAGGTGTCAGCGGGCACAGCAGCAGCTGTTGAGCCCCACGGGCTGACAGCCCCGCAACCCCGCGCACACCCACGGGCACCCGGCGGCAACGACCGCAAAATGGAGCGTTGGCTTCGTCAGCCCCGCCGGTGAACTTGGGCAAAGCCGCGGCAGGAGCGCACCGGGGCGGCTGTGCCTGCGGCCGCGGGGCCTGCGCGGGGCGAGGCCTCCCCGGCCCTCCCCGGCCCGGGCGCCGCCGCACGCCGGGCGAGCCGAGCCGAGCCGAGCCGAGCGGAGTCGAACCGAACCGAGCGCGCCCGCCCCCGCCGGCCCGGGGACACCCCCGCTGTCCCTGCCCGCGCAGAGCAGCCCCCGCCAGCCCCGGCCCGCCCCACTTACCCCGGGCGCCGGCGACAGCAGCGACAGCAGCAGCAGCGCGGCCAGGCCGAGCAGGCGGCGCGGCGGCTCCATGGCTGCACCCGGGGCTCGGCGGCCCCGGCTCCCCCGCCCGGCGCAGCGTGTCCGGCGCTCCCCGCGCGGCGGGGCGGGGCTGCCGGCCCGGGTCACCACGTCAGGTACGGCCGGGGACGCCGCCCCGCGGGCGGGCAGCGCTGCCGGCACCGGCGGGGCCGCCCCGACACGTCCCTCCCAGGCTGTGCGGGGCTCCGGGGCCTTCCGTTCGTGTGAGTCCCGACAAAACCGGCCTGCCCGGGCGGGCGGACAAGAGCCCTTGACGTTTAAAACCGCAGGGAGCAAGGTCAGCTGGCTGGTGCTGCTGGTTTTTGTTTTAAATACCTTGTGGATAACTTCAGGCTTAACAAAGGGGCTCCCTCCGCCAGCACCGCCCTGCCCGGAATAATTTCCCCATTGATTTTTCACTTTAAAAGCAGATCAGGCCAAATTTATTTGGCATAGCTCCTGGTTTGACAAGGTCAGTGTTGACCCTGGCGTGCCTTGCGATGCCTTAAATAAACGCAAAAACAAAGAACAAGCCTCTTTGAACCGAGAACCGGGTCCAAACTCATCTGAAGAGATAAAAATAAACACAAAAATACTGAACAAAATGGAAGAAGCTTTAAAAAGAAGAGAGTAAATTTACAGTGCTTGGCAAAGGCCTAGCTTTCAGATGCTTATTTATATAACAAAGTGGCTTTGTCCTTGCTACACACTGTTTGCTTTTTAATCCTGATATCATTCATGGTACACGGTGTGCTCTGCAGCTCCAAGTGCGCCATGTGCCCCGCACAGATCAGCTCCCGCTTCTAACAAGCGTGCCTGTGATTATATGGGCAGGAGACACAACGAGGACCTAACCTGCAAGCCTGAATTCATAAAAACACCCTGGAGCTACAAACTCCACCGAGATTTCAGTTCTCTGGTGCTGACAGACGGGTTTCTTTATGGTGGTCTTAGATTTTAAGCATTCACGCCACTTGAGAAGCAGCAGAGCCCGCTAACACGCGGCCCTGTGTGCGCCGTGGGCACAAGGAACACATCCAGACCTCTGCCCGGGTACAGAAGGTGCTCGTAAGCACAGATAACGGTTCGTGCGGGGGGTTGTGCCCACGCCACGTTGTGCAAGAACCGAGGCCTCCCCTGAGGACACGGCGCCGTTCTGCTCCTGCCCGCTTTACCTACAATTTTATTCGCTTTAAGCTGGACTTCACACCAAGCTACGTTAAAGCAGTTTTCCAGTTGCGCAAACAGCGCGTATGCCACTACCAAATTGTAGTTATTTAACACGAGTCCCTCTCAGCAGCTTCACAGAAGTAGGAAACATGTCCAACAAGGAGCTGAGGGGGCGGGAGGCCCGGCGGGCGGGAAGAGCCGTTACCGCGCACACCGAGGAGCTGAGGTAGCAGCTCTGCCCCCCTAAGCTTTCACGTTTTTAATATTGAGCCCTATTTCTGAAGAACAACAAGGTGCCAGAACAAAGTACTGAAGAAAAGAGTACCGTTGTCTCTGAAAAGGACAATGAAGCTGCCGGGGTGCGCGGGCTCACGAGCCGCTTCCAGCGCCTTCCACGCGCCCAGCGCACCGCTGAGGGAGACAGCCCCGCCCACGGCCCCGCCCACAACCAGCGCGACGGCCCCGCCCACCCTCATGCGCAAGCGCACTTGGATCAGTACGTGCCCCAAGTTCGAGTCCTATTGGGCGAGACAGAGAGGGGCGGGGTGCCGAGTGCTATAAAAGGGAGCGAGGGGGGAGGTCGGCCTTTCTTTCCGCGCGGTGGGCGAAGGTGAGTGCCGGCAGCGGACGAGTGCACGGGCGGGCTGGGCCGGGCCGGGCCGCGGTGATGTCTCTTGACACGTGTTAGACTGCTGACATGCATGAAGCAAACCTACTACTGAGCGCCCAGGCTGCCGCCCGCCCCGCGGGGCGGCTGCGGTGCACAGCGTCCGTAACCACCCCTTTTCCCTTCGTGTCTTTCAGGGCCTATGGCGAGCGTCGGGGAGCGGCCTGGTGAATAAAGCTGTGTGCACCGCCAACGTGTCCGGCTGGTTCTTGCTTCCCGCACTGCCTTTGACCCGGCGGGGTGCCCTGCCCGCGGCGCCGCCGGCCAAGCTGCAGTGCGACAGCAAAGCGCTTGTTCATAACTGGGGCTGCTCGGCCCGGCCCGGGCGGCCCTTTTAAAAGCAAGTGACAGCTCGTCCCGGTGGGCCCGGCGCTGCCGCCACCGAGCGAAACGGCGGCGCAGCCTCGGGAGGCGGTGGGGGGAGCCCTGGGACTTGCAATGGGGGGGTCGTGCCAGGGTGAACCCAGGCTGATGGCACTCTGTGGGTTGATTTGCAGTTTTAACCCAGCCTGGCCCACGGAACCAGCGTTCCTCAGGTAGTTCAGGGTTCGGTTTGTAAAGGGTGTTGCAGCGCTTTTGCTACTTAAGTTGTGGGATTCCTGCTTTGCTGTTGCAGGAGCAAAGCAACTGGGTGAAGGTAAAGCAGTTATTAAAGGAGAAAAACATGGGGTGGGGGGGTGGGGGGTCTTAGAACTTGAAACAAAATGATCGTTTCTCCAGAAATCTCTGCTGCAGCAATTTCAAGAGCCTCCCTCTTTTTCCATCTGTTAATAGCTGGGCTTGTGCTGGTTGCAGCCACAGAGGGTAGACTTATGTATAGTGTTTCTTGCATATAGAAAATGGCATCTATACCTGGTAATCATTCTAAGGTTTTCACAGGTAAAACGAAATAACATTTTTAAAGCATGTTCCTCCTGTGAATAACTGCTGCAGTGGAATTTATTTTCACTCCAGTAATAATACTCAACTTGAGCTGGACCAGCCTCAGCGTTGTTTAATCCATACCTGAAAAGCATGTAGCACAGTCTTCCTAATGAAGTTTTCAAAACAACTATTAAAAGGTAGTGCCTAAGTACTACACAGAAATAACCAAGTAGTTGTTTGACAGGGGATAAATTTATTTAATAAAACAAAGCAAGCAGATTGTAGCTACCCACAGTTTATGAAGTGCAATATGACAATCTTGTGTAATAAGTCTAATCTGTTTACACATTAGTGCATCTAGTCCTCTGACTTCGGTTATTGCACATAGAAATTAAATCATATAAAAGACCTGCGTACAAGACATGCAGACTTTATGAAAGGCAAATAATGCCTACATAATCAGAGCAAACCCCAGAATAGACACAGCCTGGAATGGTCAAGGAGGAGTTCAGGTAACAAATATAACCTACTAATATTTTAATTAAAGGTAACCAAAATAGGTGTTCAAATATAGAATTGATTTTAAATATATTAAACGCTAGTTTTCCTTTATGTTTCAGGCAAGGTGCTGTTTAAAAAACCTTCAATATAATAGCTTCATTTAGAGATGGTAAATCATCGAGTTACACATGGAAATTTTGATTTACATCATATGTGACAACACAACATACAAAAAAGTTCTTAAAAAATTACTCCTAAAAAAAAAAAGCAAATCATGTTATAAAAGGAGAGCAAAACTCACCTTCTTTGTAAACTAAAACATTTTCTGACATCAATGAACAGTTGGCAACACTGAGTATCAGAAAAATATTACATGTGTTAAATAGTGGATATGTAGTGTTCAAATATTAAATTTACTGCATACATTTAGTCTTGAATCATTACACCAGATAGAAATAAAAGGCAGTTCCCCCTCCTCCCTTAGTTTTGGCCATTAATTAGCAGAATCAGTCTTCGATTATATCGCGATCAGCTTGAATAACTGCAACGCTTGAGTTCCTATACCACAAAGTCCAAAAAAACAATGCATGGGGGTCAAAATCTTCCAGTCACAGCTGTTTGCACAAACATCAAGTGATTTGACGTCTGGCTGAGCAGCTGTAACCTGAGAATTTGGCCCCAGGCTTCGTGTGTAAACAGTGCAATGGAAAAGACTCACAACAAACTGTCCCCTAAGGAAAAACTCGGGTGTGTTCAGTTGTAGCAGGAGGCTCTACACAGAAGGCCAAGTACTTCTGGTCATGTGCAGTATTAGACATTTCATGTGTGTGCTCATGTCTTTAGAAACATTCAGAATTAATTATGAACCAAGGTGATTGTACCTCACTATAAGGCGGCTTGCTATGGTTTGGTCTCATGGCTTTACCGACGTTTTTCTCTCCATTTGCAAAAATCTGAGAGTCCCACCTTCACTGATAGTTGTGTGTTTTATGGCTACTTGCTTCCCAAAAAAAGCACAAGTTCTGTATGAAAAAAGTAATATGTATATACCACATTGAATCACAATATTACCTATACATCCAATTTACATTCTTTTATCCTGAAAGCATTTCATATTTCGATTGCTTGACACAAGCTATTGACTGCAGAAGTGAAAGAACATAAAACAGTTCATTCTACACCTCCAACTGCCTGAGAAAGAAAAATATTCTTCCAGTTTTATAAATTCATTCCTTATTTAGGATTTTTTCCCATTTGGCATGCAGTTCCTTTGCTGCCAAACAACTTTTCAACGCTTTAATGCACATTAACAAAGCATGAAAACATAAGCTGAACAAAAGGTGTGTTGATAAGCTCCTTGATCTATTACAGTTCGGTTCCTCCTCCCTCCCCCAGAGAACAGGTCATCTCAGCCTCCCCGTTAAAACCCAAAAGTAAATCAACTGCTTAATGGAATGAGACTTCATGTGGCTGAAGTGCACAGAACAACCACCAGGCGAGTGAGCACAAAGGTTTGGATACGGGCAGTCCGTGGGGGCAGAGTGGCACAGGGATGAGAACTACAGCACAGTTTATAAAACCATGAGAATAACTTTCGGAATACTGTAAACTGCAAGAGTCTTCACACGTCACGGCTGATCGGGCGCCTCCGCGACCTGGTCTTTAGGAGGGCACGTGGAGGAGCGGGGATCCATGGCCGAGTGCATTAAAGGAATATAAACATCATCCATGTTTGGCATGACAAAGATTTTCTGTGAAAAGAGAGGCAATTAAGTTACATTTCATATGCCACTTGAAAACTTGGCTTCCTCCTTCGTCATTTCCAGATAAAAGGTTCCTGCGTCCAGCATTATTTGAGTCGATGCCTGTACTGAAGCCATTTAGCTGTGTTATGGTTGTAGATGAAGCTCAGAAATACAAACTTTGTACTTTCCATTAAATTCGAATAGCACTACAGGAAATGTGCCAACTTTTCTGAACTCTGCTGCCTTCTCAGCTCGTGCCCACACACTTTCAAACTACTTATAATGAAATAAGCACATTTGGTCTCTGGTTGATTGTACAGGCTGGGGTCTGGAATTAATCTGGACAGTCAGCTGTTTTCCTATCCTACAAGTATTTGTAAATTTGTAGGTTTTTTCCCCATTTTGCACGACAGTCAATGCGATTTCTAAAAATTATAATTTTAAAGGAAATAGTAACAAGACACCTTACTGCCTCTTCAGTTCTCAATTCTAGACAACAGTTTGGCCCTCTTGTCATCTAAGAACACCTAGGATCATGTTGTTATTTAAGTAGCACAAATTCTGACATGGTACCTATTTCAAAGAAACGGCATTTTCAGCTCTAAAATACTGCTGGCAAGAGCTAAACCAGATTTCTAGACAAATCTACACATGGTTTTGAGATCATCCCAGAAGTCAGTTTGAGCTGAATTCCTAACAGCCTTTCTTTCCTCTGACCAGAGCGATGGAGGATACCAACTAGTCTTGAATGAAACAGGGGACATACAAAATTAAAAACCCCACCACTCTAATTGATGAAAACTACAATTAAGGAAATGAAAATGTAACGGAAACACACCTGAAACTCTTGTTCCAGTTTCCTCTCTATCCAGTCAGTCACATGGACCAGAGTCACTTCTCTCTCACCAAGTTTTGGCCGAGCTTTTAACTCCAGGTAGGGAGGTCTCCGAAAGCCGTACCTTAGGACAGCAGACACAGCAGGTTTTATTATGAACAGAACAGATTTTATTATGTGTGAACTGCCAGTGTTCTCTTAATAGCAGTTCTCATCTCATTTACAACTAGTTTGTATTGACCTCTTCCAGAACCCCTTTCAAAAAGGGGGGTTTAACCCCTTTTAGCAGCAGTTCCTTAGGTAACACACACCTGAAACATCACCTTACCATATCCTGTCAGTAGGTGGAGGTGGAATGTTAATTACTAGTGTTCCTCGGCACTCTTGTACTTCAACTGTTAGCAGCAATGGAGTATTGGACACCTCTTCAATTTTCTTCTTAATAAATTCAGTCTCTGTTGCTTTCTGAAAGTATTTTGACTTAGTAATTTTATCCACGATTCTCATGATCTTACTTGTCCGATGTCCTCCAACATACCTTTAGATGGAGAATAGAAAGAGTACATTAAGGTAATTTCCTTGAACCTATTGCTTGCTAAGACACCCATGGATTTCCTATTAAATCATTATACTTTTTGATATAAAAATTCTAAACAGCAGTTACTCATAAGATTCTATAGGACAGTAATGCAGATTTTTAAAAGGTGTAAGGAAATTCAGTATTGTATTTAAAAATCCTTTGTTCTCTTTGTCTTTAAGAGTTCTTTATATGATCATTGTATTTTTTTAAAGATGGAAAAACACATCTATTGGAATAATTCCAACAACTCATCACACAGATTTCAAAAGGTTTTGGGAATAAAACTCTGAGGAGACGCCAATGAGTATTTTCAATATGTCATGGAGCCTTTTGGTATATTCACTGTAAAAATCACTGAGATGTGTTCAGACATAGGAAACATTATTGTCCGAGACATTTCAGTGTTACTACAGATGTATAAAGCAAAATAAAACAATCAGAGCAGCAGCCAAACCAAGGAATGACGTGGCAAAACTGATGCTGGGAAATTCTCTTTCAAATTCTTGCAGGGCACGGGAGGGCAGTATTGCACAGCGAGACACGCAAAGCCTTCCAGGGGAATAAAAAAAGCAAAACAAACCACAAAACCCTGAGCAAGAAGCTGGGCTTGAATAACAGTTGTGTTCTTAGCGAAAAAAACCACACTGGAAATACGGGATCAGCAGGATCAGCGTGGGCATAATGCTGTATATGAACAGAGCGTTTCAAAGTTCACACACAAAATCCTGCTCTTGGCTCAGGCAAAATGCTGGGGACAGTCCCACAGGTTCTGTGCCCCAAAGACTCTGCTTTCTCTATAACCCCATCAGGATGTCAAAGGGAGCGCTGTACAGGTCACCATGAAGGGCTGTACAGTGGACGATGCTCCCAGCACAGGAAAGCACTGCAGAGCAGCTTCCTTCCATCTGTACTCACCGCCTGATTGCCGCTCTTTGCTCTAGAAATGGGTGAGTTGTGTTTGCTTAATTGCTTGGATACATTCACACGGCAACAATGAGCACAACAGGGCCAGACCAGGGTATCGGTTACACCAAGTCTGGAGCTTGGGAGGGAAGGATTAACCAAGAGGGCAGACAGCTCACCCTTCTGCTCCTGGAGCCACCTGCTTCTCTCCTGCCAGTTCAGCAGCATCATCCTCCTCCGAAGACCCAGCGCTGGAGGATTCCTCATCGCTGTCTGCAAGACAATACGCCCTTGGCCTGAAACTGAAACAATGCGATTTCCAGGTCAAATGTAATATTCTTAAATAGCTATTCATCATGTACAGCTTTGGTCGACATTACGCATATTTCTAGTGGAAACTTTGAAATGTCCCCTTCACTTTTTTTTATAAACTCCATCTAAAATAACAGAACTGAAGCCAGTCTGCCAGAACTAGCTTCGAAACAGAACATTTGTTTTCTCCAGTGGAACGTAATCCTGCGTAGAAGGGGATGGCAGGGGAATGACTATTCTACACACTCAAATCAAATGTGAAGATTAATTGAAATACATTTGAAAACATCCTTGTTGCTGCTTGCGGCTTCCCATGAAAGTTGAGCAGTACGTAGGCTGGACAAATTTTGTTTGTTTTTAACACACTGACAACAACACAATTTTAAACTGAAAGCTGAGAACATACGATTCTGTCTTGTACTAAAAGCAAACACAGGACTCGAACTTAAAACATCGTCTACCGACTGAATCCCGGAATCCCTCGGAGACATTAACTGAAGTACTAACGTATATACCTTATCTTCACAGCACTTTTAACCCAAGTCAATAAATTCCATTTTGTCTACTCACACGCCTGCAATTTTTGCAGCGTGGACGTATCTCCAGCAATGGCAACGTGCACAAAGCGCAAGAGAAGCAGATCTTGGTCACCTGCCTCCCAAGGAAACACAAGGATCGCTCTGACAGAGCGACGTTGTATCAAACTCATGACTCACCTCACTGTGTGTGTCACCACTTACCAATTTTGAGTAGAAAAAAGGCAATTTTATTAACAACTCATCTAACATAACCCTGGGAAGTAATATTTCTTAGATGTTTTGTAGAGATACTTTTGTCCCGTACAAATTGAGGCTATAATCTCCCTTTAGTATCTTTGCTGGAAATACTCCTTTTGCTACTATATTTATAGGGAAATTGACCTCCAGGCTTGTGAATGTTTAAGCTACACAGTGAATGATGTTTACAGGATTTAACGTTTTGTTTCGTATTCTGAAAAGAACCCAAGAAGGAATAAGGGAAAGAAAGTCATGGGGAGAAGAGGGGAAATAATAAAGTAACAGAATCAAACAAGTGCCGCTCTTAGGGTACAGAATATCACACAGTAGTAACTAATTCCTAGACTTCAACTGTGGAAGAATTTATGTACACAATCACAGGAAAAAATTCAAGTCTTTTAAACTGATTAAAATTAGGGAAGGATGCAGGGAATATACTTCATTACTAACAAGTCTTTACCAAATGCAAGAGCTTGAAATGGTTATACAAAAGCCTCAAAAGCACATGGGTTTAGCTCTAGGGACTACAATATTCTACAACTTCTTCAGAATACAGTCTATAGCTGTGTTTTCTTGCTTTTTTTGTGTGGGTGTTCTTGGAAATGTACTTGAAGCACCGAATAACCTCCCCAAGGGCACGGGCTGAGGCTGCTGTCTGCTCTCGGTACGCAGAGCAGACTGGTAGTTGCTGCACAAAGCCCTAAGGTGAGATGAGAGCTGAGTACAGCTCCCGGACACGGCGCCACGGCCTCTCCACACTGAAGAGTTTGCTACCCAGGCTATAAAATCAGAGTCATAAACCTCTTCTTCTCACCCAGAGATGCACTTTGTACCTGCAGAGGAGTGGAATGGCACAGCAAACCAAACCTCCTCCCGGAGGACTCAGGGACAGGGTTCACGTCACTGGTCCCGAACGGCAATGCTGGGGCCGTTTCTCAGAGACAAGTTCAGGTTTTTAGGTCAGATTCAAACTCCATATTTTCTGCCTGGCTGTGACCCCACTTTACTTTCCTGCTCATATCACCCAGTTCAAAGCATCTCCAGTGTGTTTTCGAGGCTCTCAAAGGTGTCGCCTTCTTACAAGACGGTGTTTTATTTGCCAATGTGATGGGGCCCTCCAAAGTGCCCCCACCAGCACCCTCTGGCTCAGGCCACGAGACTTCCTCACATTACACAAAGCAACAATAAATAAGCTTGAGTGCGATTTCAGGGGATCTCTGCATACAATGGACCATTTATACGGCACAAACATTGGCAGAAAAACACTCTGTAGCTACAGTATTGTTCCTGAGCAGATTGCACAATATTTTATGAATTGCCGTTTGTCGATTTGTTTGGCACAACACAGCAAAAAAGGGGTAAGAAATTGCGACAACTTCGGGTTAGCCTGTCTGTATTTGCCTAATCTCCAGTATGGCAGAACCTGCTACTGCTTTTTATTTTATAAAACTGGCAATTAAATTATTTTCTGCCCTTTTTGAGAGCTGCATTTTCCTGGGAGCACACACGAGAGCATTATCAAGCTGTCTAACAGCACACCTCATTTTTATTTCAAACGGTAACACAGCAGCAACAGCAGAATGGACTGAAACACTGAACCATTTGTCTCGCTTTGCACTGACGGTGCCCAGGAACAGTTAAAACTCAGGGCTGGTTTCCCCACCCTCCTCTTGCTGGATGAGCAGATGCTTTTCTTACATGAGTTTGTGGCTACAGCTTCTCAAGAAGCTGTTTGTTCCAGGCTCTTGAGGGATAAAAATTACCATAAGCAACCACCATGCATCACTTACAGACAATTCGATTGTGGATGCAAGCGCATGCAGAATGGTTTGATTTGTCACAGCAATTGTCAATTGATAATTAAAAAACCCAGTGAAATTAACACAATGGAAAGCATAGATGAGAATCACACTGTTCCATACTTCAAGTCTTTGTGTTTATCATATCCATTGTATTTAAGGGAAAAAAAAAAAGACAACCAAACAACCAAAAATGTCTCGTTCAAACTAGAATACGTTAGACTGCTCTGCATGTAAAGCCGGCACAGTACCTGGCCCCGAGCATCTGAAACATCGCAGCCCTGTGCAGGGAGCAATACAGTTAATGGTTGTACCTTCAAGTAATTGGTTGCTTAGCTACAGACATTTACATTTGCGTTGCTGGGGGCCTATTGCTCAGCTAGAGCCAAGCTGATTCTTAAATATGAAATCAACGCATTCACTCATTATTTCTAAAGCCGCTCTTGCACTGGACAGGTAAAAATACACAATGAAAATCCTAAAGGCATGGAGAAGAAAAGCAAGAATTTGATTTGTATAGACATTTCCTTCTCTATCCCCCATGTTTTGGGTGGACAAGATTAAAGGGATTTTTCAAAATTCACACCTACCAATTACACTGATGTAAATTCAGAAATATTCATTTCAAGCAGTGACAACGAGAGTCCAGGTCAATTTTAAACCCTCTGCTTTTCTACCAGTGTATGAGCTCATTCAGCCATTAGTTTTTTCACATCTATTTTCTTGTCATGACTGCAGTGTAATATAGTGCTGCTCTACATACTGCTTCAAGATATCTCAGAATAAATGGTCAGAGCAACACCATGAGAATATAAAGGATCTAGTAGCTTCATTCTGAAAGGCCACAATATTTTATTCATATCTAAACAAATGGCCAGATTTGGATAATATTTCCATGATTTGCTGGCAGTGGTTGCACACTAAATCAGAGACCACCTGCTGTTGTGAGGCGGCAGGTTTCTGACATACAATGAGAATGAGCACTCCGGAGCTGACGGGGTGGGGGTTCCAGGGGTGTCACTCACCAGGTTAATACCAATGGACAGATGGATGAAATTCAAACAATATCAGAAAAACGAGAGGGAAACCACAAATAGAGAGATCAGCCCCAGTATGTGTGTTTTCTAATTAGTTCATCTATAGGCATTTCACTTGGACTGCATATATACAAGGAAAATGTCACTTTTTCACCATGAAAGCCCTCGCTTGATTCTACCATTGCAATATCTTACCCTTCTTTGCCAATTTCTCCAACTTTAAGTGCTTCACCAAGTGGCTCTTTACCCAGTTTGGTCAAGTTCATCTTGGTCTCTAGGGTCATTAGAAAAGATCCATTGTAGGACATTTCCAAATCAATCCAAAGTCCTGAAATGAACAACAGCAAAAAAAAGTTACTTCAAAAACACTCAGAATCACTTCATTTTAGTGACAAGCCAAAACTTGTTTAGAAAAAGTTTATACATCACACATTTTCCAAAGAGAAAAGCTACTTTTTCATCAACCAATTATGTCATTAATTCACAAATAATTAAAAGGTTATCAAAGCAAGTTTTCTGTTCACATTAAGCTCATAGAACAAAGCTGAATGTTCAGCTATGAATCAAAGCCACACTGAAAGACAGATCCGTGAGCACAGCTAACAAGCTTAAAAAAGAAGTGTGATTTACGCACAACTAAACTGCTTAAGAGATCTGAACCAAGATAAATAAAATAGAATACAATCAGGGATTCACTTCAAAACTGTTTACAGTACTGCTCCAAGCCGAATAGTAATGGGGACACCTCTATATTACATTGTGCAAAATGAAGCAAAACTCGAAATCCCAGAGCACTATTGCTTGTCACACATCACAACCTGTGGCCTCTCTTACTTTTGACAATGGTGCATCCCAGTACAAAAAGGTTTGCTCAATAACTCTGCTATAGAAATTCTTCTTATGACTTGCAGCGAACAGGGTCATTACTTAAAACAATTCTAGATGTGTCGTATTGTTAAATCCTATTGTCTGGGCAGACTATTCGCTTATTGCAATCACCAAAAGAATTGTTTTGGGAATAACTGCAAGATTAGGTTCTGCCTCTTAAGTGGCACCCTGCGGTGTCACAGATTAGAAAAAGCTGGAAGGTATTTGTGATCCAGAGATCAGAAATCAGATTCCACTAAGCACAGATTATGCACATTCCTTCTGCAGACACAACATGCCCTCCCAGTGTCTGCCACACCAGCCACTCACGCCTTCTACTTCTATTTACTTATTCAGAAGCAATTGATGGTAACAGCTCTTTGGGTTTGATTCATCTAGAAAAGACACACCTTCTCAGTTAAAAACCAACTGGTTTCTTTCCTGCAAAAACATCAGAAGAATGTCATTGTCCCAATCCCACCCACTTATATTAACAGAAATACATGCAGCTACCGGAGCCCAGGTCATTGACACGCTACGAGATAACACGCTGGAAGCTGGACTGAGGGCAAACTGCTTCTTTACTAACCCAAATTATTTTCCACCATACAATTTTTCTAATACTGTTCAAAAACAAAACACAAGAACTCAAACACAAGCTTATAAAGGTTTTTTTCTCTTTACGGTAACAAAACAGCAGTAAAATCCTCAGAAACAAGAGACCTTTTGGACAACCAGCGAGTCAGCGCGTTTCAAATGTCCGTGCTGTTTTAACAGCAGATCAAATTAAGCAAAGGATGCCATTACTGAGAGGGAAAGTTCCTTTTGGGCAGAAAACATTCATACGCATTTTCCAGAGGGAAAAAGGGAGGTAGGGGAGGGAGAATGCGCAAAGAATTGGGCAGATGGCACCATTCATTCAGCTGTCTGGTTCCCAAGCCTTGACAGAAGTACAGTAAATGCTGCAGCATATGCTCTCACCCAAACAGCACTGTATTAACAGAAACAAGCTTTTTTTTCCTAACATTGTCTGTTAACAAATCTATTTACTTAGAGGAGGGCTATAACAAAAAAAATATTTCTTCATAATCAAGCACTGGTAAAAACGTATGGATGGAACAACGTACATCACAATGAGTAACTGCGTTCTAAAACCTCACAAAAAGCCACCTCAAACAACAAATTCTCTCAAGCACTGTAAAAAAAAATCCTTAAAAGTGTTGATTTCAGGTACTGGCCTAAAGCTGTAGGATTCTTTTTCTTTTTGGTTTATTCCTGGGTCTTTCTTACTTACCAACAAATACACTTATCCTTATGAAAACAAGCAATTCCAATAATCACCCCCTTGTTTACGTCCTTTTAAGTACAAGAGCAAAACAAATTATTTCAGTAATGGTTCAATGGTAGCTCTCAAAAACTCAGCTATTAAGAGTTCACATGTCACTCAACGATATGAAAGAAGTTACAAGGATTACAAATTCTGCCATAAATGTTTGCGCATCACAGGTTAATGGAACAAGAAACTGAAGGAGTTGATTGTTCTCAGCGCTGCTGGTAACTCAGTGTTCAGCAGTCTCCTAAATCCCACCTCAGGACTCACAAGTACAGTCCTGGGTTACAACTAAAGTTACGAGAGCAGAGCAAGAAATCCAAAAGGTGTTTAGGCAAAGGGAAACACCGACAAGAGCCCCAAAGCTACGTTCTTTTGAAACAAAACCGCTTGGCAAGCATCATACATGTAAAGATTTTTAAAAGCTTCTCGCTTTGTTTTCTGTAACTCAATAACATTTGTGGCAGTGGTGAAGCCACCTGGCTGCTGGGAACAGCGGGGGCCGGTGGAGATCCCGCTGTCCCCCGCGGGAAGCGCATGACGAGAAGCAGCAATATGGTTTGGTTCCTCGAATTGCACGAGCTTATTCCCTCTATTCAGTTTTTATTTCTCTTAAAAGACAGTTTTTGTTCCTCAGCAACACAATTTCCTCTTTTCAAACAGGCTTTGTTTATAAAAGTCAGTGGAAAACGTACTTTCAAGAGAGTAAAGTACCCAGTGTTTTATAGGTAAGGCTTTTCACTAAAGAGTTGCAAGACTCAAATGAGATAAGGGCAAAAATAGCATTTGGATACAACAGGCAATATTAGTTAACATGTTATGTACGTCCAAGAGAATTTTGATAATTCCGCAGAGCCTGTTCTGCTCACACTTTTACAAGGTCAAGGTTAGAGTTTACGAACCTTCTCACGCTCTTAGTCAGTGATTTGAGTGGCACGACTTTTAATATTAGTGAAAAAGATGTTTTTTATTTCCTCCCAAATTTCATGTATCTGCTGTTCTTGCAAAGGTCTGATAACTGTTATTTGAGTTAGAGAAGTGTAGTAAGAATGGCAGACAAATGAGTCTTACATCAAAACCACAGTTAAATAATCCTTAAAAAGATCAGGACCAAACTACATAATATGAGCAAAATGAAGACTAAAATGCTTCTAAGCAGAAACTGGCTCATTAGCTAACGATGTACCGCTGAATTCTATCAAAGTTCCCCATCCTGGGGAACCACTGTTGCTTGACCATGAAGAATAGGGAGCCAAACTACGATCTTGAAGAGACAATAGAATAGAAACGCCCCTCAAACTCAGCACCCGCTGCACTTTCCATGTCCTCACGCTCCAAGATACCAAATCAACACAATAATCTGTTCCTCCCTTAGAAATGCTGTGCAAAGAGAGCTAGTTAACATTGATCCTGGTATGATTTTCAGCTAGTTACCTGTTCATATTTGTTGTTATTGTTCTAAATACGCTACTGAGACTTGCAGAAGTTTGGCTCATTGCTGGCCAGTAAATTAATTAAATTCCTATCATCTCAATACCAACTTATTGGTTTTAGCACCATCTAGAAATGATTTTGATATCTTCATCTAAGAATTGAAAGAGCAGTTTAAACCAAAAGTAAGTTGTTTGCCATGCAATCCAAAGCTGCACCACAACAGGCCCTCCAAGGAAATATTTCCCTTTAGACCAATTAGAAACTTCTCCGCGTTGAGTTACATGTATTTTACCTCTGTGATCAACAGCGGGTTTGAAGGCTTGAAGGATCTTGGGCACTGCTATCCCCATGTCAAGCTCAGTTAGAGTTAGCTCATTCATGAAGTACGGCAACTAAAAGAACAGAGTGTAAAAATCAAGCCCATGTTATGGAACTGAACATCACTGTTTCCTGAGAGAAGAAAGGTCATTAAACTTAAGGAATGGATTGAGCTGAAAAGTCCCCAGTGAAAGAACACAAATACAGTTAGAGAAATTTCTTCCAGTTCTAGGATTTTGCAGTTATCTGTTTCAAAATTATATTTTAGGGAGAAATTCAGCATCTGAACTTGGAATGCTTTTAAAACTACGCGGAGTTCAGATGCTGACCTTAAACCCCCAGCACCCTTTTTAGTCAAAGTCTGTAAAAAGCTCAAGAATGAAGTGAAAATCCTATTTTACTGTGAATAAAAATCAAAGACTCATTTGAGTTTTAAATTCAGTCACACATTTTATAGAAACATAGTGATTTGGTATCTATTTACCATAATTGATAAAAGTTCTGTTTCCTGTGAACAGGAACAGACAGTGCTTTAACCTATCTAAAATACATCTATCCCCCATTCCCAGTCTTTCCACTTGAACTGTTTCCAAGGCGCTGTTGGGTACCCTGCTGTCACAACTGCGGAGACAGGCAGGGCAGAACTAGGTTACTGCTTATTTCCCAAAGCACAAGCAACACTATCTCACAGCTGGTGCTGGCAGCTCAATTCCAGAGCTTTTGTCAGCAAGACCACATCCTCCTTTGCCCTTAGGAACAGGCAAACTCCTCCCCAAGCATCAGGAGCTGCACAGCCCTGTGATTAACTGCTGCTGTTCAGAAGTCACAGAATGCAAAGGGAAGACCCAGAAGTCATTCCAAGGCACCACCCGTCCCTTCACCCCTGAGCTCATGCCCTTGATGCACAATTACATCCCATCACCCGCAGGCAGCTCTTTCCTGACTCGCACCCACCGACCTCTCCTGCCCGCTGTGCAAGTCTGAAGTTAACAGGGGCACATTAGAATGGTGGTTCTCCAGTCTCCTCTGTCTTAGAGGCAATCTACTGTTTCCCCAAGCAGATTTCATAACTGACAAGCAGTTCTGGTTTTCTCTAAAGCAAATACAGTAATACATGTGCACAGACACAAACAGTTCATGCAGCTGTAGTTCATTTGAAACCGAAGCTACGAAGTTAACATCCTACTGCGAAGTGGTTAGCAAAGCTGAACTGGAGCTCTGCATCACATTTACTTATCTTTTACATTTAAGTGTGAAATAACTCTTTCTTCCACTGTTTTAAAACTCAAAGACTATGTGTTTGTTTTCCTCCATAAGGCATGCACAGCGCACGTCTCCAGATTAGTTACCTTTATTTTGCTGAGTTTCATTTGGATCTTCTTTGACACTAGATCAGACCAATACTTTTCTCCTAAAAAATCCCAAAATATTCTTCCAAGCAAAGCATTCACCCAGGCCTCCTGTTCCTCTTCTTCAGCTTCCACATGGGCATCTGGCAACTGAAAACACAGAGCAGGTTATTCAGCTCTGTAAATTCTATAAAGTAAGCTGCCCTGACATGAGCTTGCTTGTCATCATCCTGACATGCAACAGAGTGAATGAGGCTGCAGAGATACGGATTCAGCTCTGACAATGAGATGAGAAAGCTGTGTGTAATTTAACCTCTGGCACAAAAAGCAGATAAGCCCAGAGTGGGCAGACAGAAATGGGTCTGTAATAGAGACACTCTCCTCACAACAGGATCTAGAAGAACAGCTACTCTGTTCTGTTTTATCAAAAAATAGGGAAACAAGATTCAACTGTACATCCTTAAATTCAGTTCGGAAACATCACAAATAGATGATAAACAAATGCAGTACAGGGAAAACACATCCTTCCTTCTAGGGTTTGTATATGGGATTGAGGAAACCACATTGTTCCTTCTCTGCGTTAAAGGCTTTGTTTACAGTGCAAGAGGATTATGTCTTGGTTTACTTGAGAACCATTTCAAAACACTTGGAGATATATGTTCAGATGTCACATCACTGACTCATGCTATCACGTATTGCATTAAAACACGTTAGTCCAGGCAGAACTCCTGAAGCCAGCAAAACGGCAGCGCTTTCTAAGGGCAGGCCGGTAGATCCACAGCTCTGAGCCCCGTTTCTGGCCATGCTGCTCCCCAGGGCTGCAGCCCCACGCCGGTCACTGGGGCAGCGGCTCCGCTGTGACGCAGGTTCCCTGCCGGCACGGTTCAGCTATTTATAGAATGATTCCCGACACGTGCCAGATTCGGCAGCGAATGCATCACTGCTTCAGGGCTTGTCGGGAGCTACAACAGTTTTTTTCCTGCGGGAACATGAGACGTGTTTATTCATATGCTACACTGTGGCCTCCTACTCCTTTCTGGACATCGTATGAAAGGCTGGCATCAAAGATGCATGACATAAACTACATCTTTTAAATGAATGGTGATTGTAGTTAGTGCTAAGGATTGATTTATTAAGAGTGTCATACTTTATGATAAGGTTCTGTTTATTAAGAGTGATTCAAATGCAGTCCAAGAGGCCCAAGAATTAGAGCTATAGATGTTGTTCACTAACACATTGCTACATACTTGACAATACAAACACATCAGCCTTTTACCAAACATTTTAAAATGAAAAACCATACAAACCATCTATCCATGGCTTATGTCTTTTGAACAAGACTGTTCAAATCAATCTGTAGTCTATACAAGAGCCAATTCCATTTCTGTCCTAGTTACCCCAAGCAGCAGGAACGCTGCAGTAAAACCTGCCCCCCAGCAAAGCCACAGCCAGAGGACCATCAGACACACTCACCCTACGAAAATTAAGATCAATTTTACTACCAAATACTAAAAAAATCCACTTAAATTGTTTCAACAAGCCAGGACCTCAAAAATGTGCTTTTGTTTCAATCTACTTTAGAATATACACAGAAAAAATTATCTTTTTACTACTATTGGGAAGTAGCAGTTTGTGGGTTTGTGGAATTTCATTTGAATTGTTTGGGTTTTGTTTGTTTTAATCTTAAGCATAAAATATAGGTTCTTTTTGGACCAATGTTTAGGACACATCTGGGCATTCCTAATGAAGAAAATCTGCAGCCATGTTGCCTTCAGCTGTACAATCTTTTAGGTACAAGACACTGCCCAAGCCAGAAAAAACCACAGATGTTCTTGGGAGATAAGAAATGAGAAGAAACTGTGGTGAAGGGGGGAACTGGCAAGCCTGAAAACCCTCACTGCCTTGATAAAAAGTTTAACCTACAGTTAAAGAAATTAATTTTCCTTTCTACATAACTCATTTTAAAAGCAGTACTCAACAAGATAAAATATATCACCACCTCTGATGCATATTTGAGGTATTACCTTTTTCACAGCTGTAGGGCTGCTGTCTGCACTGAGGACAGGGCTACCCGAAGGGCTTTTCTTTTCATGTGGAACACACTTTGCCATGTAAATACTGTAGTCCAGAAGCATTTTCTGCCGCACGTTGCCAGCCAGGTCCTTGTGCTTCGGCTGGGACGCAATCTCCTCCGCGCTCCCCTTGCTGCTGCTCCGGCTGTGCGTGAGGCCGGGCTGGCCATCGGCTCTGCCGAGCGGCGGCAAGATCCCTACATCCAAAGCAATAACACCCGTTTAACAGAAAAGGAACCTGACAGTCCAACAGCAGAGCGTATGATCAAACACGGAACGGAACAAAATTAGCTCATGGGTTTAATTTATTCTGAAAAAAGACCGTTCAGAGCAGCACTTTCTCATTTTGAAGGGTGAAAGTCAATTCTGCTGCTGTGTGCTTAGGTGGTCCTAAACCCAAATTAGTCAATATTTGGTATGATTCAGTGCTCAGCAGGATGTGTGACTGGAAAACTCAGCTGATCAATAGCATATTTAAATACGGACACTCACATATGTACAACATATGGCAGAATTCCCAAGAACCCTGCTAGGGAATGACTAAAATAAAAGTCAGGTGATTAAAATGTACCTATAACCACATGTTAAAATAAAAAAAATTAATTATAGACTGTTGCAACTAAAAGGACTGTCAAAAGCACGAAACCATTAGAATTTTAATTAGCCATTAATTTTGCATTTGCATTTCAAGAAGTTATGTGCCAGAAATAGTTATGTTAACCAATCTTTAATCAGGGAATAGATAAAGATGGAAAAGCATGACTCATTCAGATTTAAAATTATATCAGAGCATGTTTTTAAATTAATATTTCAAACATTGATCAATACTGTAGACTAACACGTTTGTTGGTAACAGGACTTATTCAAACACAAAAATGTGTTTGCTGTGGCATTAACCCAGGAGGAAGCGCTTTAGTCTTTACAGGAGACTGAAGTGGAAGGAAGGACAGAGGAGGAAGAACAGTAAGAGCACTGAGTCAAACACTGCAAATACTGACATCAGTTCCAACAGTACAGAGAGGAGAAAAAAGGATTGAACAAAAATGACAGGAGTTGTTACAGTCACTGAAAACTAGTGTATTCACATAAACCAGTGTAAAAATAGTAAGAACAGTTGAGGGCATACAGCCAAGAGAGGAAAAGGCAGGGTGGGAAGGTGGGAGTGTGAGGCCAAGATAAGGAGCAGAAGAGTGTCTTTACTATTATTTGTCTGTAAAGATCACTATGGCTCCACCGTTGCTATAACTACCACCTAGAAAACATAACTCTCTTTTTTTAATAGACATTTTGACTAGAACACGGAATTTGAATACCTGGCTTGCTCCCACATAAAGCAGACGGCTTCTTTGCTTCAGACTTCAGCTTGGATGCGAGAAGGAACCTTTGGAACCATTCCTCCTTCTCCCTGCCCGTCCTCCCAAAGAGATAAAGCACTTGATCCTTTTGGCTAGTGTACTTCGCTCCATCCTGAGGCTTCTTGGATTCTTCATTGCTCGAGTCCACTTTTTCAGCAGCTGACTTTTCTTCTGTATTCTCCTTATCAGTCTGGGCCTTGGCCATGAAGTCCTCCTGTCTAGCAAGTTCAATGCAAATAGGGTACTTCTTATTCCAAATCCGTTTTCGTGCCAGACTCTTAGGAACCAGGGAAATCTGAAGGATAAATTAAAAGGCTACATTATTTTTCAGTTGTATCTTCTATGTGAGAGATACAGATCCCACATCGCATCTGTTGGGTTTAACTGACTCTCAGCTTACAGGGGGTTGATGTCACTAGGTCTTTGGTGAGCCTTGAAATGAAAACAAAGACCATTTAAGTAGCTCGGACTTCTACAATCATGTGGAGAAACTCAGTTTTCATTTAAAAGATCTTATTCTCACAGTTACGGAGAAAAAATAGTAAAAACAAGAACCTTATCTCTGTCACCATGTGGTTGGTAATGAGAATCCAATCCAAGTTTTAAAACTCAATTTGTCAGGCCCACCTCATGAAATTGAGTGTTTGAAGTCGGCAATAGTTACATTAAGTAAGAATCTAGGAATAAGAATGATTTGCCGATAACCATATTCCAAATTCTGTATATTCAGAGAGAATTGAGACAACGGAAGTGATGGTAAGAGTGATAAGAGAGCAGATTCTAATCTAGATGCTGAACTTAACAGTGTTCTCTGAAAATGGTGGGTGATTACTTTGCAGAATAGCCATCATTTGCTTATTGCATTCAAAGAACTTGGCACTTCTGTAACCAATTTAGTGTGGGGTGAGGGGGGAAGTACTGGAAATTTTTCTAAGATACCATGGGGAACAATCACCAGTCAAGTGCTCTTGTAGCATGTGATAGTTTTGATTGTCTTCATTATGGGAAAACAAATCTGCAGTAGGCAGGAATCTACGTTTTTGCTTTATCTTTTTCACCGTCTTCCTCTACCAGAAAGCAGAGCTGACACCAAGATGCTTTCCCGTCCTGACTCGGGGAAAGCGAGGGAGGTTTTCCTCCCCGCCGCCTTGGTCCCTCTCTCCCTAAATCCCAGTCAACTGAAGCGGTTTCCTCCTCCATCTGTGCTGCCAAGGCTCTCCAGTGATGCAGCACATTAAAAAAATCCATTCTTTTAATAATGTGGTATCAATGTATTACTTAACGCAATGCCAATGGAGACAACTTCACGTGACAACTCTTCACAGATTTGAGGGAGGCAAATAACACGTGGGAAAACTGCCCCAGCATTATTCTTCATTCACTCTTCCAGTTGCAAAAATCCCAATTTCCTTCCCTGGATGGTGGGCACCCACAGCAAGTCTGTTCCAGCCACCTCTCGCTCGCCTCTTTTACATCCATGTACAATGTTTGTTCCCTCTTCACGTGAGATGGAAACGTCATCTGAACTGCCTCAGCACAGAGACAACCAAAGATCGTGCGTTCTGGTGTAAGCTTCAGAAAGGCATGCACTAATCTAATGCACGGGAACAATTCTCTGAACTCCCAAGCGTTATCTTCCGCTTTGAAGTGCAGAGGAAAACCTGGCTTTGCCCTGACTGTGTAAATACGTATTTTTTTCTAAATCCTGCTCAATCTTCCTCCCCAGCACAATCTTTTGCAATTTAGTCACATCAACAGTTTCATTTACATGACGACGGCAGATCAAACCAGAGGCATGAAAAAATGTCAAAATTTAAAAGTTTCAAAGTACTCTTTGTTAAAATCAGATAAAAGTGTGGCACACTCACCTTGCTCTCTGTAAGTTCATATATTTTCTGGCTGACATATGTGACTTCAGGCTTTGGCTCATTGTACACAGCCCTTCTAGAAATATTTTTATTGGGTTTTGAAAGTCGTAAGGTGCTTCCTTCAAGTCGCACATAGACGGAGTGAGTCAATGTAGCATGGTACGTTTCTGGATCATAATTATAGATTTCATTCATCCATCCCTAGAGAAGACAACACTTGTTATCAGGCTTTTCAGCTGCTGGAAAACCAAGTACAGCATGTGTGTAAAAGTTGTAAATAATTAACCAAGCTTTTGCCAAAGTTGTTTCACTTACTGCACAAATACAACAAACAGTAAACGCCCTCAATGAGGTAGCGCCAAACTGACAGAGCATGAGATGAGGACTGTATAACAAGTGCACAATTTGTTTTGCTCAGTAAATAATTTTGTGTGTGTAGTGCAGTGCTCTCCCACCTCATCTTCATTAAATACTCACTGGGAAGGGACACGGGGGGACACGGGCAGAGCTGCTCCCAGCCAGCACCCACCTTTAATCACCAACAAAAAGCCCGGCTGCTCACAGCACAGACACCTTAACCAACAATTCGGGACTGAGTAGAAGACCACACTGGAGTTTGGTTTAACGCGATTTACCATGTTGTGTAACTGCCCAGTTACGACACAGCGGTCACACAGGTGGATTAAATTTCATTCATTTCTGTGCAGTGAAAGAAGCAGAAAACACCCAAAGCAGCCCTGCCACGACAAGCCCGTACGTGCCGGCTCTCACCATGGGGGCGATGGCACTCCATGAACATCGGCTTACGGAACATGATAAACGGGGCAGAAGACGAGCCAGAACATTCATTCAAGGACAAATTTTCCTGCTCTTAACCTGCCCTACAACATACTTTGGTAACTACTTCCACCTGCGCATCAAAGCCTTAATTTGGAGTACTCAGTATTCATTAATGTCAACAGAACGTGAAGAAGAGAGACTCAGACATACCCTAAAGCATAAAGTACGATGGCATCTTTATAAACACCAAGGTGCATATAGCAGGGAGAGAGCATCTGCTACTGGGAGGTGGGGAGAGCTGAACGAGCATCCCCAGTATCCTTCAAAACAAAAAAGTTCCAACTACCTTATGCAAAACAACCCAGAAATTATTGCAACACTTTAAGAAGTTTCCACCCACACACAGAAATGTAAAATTTATTTTAATGCTCATTCAGTGCCATATAATTTCTCAAAGCAGACAGCACGCACTTTCTTAGGTGCCATAGTAACAGCGATATGTAGGTTTTGCTTACTCCAACATCTAGCTCCATTTTCACTATAAATCCTGAAAAACCTTGATATATTAGCATTTCTTTTATGTTCAGGAAAGATTAAGTCATTCACTTTTGCTCAGCTCCCAGGCAGACCACTTCTTTTATGAACGGAAATATATAACCTATATACCAATGCATGCTCTTTGAAGAAGCCTTGTGTTTGGGTTTCTTGCTTACACCGTGTTACATCCAACTACCACATAGGAAACAAAATGCATGAAGTTTTCTATGAACCATCGAGGTTCTGCACAGCAGGGGTGATGTATGTCCGAGCACATCCCATTTCCTTCCTAGAAATTATTAAACCAAGACATCTTTGAGCAGAGAGCAATTAATTTTCAGCCAGAAACTCCAGCTGGACTTACTGAAGCACAAGGACATCACGTGCGTTGCCTAAAGCCACTGTGAGCCACTCGCCCTGTGCAGAACTGCAATCTCCATCTGGCCCCAGATCTCTGGAGCGGCTCCCACCCCCCCTGGCTCCGATCTCAGGCTATTTCTAGCTCAGACACCCAAGTCTGGAGCCTGCGGCCAGGCAAACATATGGGCAAAAATTGCTGCCTCAATATTCCCTTCTCCTGCAAGGCGGTTCGGCTGAAGACCACAGGGGCTGGCACCAAGAGAAAGGGATACTTGGGAAGTGGATCTTTGCATGAAGCTTCACCACACGAGCCCTTTTTCTGACTGTAATAAGCTGTGATGTTATTTGGAAACCTCCAGCTGTGTGTGGTACCCAAGAAGGAAGCTCAGAGTATGCCTGAAGTTTCTTTAACATGCTGCTTGAAATGGAACTGGCTGTAAATGTATTTCTCTTCTGTCAGTTCTGGATTTTGAACATGCAGTACCTCAGGCAGCTGGAAATCACTAAAAGTCTTGGACAGATTCTTCAGTCGCTGATAACCTGATGGTTGTGCTATGAGAAACAGCACTGGCACTTCTGTGGGGTTTGCTATGTACGGAAACCTACACAGCGATTTCTGTACAAGGAAGAGATTTGCTGCTTCAGGTATTTGAGGAATAGCCCAAAAACCAAAAGACAATTTAAAATTCAAATATTTGGGGTTCTCTTTTCAGAAGTACCTAGTCAACCGTCAGGATGAAAGAGACACCACACTGCATTACACCCAACCCTCCTCATACATACGTTCTGAGTTCTCTAATTTCTAAGGATCCACTGTTTCCTTTCCACACTCAACTTCCTAATTATTTTGTAACAGAGAAACACTGTACAGCTGAGTGTGAAACCTTAATACTTCACCAAACTATGGCTCTTCACTCACTCTGAAAATGTGTGCCAGCTGCAGGATTTTTTTGCCCCATGTATCTAATAGTGTTAAAGGAGGAAAACCCACCATCCACCTTCTCACTTTAGTAATTTTCATTTTTGTAAGCTGTGTCATCTAGCATAAAAAACATTTTTCAGAAGGTTATCCAAGAAACCCCCAAATTAGTTCCAAAGTTCCTGCATTTTAAGAACAGTTTTAGCAGAAATAGCTCCACCCCTCTCTTTGCAAAAAGAAATTGGAACAAAAGATTCACAGCCTACGGAAAACATTTTGCAATGCATCTAAACAGAGAAGTTGTTGCCATAACGTGCTAGCAACAGACGAATTTTCCCAAACTGCTGAAATAACAACGGATTTCTTTGTGTAGGAGAAGAGTGACTGTATGATGGGTCTTTTTTGTCCTAGCGAAGTTGTTAAAATGAGAAATATAGTAATTGAGGGAGGACAATGCCCATAGTCATGTGCTGCTCTGCAGCTGCTTGCCATTTACACTGATCCTGTGATCTGGGCTTGTAAAGGTCAGCAGTTGTTCTGGATCCGCAGCTGAAATCGGGAGAAAGCGCTTCAGCATCGGGCTGGTCACTAACCTGAAAACGGATCTGCTTACGGTATCGGGCAGTTCTTGCTCAAAACCCCACACGTGCACTAACAGAATCTGGCCTGTTTGTTGGACAGCAGAGACTGAACCGGTCTGAACAGGAGCACTTGCATAAAACCACTTTATAAAGCCCACGCTGGTTTACTTTTACTTTTTCATGACTCTGGTCTGTAAATTTTTTATTCGAACTGCAGTTCAACAGGATAATTCATGTAAGAACTGCAAAGTCAGGCCCAAGAGTGTACGAACTTTAAAATGTTACGTAGTTTAAGATGTCAGGCATGTTTTATACCTTAACCTGAGAGGGGAGGTTGGGGGGAATTGCAAAAGATCCTTATGAAGGACCCACAGGGCTGTGGGCACAGAACAGGTCTCCAAGGAAAATAAATGAAAAGAATGACTCCTGTGATATTTTCAAATACATAAATAAAAGAATCAGCAAGTCACCTGCACAATAAAAGCTCAAATCTGGCTTACAACTGCCCCCAGATTTTCTTAGTGATATTAACATATTTATTAAAACACATCATCATTAAGTTACATAATCAAATGCTCCAACACTGAAATTCTTGAAAGCCTGTTGATCACTCAAATCGCATTAACTACGTTAGTATCCTGCTCATTACTGCTATTTTATGACACTTCAATAGTATTTTGCTTGGTAAGTGAGGGAAAATGCAACATGTTTTTTTGAGCTTCTATTGACAAGGAATTTAAAGACACAGAAAAGGTCTGGGGTGGGCAGAAGGCACCATCACCTTAACTGGAAAACACATTTGTCTGCCAGAGGCCGCTATCAAACACGAAATCCTGAGTGACGTTAAGGACCAGCACGTCGGTTAAAAGCCGCCTCCTTCTGCACTGCCGGGGCTCAAAAAGCTGCATTTCTCCAGCAGGCGCTGCCAACACGGTCTGCTCATAAAAGCTCTTTCTAATGGAAAGGGGAAATTTATCATTTCCATTTGAGCTGTTACTTAAATCCTTTTGTATCAGCCAGGAAAACACAAGGGAATGCACGCTGGAGAAGGGCAATAAGGAAGTTAGAAAAGGCTAATGCATTCAACAGAAAAAATAATGTGGGCAGAGAAAAAAGAAAAAGGAAGCGAGAGAACTGAAGAGTGAGGGAATAACATAAGAAAACATATACTGAAGGAGCAGGGGGGTTGTGGGCATTTTCGGGGACAAGGGGGTGTTGCTCTCCCTCCACTATCAAGTGCAATAAGTACAGAAATCTAGAGCAGCACACCCTAACCAGCACAACAGTGCCTCATTCGTTCACGTTGCAAAGGAACAATTTGGAGGAGACCATATTAACGTTCAGGTATTTTGGCCACTGCTGAGGAGAATTTTCCACTAGTCCCTGAAATGGGGGAAATGCAAACTTTTCAGACAATGTTTACAAGGGAGAGAACGCACACGTACAAAAATAGCTCGAGAGCAGTTTGGCAGAATCCCAAGTCCTGCAGCCCCATAAAGGGCTGTTACTCACAGCACTCACCGTATCGGCATGAAAGCAGCTCAGGCCAGAATACAAGACCCACAGGTTCTGGAGGAGCATTTCTATGCAAAAGCATCATTTTGATTTTCCTATATTCATGTTTTGTTACAAATTCAATCTTTATCTCATCTTTCAGAGGATCTAAACTGTCCAGTGGTCATTTTGACACAGGCAAATAGAAAATAGTTGCATGAGGGGAGAAAAACAACTTTCACTGTGCTAAATCATACTACGTTATATTCCACTGTGATATGGGCACTGAGCTGGTTTTTCAATTCCTGAAGCATTACAAAGTCCTTTTACAGGGTTTGACATATTAAGGACAATTACTTTCTGTGTTAATGACGGCAAGAAATACTCATCAGGTCATATAAAACATAAATCTACATTCACACAGTCTTCTCTGCACAGTTCATTTCTTGCCTACACTCATTCTCAGAAAACGTATCTCCTGGATAAAAGGATTAAAATAAAGTTTTAAGGTTCCTGAATAACAGCTGACACCTCAAAGAGCCATCTTAACACCAGCTCCTTTACTTTTGAAGCAATTCTGGTTTCCTACTAATCCTTAAGGACATGGAAGTCCTACATATTCTTGGGTGTTAAACCATTTGTGCACCTGCCAAAGCCACCTGACCCTGCAACAATACCCCATGTACAAGTGGGCATAATTCTCTGCATTTACACCTTCAGAATAAATCTATTTTACTACTTCTACCCAAAGTAACGCACACAGACATAAACTGCCATGACCTCACCTTCAGTATTTCAGGTTCTTTGATGTCTAGAGCTCCTGTATTCCATCGCTTTTCCATACTTTTATGCAATTGGTGATATTCATGGGTACGTGGAGTAAGAAGCCAAATCACACAGATGGCTATCATAAATCCAAGGGCCATTCCAAGTAACAGTCCACTTAAGTAGCCAGGGAGAGGGATAATAAAGTAAGCATAGACTAACAGTGTTAAGAAGTATAAAGTTTTCACTGGTATTTTAGGCTGTTGCACATATGGATTATTTTCATCTTCACTACTGAGCATAGTACCGTCTTCCTCAGTCACCTCTGGATCGAGCGAAGTTTCAGTCGGTTTATCAGTTTTGCTTTCATCCTCTAGCAAGGAAAAGTCTTCAGCATAGAGTTCACAAAACTCCTCATCCTCTCTGCTTGCGAGTGCAGACAACGAACATTTTTCAAGTACGAGTGAAGTTTTTGAACTCACGTCCTTTGTGCTTGCAGACTGAGAGCTTTTGGTCTCTGTCTCTTTTGCATGTTCCTCAGCCACTTTTGGCTGATTGTTCTTACTCAGGTTAGAGTCACTTCCATAAAAATCCCCTTCAGAATCACACTCTTCCTCCTTAATGCTGTAGTTGTTATTGCTTTCCAAATGGCCATTCAAACTGGAAAGGTTTGAGAGTTCTGAAGCACTTGAAGATAAGGCTTTGGGCCTGTGGCTACTACTTTCATCACCCATTATTTTACTGAGCAGCTGAAAAGGCTCATAGATCACTTCAGAAAGGCGTCTTTTAGTATCTTCAATTTTAGCCTCCATTTCAGGTACTTTAAAAAAGGAACGAGTGTCAGAGGGAGATGTTAATGGAGATGAGGGGGCAGTTTTAGAATCACCACCTGCAGCTCGAGGTTGAGTGAACTGTTTGAACAGATGCAAGTTCAGCTTTGAGTCAGGCGGCCTGTAAGACACAGCTTCACATTCTTGTTTGGAAGTGTCTGTAGACAGAGATTTCACTAAGGTTTTCATTAACTGCCGATGTCGCATCGGTGGGGTGGGTTCTTTTGGTTCCACATCTGTTGAAAGGGACTTGACTAAACCCTTAAAAGGCTTTGAACTAGAAACTGTGGGTGATCCACTGGAGGAGACAACTGATCTGGAAGGGGATGAGGATGGGGAAGACGACAGGCTGGATTTCTGTTCCACAGGTGGTGGTGCACCTGCTGAGCTAACTGTATGACACGAGTGCGACAATGGAGATAGGACTAGTGGCACTGCACTGAACACTTGGGATGTGGAAGGAGAATCCAACAGCTTTACAGTCTCTGCAGTTGGCAGAACTGCAGGCGATGAGGACAGCAGTGAAGTGGAGTTGGCCATGTTAAGCGAGGTAGCTGGACCAGAAAACTCATGGCCGGTATGCTCAAAGCAGAGGTCTTCCTTGGCTTCAAGTGCTGTTACAATGCTTTGGTCATCTAGTTCCTCATCAAGAAATTCCTTAAACTCCTCTTCCTCCTCTTCTTCCTCCTTCCCAAATGCAGAGAAATGAATAGTGATGGTTTCTCGAGAGACAGATCGTTGGACCTGCACTTTTGGTGCCGACTGCTTTGAGGACATTTCACCAGTTTTCTCTGCATGGCTACTGTTCTGACTTGTCATTGCAGGTCCCAGAGATGTGTCAAAGTCTGTGAAGAAAAGGTAATATTACGTTAAATGCATTCTTTCCCCTTCATACAGCTTTATTTTCAACCGTTAAGCTTGATATGCTTAACAAACTTGCCTTTTTCATCAATTATATCTACATGTTATTTCTAGCCTTTTATTGACCCATGGAAGTGGACTTAGCACACGTTTACATGGAGAGGACATATCGCACATTTAAAACCCAGCACTGGTGACCATACACAGAGATGGATCAGGAATGACAAGATTAACGCTGCCTTTCCAGCCAGGAGGAAGCACTTTATCCACACTGCCAAGGCAGCAAGTTCACCACTTCAGTAACTGAATTATTCTCCAGAAGCTGCTAAAATGCTGTAATTAAATTGTCAAGCTGAATTAACGAGAGGCCTTTGCTGACGTTTAAAGAGCAGTTCAGAAGAACGATTACGTGGCGGCGAAGAAAAGTGCACTTCACAAACAGTTGTGACATCAGGTTGCATTACCCAGCAAGTCAGCGCCACCGCTTTGTCATCTCTTCCTACTAAAGGCTATAGCCCTTTATCTTGCCAATGGAGACGCTCATGTAAACATTTATAGCCTGTCAATAAAATGAGCTGGGTTAAACCTTTTCAAAAAGCAGATCTTTGCTACCCAGCTTATCTAGTAATGTTACATCAGAAGCGACAATCTCTCTACAACTTCCTACCCACTACAGTTGTCCGTTTTATGGCTCCTAAATTGCTGACTACTTTATTCCTTGCCTCACCTCGTATGTTCAACCTTCCCAATCAGGTTGAACAGGAGGAGCTGGACTCTGTCCTGCTTCACACAAACTCTCCAGAAATATTAATTCCAGTCTTCAATCCCAGTTCTGCTGCATACGTGAGGGAGCCAGTTTGGGCTCAAAGATTCAAAAGAAGCTTTCAGAACCTTGTCACGCTCCCACTTGCCACCTGATCATTTTTCTGACAAATGGCTTAAGAGGCAAAATTCTGCCTTCAGATCAGGTTCTTCTGTCCTCCCAAAAATCCATCTGACCTACCAAGCAGCAGTAAAGAGTAAACACAAAACGCAATTCCAGTGGCGGAGTTGCACCTCCAGCCCACTTATGTGTCAGCAGATTCTTACCTTTCCTGCCATGTCTGTGGGTCAAGTAGTTATTTACCCCAACAGTAAGACCTCTCACTTATTTAAAAGTTTAGATATAAGTTTATCAGTCATGTATATATATCTTTGTGATTGTTACAGTTAGTGAGAAACTTGGTCTTCCATTTCTCCACTGGATTGGCGCACCTGGGACCCAGCAGCACACAGAATCCACGCTTCCATGGACACAGTTCCACTTCACAACTTCAGACTGCAAATTTCCCAGTTTTTTAGACAAATGCATCCAAATTTATTTTGGAGAGAAAAAGATAAACCCCACACACCACAAAGCACTACTGGACAACGTACATCTCCAAGTCTTTTTCCATCTCCCTGTGCTGGACCATCTGCTATCACACATCTCTAACACTTGTGCCAGTTGTGAAATCGCAGGGCTGGCAAACCAAAACTTGAAAGTACAAAAAAACCCACAAAACTACACATCTTCCAGGTCATCGAGTCATTAGAACTAAGGCAGGAAAACAAACAAACAAAGCACAACACACACACACCAAAAAAAAGCCACCCAAGAGCTGCACTTGCACACGATGCTGTTGCCATCAGCCTGAAATTCCTGACCCTTCTCTTCTGCTCATTTGGCACCAACTGTGCATCAATAATCTAGCAGGAGAAAAATATTAACTGCTCCCCCTGCCTCCAAATACCATTCTGAGCGTGTTCCTCTCGATCAGCTAGAAATCCACAGATTCGGTTAGCTCTTTAGCACGCACTGTTTGCACTGCACGGTTAATTATCTTGTGTTTAAACACCAGTTGCCATGTTGTGCTAATGCGGTGCTAATTACCTGAAACAGATGAAGTTTACTTGCACACACCAAATGTACAGAAAAGAGATTTTCATGCTTACTGAACAAGCAAGAAATTTTTTATATCGCAATTAACTAGTTAACACAGAAAGGAAATTCTTGATTAGCCAATATTTGCCTACCCTTAAACATGACACTATACCACGAATTGTCTTATAGAAGCACATTCTTAAATTAGCACTATCGACAGGGCAGCCGCAGAACAATAACATAATCCAACTGCTTGCACTTTGGCACCCTCAGCCCACGACTTCCAAGCTAACTCTGTAGTACCCAATGCCCTCAACATCTGGCCCAAGTGATATTTCAGCTGAGGGGACGGACTTCCAGGAACAACTATTTCTATTTATGCAAATAATTGCTGGAACTTTCAGAATCAACCCTGTTCACAGGCTGGTTTTGCTACAAGGCAGTTCATGCTTTTCCCAAGCGCAGCTGTTCGAAGCTGTATCTTGAATTGAATCTTCAAACAATTTATACAATTAAAAAAAACCCAAAACAGTGTACAATACGGGAGAAATATTGTAATGCTGTATACTTTAGAGAGTACATGTTTTGACCAACAGCTGATATTTCATTACAAGCATTCTGAATATCAACTGGGATGACAAAAGTAGTGCGCTCCCTACATCATTCCAAGTTTTAAACAACTAACCCCTCTCAACACACCAGATATCCTGCTGAGAGCAGTTTCTCCTCCCCAAACAGGACAGGGGAGATTTTTCCCTGCTCCGGGCAGGCCCATATTTCCCATACATTCCTGAGCACAATTTCTCTTTTTTATTGTGAAAGATTTAAATTTTTTTTCACAAAGTAGACGTTAAGAAGTTTTTCCACAGCAAATACAACAATAGCATCGCTGACTTCTCCCACTACTGACAGCTCTTCACTAGGTGTTCGGTTTTGAGAGCAAAGATATTTCTTCAGGTTCTTGAAGCCCTACGTTTTTACACCGTAAGTCATTCTAACAGATTCACTTCTTACTGATTTCCGACTACGTTTTCCTCACTCGTTGCGTCCCCGTTTTCTGCTCCACTCCTCTCCCAGCTGTTTGGAGAGCTGGTGTTCCAGCCTCCCCGTCTGAAGGGGCACAATTCTGCTTACAGATTACATTGATACTTGCAGAAACCCAGGCTTCAATTGCTCCTCCTTTTAAAAGCCACACTGTCTCCACCTTCTCTAGCTGCCTCTTCAGGGTTTTTGTTGTTGTTGATTCTGAAGATGTAAGGTATCGGTTTTATTCACATGGCAGGAAGGTCTGAATAATCATCTTAGATCCTCAGGCTTCAAATGATTCAAAACATGAATTTTCACCTGGATGGGAAGGAGACCGCTAGGAAAATAATTCCTTTCCCGCAAAGGTTTGAACTTTGGATGCTTCTGCAAGGTGGAATGAGAGAGCTGTCAACTAACAACTGATACTTTCACTTCTGATGTTACGGCACCGCATGCCCATCACCCATACAAGAGCAGTTTACAATCCGCACCTGCAGGCATTGCTTTTAAAGTGCTACAACAGCAAACACCAAGCCAGGCCAGAAATACACCCCATTGCTCACCCAGCGCACGGTGCGGGAGCTGAGGACAGTGACACCAGGTGACAACACGTCCCCACCGCGATGCACCGGCCGAGGAACAGGGACACCCAGAGGGAGCAGGTGCTGGGCAGTGCTGGGTCAAGTCAGGACACGACACCTTTTAAAAAAGTGTCACCACAGGAACATGTGCTCAGTGACTAACTGGGAGTGTTTATAGAAATACAGAAACAGCAATCTGTCCTTGTGCCCGGGCAATCTGTCCTTCTGCCCAACAGCAAACAGAACCGGCAAACCCTCGTCCTGCGCCCTGCGGAGGACAAACACACACAGATCCTTCTCCAGCTGAGCCCCGAGCCATCAACTTCACAGCTCTGAGAAAACACACGGTGCTCTGAAGTGCCTGTTTCAGACAACTAAACTACCAACCTAATAGATACAGCAATTATTTTTACACTCACAATTTAGAAAGTTATTCAACGAACACATAAAGCAGCAAACTAGGAACTAACTTAAAAGAACAGGTCAAAGTTACACATACCAGACTTATTTTATCCACCCACACGCAGTTCATTTTAGTCACATTTACTAATTAAGGGACATTCAACGAAGCAATTCAATGCTTTTCATAATCATTCATTTGGGGAAACAGGACAGATTGGGTAACTATATTCAGACATATTGCAACAACCAACTATTCCAGTCACATTGCTTTTACTCAACGCTAGATCTCCCCAAGGGGAACGGGCATGCTGTTCAGTAAAGCACTCTCACCAAAATCTGCCGCAAGGTTTCAAAACTTGTATTTTTCCCTGTTCGTTGCTACTAAACACAAACCAAAATAAGGTGTTTTCCACAGAACAGAAATTCCTTTCCTGATAAGAAGAAGTCTTACAGGTTACTAATAAGCATTGCAATACTTCCCCGCATCTCTCCGTTGGGTCAGAAGAACAAGCCTTAAATGCTGCTCAGGAAGCTGCTAATTTGGTTATTGATAATGCAACAATTTGACTTCACGCAGTTTAACCATCACTGTTCAAAGCAAAAGATGTTTCTAACTGATTGTGTCTCTGATTTCCCCAATAATATAATAAAATTCAACTTATAGATTTCACTTGTTTTACTAGAGGCTCGGCCAGTATCTCCCAACACTGAGAGATACGGGAGCACCGTTGCTATTTGTTATACATATTTAAAATAAAAGGCTTCCTTTCAAGTCCTTCAAAACAAAGCATGGTATTAGTGATCCTTATTGCTTACAGTCTTTATTTAAGCAATGTTTTAAATGCTCAGAAGTTTTGTATCTCCAATACTCTGCTATCATTACGAGTCTAGAAAGCAAATCCCCATTTAGCCCAGACCGACCTCACTGAAGCTGAGATCACAGCGACTGGGCCATAACCTGTCAAACAAACTTCATCTCATTCAGTAGATTTATACCATAAAAGATAAAAAGGAAACAAACCCCATATTTTAACATAATTTCCTATCCTCATTCAATTAGGACAAATTAAATTCCCCTGGCATCTCCATGAGTTAATGTATTCCATGGTTAACACCTATTATTCCTTTTGCATCCACTAGTCATTACTTTTAAATGAACTACACAGAAAGTGGTGGTAATTACCAGCACACAATAGCCCTGTGAAATCTTTGTGTCAGGGATCCAGTTACCCAGTCCGAGGTAACAATTCAAAGCTCACTTTGCAACGGGAGGTAGAAGAAGTTTTGCTTCACCTTTCAAGCTCACCCAGCTGGATTTGAGATACAGACGGGGGACAGAAGAGGAACCAAAAAACCCCAGTAAAACTTGGCTTAAATCTACGCACGGAACCGGGAAATGTTATATCAGTATGAAATACTATTCAAAGAATGTAGACCAATGTGTTCAAAAGCCAACAGCAGGACCGCAGCCAAAACGGATGGCGCCACCCACTATGGACCATAATATACACTATAATATACACACACAGACCTTCTAACAGGTGCCAACCAGGTTACCATAACTGAGCTGGTTAACAGTTAAAATACCTCCAACCAGGACTTCTGAGCCTCACAGGGGAAAAAAAAAACCTAAATAAACCTATATTTATATTTGTGCAAATGCCTTTAAGGCAAGAATAATTCCAGTTAAATAACCAGTGTCTAGGTACACTTGGAGATACTTAAATGACAGCTCCTAAGCAAGGTTTTAAAGTATTGTCAATGAAATGATACTTTAACGAAAACTACAGACCTCTCGGAGAGACAAATAAGGGGGGCGTTTACCAAAGTCTAGGGCAGAAAGGTCAAACAAAATTGCAATGGCAGATAAGGAGTCTTCAAAATTACTGATTTCTTTTAAGCCAGGCACAGCTAATAACATCCTTAATACAAGTTTGTATTTATAATGCTGCAAAAATAATAAAATAAATTGTTTAATGTCAGCAAAGCGAGTCTATTCTACATGACCGTTTTCCCCAATGGCCCAAGAAAGGTCAGCCGTCACATCAGCTTCTACGCCGTCAGGAATAAAAGATTAATGATTGTTCTTTCCCGTTCTCTTTCTGTGACACATCCTTTACACCAAAAACTTCATAAACGCTTTAATTTTGACAAACACAAAAAGGTAAGTGCTTGGAGATTGCTCAGAGAACTCTGAAAAAATTAACTTCTTCCTATTTAATACCTTCCTGAAGACTGAAGTAAAGTGGTATTTATAGGAAACTGAACATTTCCCCAACAGAAGAAATAAAAGTAGTCGAATCAAAACTTAAAACACGCAGTAACTCATAGAAGAGCAGAAAACGGGGTAGAAAAAAATATCAACTCCTCATTAATCTGATGGAAGATTATCTAAAACCTCTGCGGATTAGTCCCCAGTTGAAAATGCTGTTCGCATCACTGATTAAATTAAAGGTCACTATAAAAATCTTATAGGGGAAATTTTGGCTGAGCGACTTACAGAAAAGTGTGTTTTCAAAATGAAGTGAAATAAGTTGCCCTGAATCCTAAATTAAAAAGGGCTTAGCAGAATTGTATTACAGGCTTATTTTCCCCAACAATTCAAATGCACATCAAACTCCCTACAAGTAACAAGTCAGAACTCAAGGACTTTTTTTTACATTTACATTAATTTCACTAACAAAAAAATTCAGTCAATATTAACAGCACCTGAAGTTAAAAAAAAACACCACACACATTCCACACAGCAGAAAAGATGTTAAAAATTAATATGTTTGTCCACATAAATCTAAACACAGATACACAGATGAGCAGCAGCACTGAATAACTCAAGCTCTAGGTCCCCGTGTAAAATATAGTTATGAAATATCATTACAAACGGAATGGAATATACAGATTTACAAGCCACATGCCATAGCTACCCAAAGAGATAGGGTTCTTTATTTCCCAGTGGATTTTTAATGATTTATCAAGTCTTATATTTCATACGTACAACATTCATTCTAACGTCATGTTTTGCAGGGAATTAGCACGCAAGTGCTTTTAAGGCTTTTTTACCTGACAGGACAAACTGTAGTACAGAATCATGGTTTCTTTATTTCTCTGAGACGTTTTTGACACTAGAGAAGGTTTACAAAATGTAAAGTCAACTCTGAAGAAACCCTGTCCTAAGAATAGCATGAAAACAAAATGTCAAACTGCGCAGAACTGGCGAGTACCGGCCATCTCCCTTCGCCTAAGGCAACATTCATCTCACTTCATTCACATTTATGTTTAGCTCAAATACCTAGAAACTCAAATGGGCAAGTTGAGCAGCACTGCAGCTCCCCAGGAGGAGGACAGCAGAACATCTCCCCAAGACTGAAATGGAACCCAGATGGCCCCTAACAACCCCAATTTTTCCCATGCTAAAGACGAAGTTTTTGGTTATTAAAATAACCCCAAACACAAAACCAAACACACAACACAGAAAAACTCTAAAACCTTGATGAGTGAAGATACTAAGTGAGGCTCAATTAAAAACCTTAGGACAGACAAACCTGGTTTTCCCAGCTCCCCAACTACGTACCAAGACATGAGGGGTCTTGGGGGTTTTTTTCAGCTTGTCAAAAAGCTTCTAGAGCCTTGTAACTGTCATACACATTTCAGTATAGTCTCTCAAAGATTCATTTTAAAGAGTGTGGTAAACATTTTATTATTAAAAATACTGAATGATGACAGACAGACCAAAACCATCCCCCCACCCACTCAAGTTGCACAGCAACCACCAAATTCCTAGTCATTCTATTACAGTACGTTCACATATTTTCCAAAATCCACAAAAGTATTAAGGCAAAAGAAGGAGAAGTATGTGGCAAAAGCATCCACATGTGTGTTCTCACTTAAATGTGTTTTCTTATTTTTACACAGTATTTATAACTCTAAATGTTTCAAGGTATAAACTATTGACAGATGCTGCCAAGAATGCTCCCTGGACTTTGTTGTCCAGAACACGAAGGAGGTCCCTGCCAAAACCAGGATACTAAACCCAAAGCCACTATTTTGATTTGCATTCCCCTCCATTTCTTGCATTAGACATAGAATAGAGCAATGGTTAATATATCCGTTTAATGTATTAAAGCTTTCTGGTAGTTTTGAGGGGTTTTTGTTTTTCATTTCCCCAAAAGCAATTGAGGCAACTCATTTCTAAAAGCTCTGACAAATTTTAATTGCAACATCTGATAGGTCAATTACAGATTGCCTGACCTTAACAGCTGCTTTACAGGCTTGACTCAAATCAACTGAGTCAGAAAATGATGAGCACCTCCCACAACATGTTTTTCTAATCCTAATTGCTAAGAAACTATGGCAGGTATATACATGAAAGAAAAACAACTTTGCCAGCAGTCCGAATTAACAGGATTATTGTACAGAAAAGTAAATATAAAAGACACCATATTTCTCATAAGGAAAATGAAAATCAGCGCGCTGTGATGACACAAAGTGAAGTTCCTTACGCACCTTAAAGCCTTTTTGTTCACACAGCAAGAATATGAGAGGATCCTTCCCCTGTGCCTTCAGCATTGTAAAAGTTTCTACTGTTGCAGACAGAAAAAGCGTCTGTAGTCCCAGCTACCTGACAAAATGAGAACAAATGCTCTCCACTCTATGTGGGTTACATTTTGTGCCTGCACACACACAGAAAGAAAAGCATAATTAAAACAGCTTCAAGGAAATTAATTTTAGGTCATCAATTTTAAGGTCTTGATTTGCTGGGAGATAAAAGAACAGCAAAAGCCACCAGATGGATTCAAAAGGGCAAAGGGAAATAAAAGTGTCTTTGAGCCATATCCTGCCTTGTTCAATTACAGTATTATACAGGAAATTCTAATTTCAGGCATATGGCAATGTTCTTATACACATGCTTAATAAATCCACCACGCATTTGTTTATCAAACCAAGTCAGGCAGCACACGAGCTCTGAACTGCACACGCAGTTAGTAAGTGTGGGGGAACATCCATACCCACTTCCTCACACATCACCACACAGCGGGTGTGGCTGCTTAAAACTGGGTTTAACTGCTGAGGGAGGTCAAGGCGGAGACGCCAAGCACGGGTGGCAACTCCAGTTGTCATCCAGGATAAGGTGACAAAACAGCGATGACTGAAGCGTGTGGAAGCTGCACCTGTCCCTGCAGGGCTGGATCTGCCACGCAACATTCAATGAAGGCTTTAGAGACGATAATTGCTCTTTTGGGGAAAATGAAACAAACACAGTACTGGTGGAAATCTAGACATGGGATGGGAATCTTTTAATGTGACATTCACCGCCACACAGTGAGACAAACACCTCTCTGTTACACCATGGAGCTGCCTCCACACCCCCCCAAAGTTCTCCTGAACTCCGTGAAGCATCAGAAGTGTGATGGGAATAGACAATGTCGTCTTTAATAGTCTGAGTTCTGAGCAGACCACACAAATCAGCATTTATTACGCTTGGGGTATCGGAAGAGACGGCCTGAAGGGTCACTGCTCACACCATTTCCACTTTGGGACTAGAAAGAAATCTGCAGGACAACCATCCCATTGCAGTGTTCACTGCCCGCTTAGGGCATGAGGATGCGAGAGGCAGATTTTAAAAAATATATCCTGAGAAAATATTAAAACAACACTCATGGTGCGGCACAGCAATTTACTCATTTTTATAATTTTAATTGTGAAGTTTTGGCTTGATAGAAAGACTAACAGATTTCTAGCTAGAATGTTTAAAATCTAGTCAATAAAATTGAAACTGAAAAGTTGTTCCACCTCATCAGAAAAGCAAAGGTTCATAAAATCTGTTCCAATACTCAAAAACCACTACCAATCCAGATCTCAAAGCTGCATGACAAAAGAAATGGAGACCCATACAACCAAATATTTATGCTCTTAAATAGAACACACCTCTAAATGACTCTTTCCAGACCCTCGCAGTTTTCCACAAGTGTCAGGCACAGATCTCCAGCTCGTCTGTGACCTCCAGACAGCGCTACGGCAGCCTGGAAAACAGCCTGTTGTCATACAGGAATTACAGAGCACACAGTCCGCACGCACAGCCGGTCCTTTCTCCATCCGCATCTCTGTTATTCACTAAAATAACACACAGATAGAATAGCACAAATTTTTTACTTTTTTTTTCACAAAAATATTTTCGTGAAGTTGTCCCATATTTGCTCAGAAGGTTTATTGAAGACTTGGCAAAGCCTTTATTAACTAGCACATTTTTGAGTTGACAGACATTTAGGATTATCTCCCCCTTAGTTCTGCCCCCTTCCCCCAATTAATTTGTTTAATACTTCAAGTTGAAAAGGAAGAAATGTGAAAGCGATTAGACAAAGAGAACTGCTACCGAGGAGGTCTTACAAAGATAAGCCTTATCAAACTTCACAGCAGTTACAAACAAGAAAAGAAATGTATGGATACCTTTCATTTACCACCAACATACATTTACTTATGCATTCAACCCCAAATGTTGCGTAACAGTATTAGGAAAGAAAGTGAAGCCCCTCTGGGCAGCAGAAATACAGATATGTATTAAGCAATCCCCAGCTTGGTCTCCAGAGCAGAAATCTTCACCTTGCCCCGGCTACTTTGGGGCAGAGAGGCAGGAACAAGAGGCGGGAGGGGAGCGGTGGGCAGGGGGTGTGGGAAAGCCACGGGAATTCTGTAATTTGGCGGCGAGATTATCGTCCCCGGCCTCGGCCAGAAGATACTTTTGGACACAGGGCAGAGCCCCAGGTGGGCAGCGTCTTCATACACAGAGGTTTCGGAGGGGAACGTAACACAACGTGCTGCAGCTACAAGCCAAAAACCAGGGAGCACCCAACCTAGACAGCAACTTTCACCACCTGCTTTTAGTATCACATGTTAAGCAATATTTCCTCAGCAAGTTACCACAATCACAAGCGTGTGAGCATGACTACCTCCCTCTCAAAGGAGCCTTATTTTTCGAGCCTGTTTGGGCTCATAAAACAGACATTTTTATTTCCTCAGTCTTAATCCTGACTTCCAGTGAAACAAAATTATTTTCGCAGCTTTTTATTTAATTTCAGATCAGAACTCCATTGCAGCCCATGATAGGTTGCATTTACATCTCAGCCCTCCGTGATCTGTTTTGAAATTCCCAGTATGAAGGGAGGCAGTAGCTTGCTTTGTGCTTATATTTGTGCAGTCCTATCTTACAATTGAAGTATAATTTAAACAAAACACACGAAATCCAGAGTGAGATCTAGAGTCTTACAGCTCTCAGTCATCTGCATTAGCTACTAAAACCAAATATAGCAATTTTTTGGACTCTAAACAGATCCTCAGAAGAGCACCCTGATTACTGAATATGCTTTTTCATACTCTTTTAAGAGATCCTGTTTTAAGCTTGACCATCCCATTTTCGCACAGCTTCAGGATAACAATCCTGCATTGACAGGGTAAGTGGTCCAGGACACGCAGTACGTTCACCAGCACTAAGGGACATTCTTCTGCAATATTCCTGTCATCAAACACCGGTGGGGTCAGAGAGCACAACAGCTGATAAACCACAGAGACACCAGGTAATGAATATTAAAGTCCAGTTCATACGACAATTCATTTGTGCTACCCTCCTGGACTTCATGGGAAAACACCACTGTTTACTATGTTTTATTGATTTTCTGTTATGCTTTGTCCATCAGTCCTCTCGTATTTTAGAACACTAATGTAACTGCTATGCTGTGTATTGATTCAGACTTGGCACAGCAGAATAACACACCTTGCTGTTCAGAAAGGAAAGAGTTAAAATAAATAGGAGAAAAAGACAACAAACAGAGAGCTAGGAATTTTGAGAAGCAGGATGGCAAGATCAGAGAATATACCCTTTTTTACCGTGATACTCTCATGCCCCTCCAAAGACACTAATAATCGGTGCCATTGGAGACGATAGTTCTGAGTATCCACAGGATAAAGACAACTGTTAAATAACCCAACACCTTAGAACTCTGCTCTTCTCACAGGGCGTGAAGCAGGAAACAAAAAAACACCTGTTAAATTTACCAGGATTACTGCATAATGCAGATATTTCACCCACTCTTGTCAAAACGTGCTCCTTTGCGTCCCACCTCCCAGGACTTCCAGCCAGGGCAGGACTGGCCATGGCCAACACAACAAGTTTTTAAGCAACTCCTTATTGAGCAATTTCAACTTAAGGTACTTGGGGTTTTTTATTTTCCAGAGATACTGGTCATCAAGGACCCCATTAAATGATGATGCATCTGTTAATCAGGTCTTAAAACGGACACTTCCATAGCCCTGGGGATCCAAAATAATTGATCACTCTAACAGCCTCATTCCACAGCAAGAAACTACAGAGCAGGCAGGTAACACAGGAACCACACAGGCAAATAACTGCACCAGAGAACTGGTGGGATTGGCAGTCCTCACAACGCTCCCGAGGAACCAGGTGATGTTAAATGTTCCCAGCCAACGTGCAAACTTCATGTTTTGTTGCCTCAGGCTGGAAACGGGATCTTGATCAATAATTATTAACTTTCTGCCTTCAAACTTCTGGGCTTGCACATTAACAGAAGCTTTAAAAAAGGTTAAACTGTCCAAGAACAGATAATTCACAATTCTGACAAGAACAGCAGGTCATATATTTTTATGACACAATAATTGGGATTATGTCCCGTGTATCCAGAAAAGAAGCTGAATTCAACCACCTGTAGTACAAAAAAACCCCCAATCTATGTCCTTTCCTAGTAAGCCTAACGAAGATGCTGCCTCCCCTACAGACCAGTGCAATAAAGGCATGAAGCAACAGTAGAAAACACTTAGAAATAGTGAAGCAACAATAGAAAATACTTGGACAACTGTCTTCATGTCACAAATTTCACCAGTTTCTCAACATGTTGAAACAGATGTCTGGAGCTCGTCTGGTCCAACCTCTCTCATTCAAAACAGGGTTAACCTCTAGCTCTGTAGCAAGGAGATGACACCAGGAATAAGATCGGTTACAGGCAGCATTGCCAGTTTGGTCAGAGATCTTGGACCATCAATGCAAGACAGTACATGACAGTTCAGACAACTCTGCGCGGAGACTGTTCTTTGAACGGGTCTCTCGCTATCTAGTGGGTACAAAGCCAACCCTGCCATAATTAACTCCCTCACGCACTGCATTCTTCAGCATCTGGGACACATGGAATTGTCCTCTCAGTATTGCACTGATCTACCCTAAAATCACAACACATCCTTTCTAGTGTCCACTTCACATTACCTAGAGTAAGAAAATTCACTGTTCATCCCCTTTATTGGGAAAACGTAGCACCCTTATGCATTTCCAGAGCTGATTTCTACTCTGAATACATTATCTCTCTTCTAATACCAAGTACACATTCACGAAAGCTCACCGTATTAACTCTTCTTTATTTCTCTAATCTCTAAGCCTACAGTACGCTCTTATTTTCCAACATACATTGTCATTTGATTGTTTCATTTAGGGCAGCACAGGCTTCCAGAACACAATGCCTTTATTCAAGGATAAGTGTTTTAGAGCACACTGAATTAACTTTACTACTTACTGTGGACATCGGATACCACAATTCCTGTCTTACCAAAGGAAAAGAATAAAAATCCAGAGATTGGAAGGACTTTTCCAAGCTCCAAGACTTCCTTTAAGACCAGAATGTCCTTACCCTCCTCTTCATTCTTTTTAAACCTACAATTTACCCTAACAAACAGCCTTGGGCAGGTCTCAGCTACGCCCTGTGCACTGAGCACCACAATTTATCCACACATGGGCCGTAACAGGCTAAAGCTCGATCCTTGATACTGCACAGAGGACAGTGGAAAAACAGCACGTGAAACGTATCCTTAGCATGTTCACCTACCCACTCACACAGTGTATGGCTGGTGGCCTTTCGGACACACTACAAGAGAAGCCTCATGGATTTGGTTGAGTTCGCACGAAGAGGTGAGGTTAGAGCAGCACAATCCCCAAATCTATCAGCTAAGAAGCTGTTGGAATACAATGCATCTTCAGTCCTCTAGCTACATGATTTTCCATTTATTTTGGTTACTTTAACCTTTTATTTACCAAACAAGTTTCCCTGCCTTCTATTACTTTGTTTACACATCTACCCCAACAAGGAAATTATTGGTATCATACATTCTGTCAAGGTTTCCTTCTCCACATTCTCCACTTTCTAAAACAGCTGGCTTAGAAGTTCTTTAGTTAGAAATAACTAAGCATTTGCTATTAATATTTGAAACTACTAAGCGTTGTTTTCATGTAAAAAGAAGCATGCGTTAATATATGTATTCTATTGGGCTGTGTCTTTCTTCACGTTTTCACTGTGGATTAACTGATTTTCTTTTCTGGACAAGCAATATCGGTCATTTAAATAAGTTATTCGCACGGATCAAGAGCAAAGTTCACAAGTAGTCAGCTTACCAATACAATTCACAGGGGATACAATATATCGGCAGAGTCCAGTATAAGACACCATTGAGCACAGAATTACCTTCTTGGTCTTTTGCTCAATAGAGAAAGGACCTTACCCTGCCCTGCCTTAGAAACGCCGCCTCAAACCTCAGCACCTACTCGGAGCATCAAAAACATGCCACCCACAACAGAGCAGCTTGTTGGATCAGCTTTGAAGTCAACCAGAACAGTAACCTCTCATGTACCATAAAAGAACATGATGTCAGTCTTTAAAAGTCAATTCTAACATCAAAAACATTGGTTTACTTTCTTTTGCTTAAGTTAAAGTGCTTTACCTCTAATTTAGCACATTTAAAATGCACAGAAAATTGTAACAGGATACTCACACTGCCTCAATTTTATACAGAGCTAAGGAATATGAAGTTATTTTTAAAAAAGATACATCTCCTTGTAAAAAAATACGCCCCTGAGACTGTGAGCCTGCCTTTTTTTTCCTCGAGTTCTGCAGGCAAGATCATCTTGAAAGAGGAGTTGTGTGAAGACAGAGGAGTATGACAAAGCATCTTAACAGAAGATAATCTTACAGCACTGAAGTCTTACACCAATTTATCTTACAGTTGCAATATGGAAGTTACAGACAGAAGTTCAATTTAAACTCGCTGTAAACTTAACTCTCCTAAATTAGGGACTGGAGTTCCTTAAGACATTTGCTGACAGATACAAATCATCAAGAAGTTGAGCACAGACATCTGGAAGGAACTTTAGCACATGCTGAAGAGATGTAAATGGATTTAGACACTGAACTGCAGCAGCGAGATAAAATACAAATGATACTGAGAATTAAAAGAGAGCCAGAAACTAAAGAACGGGCACATAGGACAAGAAAGAAGGAAACAATTCTAGGAGACTGAAAATCTCTCGCTTTTGATACTAAAAGCCAACTAGAAATCCTCCCCCAGTTCCAGAAAGAAAAAACGTTACCGCTGTTCCCTCTGCTGCTTGTTTTTAAGGCACCACTCGTAGTTCAGCAGAGCTCCTGCCAAACTGCAAACCCTTCCCCAGCCAAACCGTCACCTCAGTTACACTGAGGGAAAGGGGACGTGCACTCCATCGCGCCGACCGTGCCCAAAAATAACCCCTCGCCCAGCCCCGGCCGGCCCGGCCCAGCACGGCTCACCCAGCGGCAGCCCCAGCACCGACCCGACCCCCCGGGCTCCCCCGGCCGGCCCCTCACGGCCGCCATCAGCCCCTGCCCGGGCCCGGCCGCTCCCCAGGAGCCGCCTCCCGCCCGCTCTAGGCCCGGCCCGCCTCCCCCGGCCGCCGGACGCCCCTTCCTCCCTCCTGCCCCCAGCCCCGCGCACACGGCGGAGCCCGCCGGGCTCCCGCGCCCCACGCCGGGCGCTGCTGCGGCCGCGCTTCCCGCCCCGGCGGGTGCGGCGGGGAGCGCGCGGTCTGCCCGGAGCGGGCCCAGGCGGAGCGGCGGAGCCCGCCCTGCCCTCGCCTACCTCACCCGCGGCTCATGGCACTGCCCGGCGCGGCCCCGGCGTCCCCGGCCCGCGCCACCCGCGCCGCGCCGGGCGGCGGCAGCAGGAGGGGAGGCGGCCGCGCTGCCCGGCGCCGCCAATCCGGGCCCCGCGGTGGGCCGGGCCTGCCGAGCCGCCGCAGCGCCGGCCGGAGGGGCGGGGCGGGAGCGGCCGGGGCGGCCCGCGGGGCTGCGGCGCTCCGGAGGGAGGGGAGGGGGCGGCCGGGCCGGGGGTCGCCCTGGCAGGGAGGACGCGGGCGGTGGGGCCGGCGGGCAGCCCGCTGCCGAAGTTTGAGGCAGCCGGTCAGAGGTGACACGAGGAGCCGCTCCGGGAACCTGTAAATGGCCAACACAGGGGCTGCGAAATTGTGGCCTTTCCCGGTCACTTGGAAAACGTCCATGAAGAACAAGTGGCCCGGGTTTGTGAGGCCACTGACATCGCGGGCCGTTCTCTGCCGCCAGCGTTGGTGTTAAACCTCCCAATTCTTCATTTCTGCATTGACCGCATCTATAAGCAGCCAATTCCAGGAAAACACTGTTTGCTTGGGGTTTTTCTTATAAACTCATGCATAGGTATTGCAGGTGAATGTTTACTGCTGGCATCTCTGACTAAATCATTTCATAGAAGGAGCTGCTGCCTGCAGGAAATGTGTGTGCAAGCAGACAAAGCTGTTTGGTGTCAAGAAGTTATACAAATGGCCAAAAATTACGTTACCCAAACAACTAGGCAGTTATCCTAGCAAACATACCATGTCAGAGGTTGTTTTATTTGCTCTTCATATTTCCCAATTTGAAGCAGACTGAGAAAAAAAATTCTCCCTGTCAAAAGGTTGTTTTCCCAAAAAATGGTCTCATGCAATAAATTACAGCTTTACCACTGCTTTTACCCTTCACTTAATTGCTCTTGCTTCTGAAGACAGTTAATAATGAGATTACAACATCTACACCGGCTCAGATTGATGTTGGCCTTAGCTACCCTAAGAGCAGGGTAAGACTGCATTGTGTGATTATCGCTGGATTGCTTCTATTCTGCAGACCCTTTTTTTTTTAATTAAAAGGACAATGTTGTGTTTTAAATATACATACAAGTATATTCCATCATCTGGGATAGGTTTCGTTTCATAGCTGTCACTATATAGGCAGACCTTTGAGTCATTATATACAGCTAATGTTAGCATGTCCAAAGTCTAAAGGTAACGGTTGGTTGGTTGGTTGTTTTTACAACAGGTTTTCCCTGCACAAACAAAGACTATGGCTAAAACTGTGACTGATGGGTTCATTTTAGCTATGCTAAACTATAAACAATTTGCTAGAATTTCTGAAGCTTTTCCCCCCCACTATTCACACCTAACCTGGGCAACATATGGCCTGCAAGACTTGGCCTCAAGATAAATATTTTTGTACCTGAACTCAGGTGCTAGGCAGAGGCTTCTCCCATAGAGTGACACGTGTTGAGCAAACTGGATCTGCCCACTAGGAATAACAAGGCACAGGCTGTGTCTGGCCACTTACCTGCCTCTGAGCTTCATGGTGTTATGGCCTCTTGGGAATCCTCTTCCCAGCCAGATGGAAGAAAGAAAAAGGAAGAATCTTTGAATTTCTGAAACATTCGGTGCTGTAAGAGTAAATCCTTTTGTTGGATAATTTATCTTCCACCCATCCTGCAAGACAAGAGAATAAAGTATTGCTTATTTATTTTTAATATTTCGGTATCCTACGTATAAATATGCAGCAATTCTGAGAAACAACAGGCCTGCAGGTTCTAGAAGTAGCTATCTATAATCAGGAGCTGCTTTTGAAAAAATGACTTTAATCTTTTGGAATATGTGAGGAAGAAATTTAAATGCCTTTTAAAAGCAGCTCTTGAGCAGGCTGTAAAATAAGAAGTAATATTTCTCTCCCGAGCCACTGCAAGGCTCAGTTCATTTCCCTGTAATGCCGCCATCAGAATTTCACAGCTCAGGACAGTTTAAAGCTTGTACTTTTGTGAGAAAAGAACATTACATGAGATTTGGGTTTCCACATGGTTTTCACAAATCTCTCATTGCTGTCTGATCTCCTGGGGAAGACCCAAGAACTGCCGGACAGGCCTGCTTGCAATTTTCTGCTGAGAAGCCTTAAAATGAATGAGGCAGCAGCTGTGCCTGAACACATGAATCTTGGCATACATGGGTTTGTTATCTGGCTGTTATTTTGTTTGTTATCTGTATGATATTAAACACGATGGAAAGAGGCTTAGCGTGGCGAAAACAAAGATCCCCTGCCCGCTCAGTGCGTACAGCAACCCAACAAGAACTCAAGAGGCCGAGGCTTCCCAGTGAGCTTCTGCTGGTTCTGACTGTGGGCACAGAGGACAGTATGAGGTTCCTAACACCACACTCCTTCTGCAGCGTGTCTCTGCTTGTGAAACACTGAAACGATAGCGTCCTCAGCACCTCCCAGTTCTTCTCCTGCCCGATGGCTTCACCGTTGTCTTTGGACCTGAACTCTGTAAGTCGCAAATTTGCCCATCTCGTCCTCCAACCCATCACTGCTCCCCACCCACTGATCTCAGGTCATATTGTCCCTGGAGAGCGTCCCCAGCCGCCCTCCGCACGCAGCTCCAGCCCTGCTCTGAAACCCCAGGGACCTGCACAAGCTCTGAGCTCTTGTTGCTTCCTGTGCTAAAGCACAGTATTTTGTGGTTGGTTGCTTCTTTGTGTGTTTTTGTTTGGTTTTGTATTGCTGCTTCTTTTTTAAAGCTGAGCTGAGGATAGATCTTCTCATTTGTCCCTGTGATCTTCCTCTCTCTCTCTATTATTTTTTTTCTAATTTATTAAAGGTTTCTAGATTGCCACGTATCTGCAGAGACGCAGCTCTATACCTCTCCTCACATCAGGTCCTTGTACACGCTCAGAGAAGACACATTTCCAGAGACAGAGGAGGTTCCAACCTCCACCTGTCTCCCTGTGGGCTGATGCTCTGGTAGAAGGGCAAGAGCACGGGCCTCTCTCGTGGCTGCCAGGAGGTCAAGTGGATCCACAGAACAAGCTAAAACAAGGTCAGCAGGGCCTGCAGAGCTAAACCGTGCTGCCAAGGTGACCCCCAGAGGTAGACCTGTTCCCAGGGAATGTACTGACAGTGCAGCCCGGGTCAAGTAGTTTGAATGCTGTGAATTCACACTGATTTCTCTCAGGCCTGCAAAACCTTCATGATGCTTCTCACACAGACTAATCTCCCCCCGACACTGAATCCAGACTGGGAAAATGGCAGGTGCGTACCTAGAGCAGCGGTGCCATCCATCTCTGGGGAAGAGCTGAGACCGTGTGCCGCACAGAACAGCCACGTGCACGCTGCCAAAGTCACACGAAGGTTGCAAGAGCTGGTATCTGTATTTCAGTGTACCTGGCAAATGCACAAAACTCTAAAAGCCTGAAATTTGATCTGCACATGGTGGAGAAGTCAATACCCCTCCCTCCGCAGAGACCTTTGTCAGTTGGAATCTATGCTGCCTGAGTGCTGGAGGACTTCAGAGTGCAACTGTGACAAAATACAAAGCTGGGGGAAGGTATGGGGGATACAGTGGCACTGTTCCACATTTTGTCTGTGCAGACGTTCCACCGCAAGTCCTTGACAATAATATCAGCTGCTACAGACAATTTTCTATTAATCAGGAAAAGTAAATCGCAAAATAAACAGCATGGGTCCTGACCTTTTAGCTGCCAAATCATTCACCTATTTTAAATCTACAAGTAAATTTAGTACTCCTGGTACAGAACAGCTGAAGATACATATTTAAACCAAGCGCATACACTGCAACTTTTCCACATGCACAGCTCTACCACAGGAGCATTAACGCCAGCCAGCAGTACGCTGCTGCCCTTGCCCGGCCAGATGCTAAGGTTCTGCGCTGATGTGCTTAATATAAATGGTTAGTGAAGAGAAAAGAGCAGTGACTGTAGCCTGGAAATGAACAGCAACCTTCAGATCCAGACCTTCAAACCAACAGCCCAATATTCAGGAGGAGCAAAGTCCATAGTGTTTGGGGGGAGGACAAAAGGGGGAAACAGAATATACGGTCAGGTGATCTGTGATCATTTTATTATCCCTTGTCTTCCCAGGGAAAGTCAGAAAAAAATAATCCAAATTAATGACAGGTGTGGCTTGAAAGGGGTTAGTGAAGCTACACTGGAGTCCTGCATGAGTGCTGTTACTAAGAATTAAACTGGCCTTCATTTGATTTAGCTTTCTTCAGTTTCAGAGTGAAGTACCCTAAATCAGATTAATGCCACTTAATTCTGAATATGAATATCTGCATAGGGTTTAACAGAATTTACCTAATCTACTTTAAAAGAGAATTCAAGTAAGGTTTCCTAAGTGTCCCCTTCGAGGAAAGATTCACATCAATAGACTTAAAGGGAATTGTTCCTGGATCATGCTGGCATGAGGTTCAAAACATCAACAGCACCATAACAATAGCGACAAATTGATCAGATACCTTTGTTCTGAGAGCATTAACATCTGATCCAGAGCAGAATGTATACCTGCTGAAATGGAATCAGAAAATGTAGCATGAGTGAATTCTTAGTTAACCAAAGAGGGGTAAAACACTGAAGGGACTTTGGTTTGTCCAGCTGAGATGGGGAACTGTGTAGATGGGCCCCTGGGCAGGGTGTTTCCCTTGTTGCGAAGGTGTGAACAACCTGTATTCGTTTTGTAAGGCTGATATAATTTAGGCTGTTGTGAATATCTAGATAGTGTAATTTCAAACGTGAATGTTGCTAGAACCTTTATTTACATGAACTTCATCAAGATGTCAGGAACTGCAATCTCTGCAACTGTAATTAGTAACCTTTAACAGAGCAGTCACATCGCATATTGCAGAACAAACCCAGGTGTTTATGCCAGTCAGACCAGCGTTTCGGAATAAAGCAGTGGCAAGGTCTTTTTTAAATGGGGCAAGTCAGACACTGAGCTTTGCTCAGGACACTGGGCTTAAACAACGAGAACATGAAGGTGCAGTCACACCCTGGAACAAACAAGAGCACAGCTTTGAAAGCAAACACAGGGCTAGTATTTCCCCATGTTAAAGAACTGCCTCTGAAAGAGCATTCAGTACTCATCCATTCATACAAAATAATCACAGCCAAGACTCAATCCTTCCCTGCTCTCCCTGCAACCAAACACACACCAGTGAGAGCTCCATCCTGGCCCATTTCTCTAACAAATTTGGACCCAGCGAATGTTCTCAGTGCCTCCACAATTGAATTTTTCCTCTGGGCTTCAATAATATAAACTGTACAGCACTTTAGGATGAAGACCTCAGCACAGAGACATATTAAATAACATCTCACTGTGCTAATCATTCAGGTGGCTAAATAGGGAATCTGTGCTCCTTAGACTACTTATTACAGGCAAATAGCATCACCCTGTGCAGGGCAACATCTGGCTCCATATGACCTTGGGTTTTTTCATATATAGGAGCTGTTCCCTGTAGTTCAAGAGTGAGTCGTATCTTTTTCAGAGTATCATTAAACCTTTTAATTAAACATTGCTCAGTAATCTATCCAATCAGGATCCCTGAGTCAACATTACAAGTGCTGATAGACAATGCAATATATTTTTCATGTAAATCCAGTGTGATATACTAAGGAATGTGATAAGTACATGCACAGTCTGCTCAAGGGGGTGGGGGGAAGTAAACTAAACACAGTCATACCTTAAACTTTTAGAACATCAAATCCAGATTACCAGCAATATTAAAACCTTCTAGATTTGGGTGCCTTCTACTGCATTTAGACAGAGAATTAATCTTGATATTCAAAGCCTTCCAATACTCACATGTTTTTAAAATAGCAAAATGTATTTCTTTTGAAGTATGGGCTTGTTACAGCTATTTCGAAACCTCTTACTGAACTCAAATGGATCTTGAACCTCCCTTGGGGTTGGTTTAGATGTCGGTGTTCATTCATTAATAGATTGGAAACTGTCCAGGACAATATTGCAAGAAAACATACGATGGCCAGGCTTGCTTTCTGGTTCTTCCTTTCTTAAACAGGAAGTTTCTCTACAAATAAATCCAAGGTTAAATATGATAAGTAGGGCAAGGAATGCAGAGAAATCCAACCCAGTATTAGCAATGCATACTGCTTATTGCTCAACACAGTATTTCTCTCCAGTGGCAAGGGGAGGATACAGTAAAAACTTCAGTTGTGCAGTGAGAATCAGATTGTGCCCCAACTCCATCACATATTCCTGCTCCTTGTCACTGACAGTAAGTGTGCAATCAGCACAAAGACACATGTAGAGTGTCTAATGCCACCCAGACACAGAGTTCTGGCAAAAACCTTATGACCCCAACAGGTTTAACGTTGTCTTTCATTGCATGTTCTTTTGTATAAGAAACAAACAAGCTCTGGTACAGAAGCAGGCAGCTGAAAGAGGAACAGCCGCACTAAGGAAGGCAGCAAAAGGGCTAACCTGGAGGAGAAGCTAATGCATCCAAGGTTTCTCCGGATTGAAATGCTGGGCTTTGAGGACGTGGGGAGGAGGGCAGGGCTTGGAGCAGCCTCCTTTCAAAACCAGGCAGAACCAGATAAACTCTACAAGAACGACCTTGAGAAAAAAATCCGGTGGAGGGCTTCTGGATAAAGTGCTGACTGAAAGGACTGAAATTGCATGCAGAAAAACCATCTCCTATTGTCTGATTCCTTTTCTGTTCAAGGAAAAAGAATTTTATACTTCCCTTGTAAATAAAAGGGCTGCATCAAAGCACCTGGATGGTCAATTTTGTCTGCTATTAGAAACAATTCACTGGGACTACAACCACCCAAGTGCTTTGGTCAAAGGCAGGAAATAAAAGCTTCATTCATTTCCTCATGGAAAGGCAACAACTTCATCCCTTTGACCGCAACTGCACAGAGCTTGAAAAGTCAAGGATGCATGAAGCGTGATTGCAATGACTTATGAAGTGCAGAACAGGCGACATGTGCTGTGGATGTGATGATCACTGACACTCCTTTGCCCTCAACCTTGTCTTTCACTGACAGAATTACAAAGTCGGTGTAAAGCAGCTACCAAGTCAAACTAGTGATTTTGCACTGGTGGAAGTGACTCCAGAAGACACAGCAATTAGGAGAATCACTCGGTGTGAGCACACAGCCCTATCCATGATTGTAGGCAATGAAGAAAACACAGATACGACCTTTGTCAGCCAGTCAGTGCACTAATTAGTGTGTCAGAGATAATAACCATTAAACATGAAAATCTGACCTATATATGCTACAAAAGAGGAAAAGGCAGCAATTTACTTAAGTCTCTTTTATACTGTTATACTCTGTTAATGATAATAAGCTGAAAAAACAGACCATAATGCAGGAAAGTTGTAATTAAAATGCATCAATTATCATTTTCTCCTTCTAGGGAATGTTAGTCAGGTCTGCTTTCCATTTGATATACAGAGAGACTTGTAGGATTGTGTGTTTCATCCTGAAACAGTCAGAAAGAAATCAAGTCAGTGGGAAAAGATCGGCTTCAGAAAAAAACAGAAGGGCAATAAAGGTAAAGAAAACCCTTTCAGCATTTTTTGTTTGACAAACCACAGGTGTGTGTCAGGGCTGTTTTCTAGTAGAGCAGCCTTACCTCCTTCCAGCAATCACTGAACTGGATTTAACCAGCGTACACAGTGTTCTGCAGTTTCGGGGCTGAGCCAGCTAATACTTTCAGTCATGCTGAACATACCATGCTGCTGCAGAGATCAACTAGTGCCCGAGGTCCCTGGGAGGAATGTGAATCTCTCTTCATAAGTCTGAATACTTCCCCTCTCTGCTCCCTTAAGGTCCCTGACCTCCAGCCAGAGGGGACAGGTTGTTTGGAGGCTGTTCCAGGCTCAGCACCCACAGGTGGAACCAGTTTTTCGAGAGCACCAACACGTGCTGTAAGTACATTTAGATTCGTTCTTCCAGCCCTGAGGAAAACCCTGAGTCAGAGCTGAGCAATGTTCATCAAATTTGTCTGGAAAATGCAGCCAGGGAAGTAGCTCACTCCTGTTCTCTTTGCCTATGTGCTGGCATTTTCAGGCAGTGCAAAATGCTCAGTTCTTATCTGGAGGCCACAGCTCAAGTGGCAGTGGCCACATGGGTTGAGTATGAGGCACAGCAGGTCCAACTGTTTGTGGGAAGTATTGTCATTAATGGCCAAAGTAACTGAAGCAATATAGGCCAGGTAGTCCTGATCACCTGACTGGCACAACCAGTGGCTAGAAAATTGTTCTATTTGTCTGTCATCAGACTTTGCGGGTGGCTCCATCCCTGAGGAAACTGATTTCTTTTGCTATTAAATGTAAAACTTAACTACAGTGATTATTTCCTGCAATGGTTGAGAATTTTTTCAGCCTTCCCACTCAGCCTGTCTGTGGCTGGTGAGAAAACAAATTGCCTGTAGAAACATAAATGCTCGCATTTAATCAAAGCTTCCCCTGCAAGCCACAGTCTCATGATTGCTAGACTTGCAGCTTTTTTTAATGGGAGCACCTGCGATTTGAAGTGGAACATTTCAAAGCATGAAGACAATGAGCCCCATTCTTTGTGATTCTTTAGACATGACAACTTGCTTATTACCTCTCAAATAACAGTGAGAGTGATGTTTATTCTGCTTTCACCAGGTCTATTCAGAATAGCCTTGAAATTCTAAATAACAAAATGTGCTGGCATTTAAAATCTGCACTGATACTTTATTACTTTCTGTTTGATTCTAGTTTAGTTGGTGGTTTTTTTTTCATTTGATACCTCTGTTTTTCTCAAACTTTGTTTCCTTGCCCTGTACCTGTCCTCTCCCTCCCAACAGAGTGGCTGTAGCCAGTCTGACAGCATTACTTCCCCTGCTCCAAAAGCTGGGAGCTTATGATGCAAACCAGCTTAGCGATGAGTTGCAACATCAAGAAGTTGGACTGAACCAAGTTCACAAAGAGGCAGTTAGAACAAGCACATAACACTCCAGCAAAGTAAATAAACCTTGGATGAACAGGATGTTTACTCTGGACAGAAGTAGTGCCCCAGCATTTACAAACAATTCACTAACCTACGTGAGAAAGAAGTCACAGCTGGTAGGTTTACACTGGGTTTTGAAAACTGGTCTCAAAGGGTGGCGGAGGTCCAGATGAAGAGATCATAGCGCTGCAGGAATAAAAGCCAGAAGGCTCAGTTTGTACAGGTAGACGTAAAACAGAACCCGGCCCAGAAATCAGGGTCGGACCCGCAGCCTCCCCCGCACACCAGCCCCCGCCCCAGGGAGCAAGAGGGACCTGTCGCCAGCCCTGTCGCCCTGCGGGCCACCTGCCACCAGGGGTCAGCACCGGATCGGTGCCGGGCGCTGCTGGCGGGAGCGGGGACGTGGCAGCCGGGGACGGGAACAAGGTCCCTCCGGCCCCCGACGGGTGACACTAAAGCACCGGGGACAGGCGGTTCCACCGCGCTCTGTCAGGAAGTTTGTAGCCCGACCCAGACAGCACATCCTCACTGATTTTTTCACGAAAGGGCACCCAGGAATATACTTACATTAGACAAGAAAACAAGCAGCTGCCAGTTTGTTGGAAATGACAAAAAAATTAACAGTGGCAAGGAAGAAGAATCTGTTGATTTAAAGCATTTCTGTATCTCATCCCTAAAGCCTCTGCTCTGCAATAGTAAAAATATTATAAAGTTAAGCAAGTAAGGCAGTGGAATGGGTAAAGGAAAACTCCTTCCGAACACGCTCAGTGCCCGCGGGGTGCGGCGCTGGCAGGGACCCGCTCGGACACGGCACGTCCCAAAGGGCCTGAGGATGTTCCAGCCGTTTGTCTGCTCAAAAAGTAAATATTTAGCAACACACCTCAATTTATGTTTGCTGAGCTCAACTTTATTACAACTTAAAAATTTGATTTTTTTTGTTGTTTTTTGAGAACATATTGCTTGAGCTCTAATCTGAGCTCTAATCTGTTTCAATAACATATTAAAGACTTATTTCCTAAACGTTTCCAATGGGACAATGAGGCTTGCTTGACATGCAAAAGACATGCAACAGGGCATTTGGATTCCTGTGTAGCTCTTTACTTCATGGGCCCATTAACTTGGTCTTCACTGGAGATGCCTGCTGATCTAATGTCCCATATTTTAAAATATTTTTGGTATATCTGTAAGACAAAACAGATGTGCTCAAAGCAGCACACAGTGCTTTAAGAAGTGGATAGTTCATATATGTTTTAGTAGGGAAAACAACTTTTATTACAGGCTAAATACAAAATAGTTTAGGATTATTCCAGTCAAACCAATTTAATTCATTTACCTGCTGCTAAACTGGTTCCTGACAACAGATTAAGTGCCTGGAATCACTTGTTGCAGAGATGACATCTTCTGTATGGTCCAATTTATATAATGTATCTATATGGTTCATCACTAATAAAAAATTTTACAGACAAGTGGTCACCAACACGAACATGCAAGATCCAATGCAAAGTTCAATTCAGAGTTTTCTTTATTAAAATACCTTTTCACATTCCGTATACTAATGCATTTGTATGGACACTCATGGGATGCTGGAATGAACATTTGTCAACAGAAGAGTGCTATGAAGTCAGTCATTTGTGAAAGGCTTTTGGTACAAACAACATTTGCATAGGGAACAATAAATTAGAGATATTAGCCAGTAACTGGAGCTTGAAAACTTAGACGTTTGGAATGAGGATATAAAACCCTTTTGTATTTCTTGCTGGTTTTGCGCCTTTGATGCAATGCTTAAAGCAGTAACTATATATGTATATACAAATCCATGTCCTCTCTTTCACTATTTTCTAATTAAAATGAGAACCTTCTTACCTGTGGCCCAGATCTTGTAGTAATTTAATCTTTAGTAAGAAAAGGAGAGCAATGCAGTGTCAAAGACCAGCTGGTTAGGAGGTTGGGGACAGTCCTTTTTCTGTTTTGTGTTCTTTTTTAAACTAATGCAACTGAGATTACTATGGGCCACAAAGATTAGATCCAGGTCCAGACTGGATCCATGTTAGTGGTTTACGATACTATAGAGAAAAAGGATAGGCATGGAGTTCCATACTGGACTAACTGGCCACAAGTACAACTACAGATCTCTCCTAAAAATCAAAGGAATAAGGATTACACATAACAGGATTTTCAGGTACGAACTCATTGATCTGGGTGTAGTATATCCACCCAGTCCAGACTTGTATTTTGCATCATCCAAAATAACTGTGATGGGCAGTCAATCCTTGGAGAGCCATCACACCCAACTAACCAACAAGCATCAGAACTTTTAAAGGGAAAAGCAATTTAGCGAAGAATAAAGCATATGTGTGCCCCTACTTAGAGAAGCACTTGGTAAAGTACTGAATCTCTGAACAGTTATTCAAGTTTTTAGAGAGCCCAGAGCTCGCTGTTCCGTTAGGCCCTCGTTACAGTGTAGTATCCAAGGGAGCTATAAAGTAGCTGGCTCCAAGACTGGTAGCAGTCCCGCTGCTGCAGCACCGAGAGTTCAGCACAACCTGCAAGATCATGTCCAAGTCCACACGTGGCTGGCCAAGCCGTGCTGAGCTCGGTTCTGCCACAGCGGGTACTGCTAACCAAGTTAGCTAGGTTAAAGCAAGCTTAGATATTTCTACATCCTACTAGCATCACAGTAGTTAGTGCAGTGTAGAAATGCACTCCCTCGGCTGTAGCTTCCCCTTTTATTTCCTCAGAGCATGATGAATCAGACGCTAGAAAGGCAAAATTGCATTAGCAGGAGAAATGAAAGATGGGAACCTAGGTCAGTGGTTTCTAAAGCCACTTTCCTACGAGAATTTTTGTTTGTAATTTTTTCCATTGAATCCTTTAGGAACTTCTCTATTGTTCCCCCTGAGGAAATAAACTTTGAAAAGAAGAGCCTGGCAAACTCATAAATAAGTGCTGCAGAGCTTTTGAAACATTTGCAACATCTTCCATCTTGGCTTGTTTTCTTCTCCCAGCTGATCTTTGAGGTGGCTGCTCTAAGTAGCATCAGGATGCCCTTGTATTCTCTGTTGGCAACAAGACCAAAAAGAAAGGTATGAATACAAATGTCCCCCTGCCCTCTCCTGTCCTTCTTGATCAATACAAAACTTTAAATATAGTAATGTATTCCTTAGAGTACTATACAATGAGCTAATAAATACAGTTCCTGGGGGATATATTAGTATTATCTTCATCAGATAAAAAAGGAGATAAGACAGTGGGAGATTTAGGTTAACAATCACAGGCTAGACGGCAATACTGTTAATCACCAACATCTGCAGCTGGGCGCTTACTGGCAGAAGTTGGATTCTTATGGGAAATGGTACTCAACGAATCTGAAAGTCAGATCCCACATTTACTAGTAGGTGCCCAGTTGCCACAATTAGACCTTCATCTCCAGTCCCACAAGGGTGAAATCCTTTTCCTAAGAAGCACATGGGTATCTCAACAGTGAGCAAGGCAGTGTTCAACTTTTACACAGCACGTTTCTACAAAAGTCTGTTCCTTTGAGCTTTGAGATACCTATTCAGTACACAGCAGGGACACGGAAACCTGGCACGGAGAACCACAAAAGGCAGCGTGCAGACGGAGGAGTCCCCTGCGCTAGCCAATGGAAAGGGCAAAAGGAGATCCCAAACTTCATTGTCTTTACATTATATGACAGAAATAATTCTGTCCACTGAGGATTCCCAACTGTCAAGTCTTTCCTGACACCAGTTGCCAAAGCAAGTCTTCCTCCAGCAAATATCTGCTAAGAGTACATGGTGGCCTCTCACCTAATAGTTTCGTCTGTCAGCACTGAGGCGCCTAATTCCTTTTGTGGACTTACCCCCAAAGGATTTGCCCCATGAGTCAGAGGCAGGAATTCCTGGTTTATAATTCAATGTTTATTTCAGAGTATCACCTTGGTTTTCTTATCCTGGCTGCCTGAAATCCCCCCCAATTCTAAATGGACACATCCTTCATCTTCATTTCCTGTCTGAAACTATTGTGCCACGTTACTGTGCACAGTTCAACACGTGCCAGGTCCCCCTTCTGAGCAGACTATGTGGTGCTGGCAATGTGGAGAAATGCCTTTATCTCTGAGAATTTACAAAATGCTTTTGGGGTCACTTGAGTAAGATGAGAAAGTAGCTGAAAAAAAATGGCAGAAATTTATCCAAATCGATGTAAATTGTACAGGTTTCTGTCTCGAAGGGTACATTCTGAGGCTAAACAAATAGGCAGCTAAAAGTACACTATGTCCCAACCGAGGCTGCCAGCCCGTGTACCCCTAGCACAGAATCAAACAAACAAACAAACACACACATCTAAGAGGTAACAGGGGAGCAGGAGATATGAAGTCAGAATGTACCGCTGAGGTAAATTTGACACAATACCAATTAGTATTTGGCGAAGCGGCTATCTCATTGTTAAGATATTTCCTTCAATATGTTTTCAGAAACTGGGACCATTAAATAACTTAGAAAGATCGCCAGCTCTGATTTCAGGAAGGAAACCTCCTCCCAGTTCCTCTCTAAGTAATTCATTTCTTTTGCAAATACTTCCTATGGATGGCATTTAAGATAGAAATTTTTGAAACAGAAGAAAAAGAGGAAAGCAACCCCCAACCCAAAACTTTGGGTTCATTTCTAAATGACCTAAAAGTCCAAGACATTCAGGTTCAAGGTACTCTGGACTGCAAATCGGTCAGAACCTGTACTGCAATTGGGCCTTTTTGTAGATTTGAATTGTATATTCAAATAATTGTACATTCAAATAATTCAAACTGTAACTGATTGTTTTTCTAGTGCACCACCTTTCTTGACATAAGACAAACACTTTCGATGCTTTTGTGTAACACAACACTTATTGACAGTACACAGTGTTTACTAAAGACCTGAGCTCAATTTTATAAGAGTCTCTCAGTGAAGATGAAGCAAAGTTCCCAAATTTCCACGCTATATTTATTCTGACAGAAACTACATCTGGGCAAACGCACAAGAGCAGGGCCAGCACTCGTTAAAATGATTTGCTTCATCTTTCTTTTCCACAGTGCAACACTCTGTTTTGCCTGTCACTTCTGGAAGATCAACGCAGAACTGCGTAAGATAACAGAGTTTATCTGAGGAGTGGACCCCACACGTTGTTATTTGAATTTTGAGAGTGAAAGGGACAGCAGGACATGATGGTGAGTCTCCACCATCATTACTGAAACAAAAAGGTTGCACATTGTCCTGTCTCAGAATAAAACTCTTAGCAAAACATCAGTCTCTCTGCTGTGGTGCCCTGTGTCCCACACTTCTGCAATACCTATTGCTTCCTAAACAGACTCAAATCCTGCAAGTGTTTTGACAGGTCCCTATAGCGAACTAATCCATCTGGCACTTCATGTGATTGAGATGGCAGCTGACCAGCCTGGCTCCTGAAGGGCTCCTTTCACTCACAAATTGAGGGAATAGAAGATCGAAAGCAATTTCACCTCTGAGCCAAATACTTCATTTGCCTATAAAGAAGCAGAACAGCTGGGGAGGAAATTTAAGCCACTTGATCGCTTTATAAGGAGCATTTTCCTTTTCATGAGTAGAATCAACAAATCCTAATTTGGACCAAACTTCTGAGGTACATCAAAGTTAGGCATTGTGTGAAAATGAGCTACAGAAAAAAAAATGTTGCAAGAAAATAATGATAGAAAGCACCTTAGGAGCTCCCTGCCTCTTCTGTGCTCATCTGGGTTGCCTGAAAAGTGCTGAGAGGCAAATGGTGAGGATAGAAAATCTATAAAGAAATTTATCTATCCAGTCCAACTTCAGGTCAAATATCTGGAGAGTTCAAAAGAGACTTTTTACTCAGTTATGGCCACAGGAAAATAAAACAAAAAAATCTTCATAAAACTTTAGTCTTTCACCCAATGTCCATTAAAAAGGATGCAGGGTGTGAGGGGGAGAAAAAAAAATACAAAGAAAAAAGATAATAATTCCTCCCTGAGCTTACACCTGATGTCTGTCACAGCCACTCCTGACCATTTTTCCTTTTGCGTTGGACAAACTTTCTTTGCGTGCCCCTCCAAGGAATGCCTGGTATAACACACAGGAGGGTTCAGCTCAATTTATTTTTAGAAAATTGAGAGCAAGGAATAAAAACAAACCTTTAAACTAAGAGAGACAATGACACTATAAACCCTACTGGCCTGTTAATATATGTCTGTTTATTGTAACGCAATCTGTGACCTTCAGTGCACTGCCACTGTCTGTAAATAATACAATGGGCTGATTTTTTATCCCATGGGGATGTGAGTGCTGATGGAGCCTTTCAAAACTCAAATGGATGCCATAAGCTGACGTCGACTGCTATTGTGATTCTTATTTATGAGTCTTTCTCTTTTTTTTTTTCTAAGTACAAGTTCCAAAGTCACAAAGTGGATGGCAGAAAAACACCCTGTCTGCCTGGCTTCAGGTTGGATTAGGTAGTTTATCTAACATTCAGGAAAGTGCTCCTGAAATGTATGTTCCCTGCCTCTTGAGAACAGAGTGACAGCTCATTCAAGACACCTATTCTTTAAAGAAAAAAATCCATATCACAGGCTTCTTAGCCCTGTAAAGCTGTTCACTGCCTCCAGAACCTTCACCGAACTCCTAATTGTCTCACTGAGATCCTCCATTTAGGGATGGGACCATAAATGTCAGCATGAAGATTTGTGGTACATATCCAAAGCTGTGCAGGTGTTCAACACAAATGCTTGGAAGATCAGTATTTGTACCAGCACTGCCGAACAGCAGTCAGTTGCATGGACTTTAAAGCTGACCATTCTATAAACTTCGTACTGAAAGCCTGATCAGTAAGAATCTATCTGAAGGGATTGCCCAGTAGCTGTCTGGTAAAGGTCCTGAACAACAAATAAACAATGAAAACATAGCAACACTTGAACATTATCTTACTAGATACACAATACTCTCGATCCAATTCCCCTATACATGAAATGTATACTTACAGAATGCCTGTTTTCCACAGAATCTGCAAAATAAAATACAGTGTACAAATTATGAAATGATACATTGCAGAGTGATCAGTTCTGTGTTTCAGAAAATAGACTTTTATGTTTAATCTAACCTTCTTTGTTCACCTTGCAATGATATAAAAATGGTACCTACAGCTAAGGTTCAAGCTCTGGCCCTAAGAAGCATCCAAGCGCCAGCTTAACTCAAGTACATGGGTGGGACCAGACGTTTCAAAGACCATGTGGAACAGTACATGCTCGGCAGCTTTCCTGGTTCTGGTTTAGAGCAGAAGTCTCTACTCCAAGCACAAACTGTTACTGGATAAAGAAAGAGTCTTCCTTTCAGAGGTAAGTTCTCATGAGCATTATATTTCCGCTTCCAATCCTTGCCAGGAAAATAACATACTGCAGGAATCCAGTATTGGATACACCTTTCAGAGCCAAATAAGATCCTGCAAGGACACCTGAAATATTATTAATAAAAAGATGCTTGTTCCCAAGGCAAGTCTGCGAGCCAGCAGGCTCTTTCTATTCAGGATCAATGGACGACTTTAAGATTAGATCTTATCCCCCCCCCGCTTTTTAAGTGGACTTAGCTATTCAGAAGTTTCAGAGAATACCTTCAAATACTGAAACAAATATTTCTTTGCTCTCTGAAAGTAAGACAATTTAGAGACATGGGGAAGTGCTCCTTATGCCAGTGCATAAACTTAATTTCAGCATAAAACTGATCTCAGTGTTCAGCAACAGGGATTCCTACATGTCTAGTCAGTTTGCTAAGTAACAAATTTAAAAGTAACATGGGAAGCATGTACAAGGTTTTTGTGTCCTGAAAGCTGACAGAAGTGAACAAAAACACTGCTGATCCAGTGCTACATCAAAGCTTGACTTTAGGTGGACAAAACTATATGTAAGGTTTACGAAGTGAGGTATTAATGAGCTGTAGCTTAGTCTTCTGTCACAATGTATTGTGCTCACAGGAAGAAGGAAATGAGAAATTTTGTATAAATTCCAAACTTCAAACAACGGGATGTTTGCTACCCCAAAGGTACTAGGTCACAAGAACAGATATCCCACCTCCTTCTTAGCTGTCACCCAGCTCCAAAATCGTGTGGCTTTCCAGCTAAGTATCATATCTCTGCCAGGAAAATGTCATCGTCTGTGTCCTTTGAACATGCCGCTGGAAGGCAAAATGATTTCTAAAAGGTACCGATCAGGTAAGCCAGCGTGTAGCCTCTAATGAAAGCACAACAATATGGTGCTTTTGTCGATTCTTTGCTACATCATTCTTTTCACAACCTTTTTATTTCATTCTTGTTAAAAATGTGAAGTGTTTTTTACTTGAAACACACTGATTTTACTGTGAGGAAAGAGGAGAGCTCTTCAAATGACACCTGGCTTTCCCTTAACAACAAAACAGGGAAATGAGATATCCTGGATTCTAGTCATATACAGAAGAACTGGCCAAGCTTCCATAGCAGGGCAAACAAACTGGATATTTTGTGAAAGGAATCGGAGGTCTGGTGCTGGTGATTTCTAAAAGATTCCCAAGTCTAATAAAGGAAGGTGTTTTATGGATTTCTGATGGATTTAAACTCTTGCTATTGCTTTTCGTTGTTGGGGTTTAAAATTCAAAGGACACATTTTTACGAAGGAACTAATTAATGGCAGGAATTTATGACACTTTTATCCCCACCTGCTCTGCCCTTTCTTGTTGCTAGAGGTTATGGAGAAGAGATTATATTCCTAAAAAGTCACAATTCACAACCCATCTCAAACCCACCTCCAATACTGGTTAAAGCTAAGATGCTGGATTATGGACTGAAGATGCCGAACTGCAGACACATACAACCTTCTGCCAAGCCTGTTATTGCAGCAGTAGCTTCTAACAGAGAATCTTGGCAGGCAGTTTGGGAACCGATCTTACACAGGGCATGCACGCAATTCAGCTCCGCATTTTAGGTTCAAGCAAGGTCAGAAGCTCCCTGCATATTTGAGTCTTACTGCAAACATCTGGCTTTGTCTAATTTTTGGCTGAAGCTATTATAAGCATTTGGCTCTGGAATCAATGTCTCACAGATGCAGCCTTTGGTCTAGAACATGTCTTGAAACCTAAAGATCCGAAGAATTTTTGTTCTGGAGAAGTGAAAAGTTATTTGCATGATTTCAGACTGCATTCAACTAGCATGTGCTCATAAGGCCCGAGTATGAATAACATATTGAACCCTCAGACTCTGCAAGTTTTCTCTATACCAGAAAAGGCATTCAGTGGGAAATTCTGGCTAAGTATAGAGGTGTTAAGCCAAGGTTCAGTAGCAGGAAAGTATTTGAGCAGATTTCCGGATTGCTAGAACTGATTTCTGATAGTTTGTTCCAAACCACTGAATGCAATGGGGATTTCTCATGCCTCTTTCCACTGGGATATATTTATTTTTCCATAGCACATTGTTGGTTGCAATAGGATTCATAGAATTTCCTGTCTCACCACTGCAGTTGCCTCCAAGTGACCAATTCATTTTTCCAGACTTAGCAGCATAAAGGCTGGCCCTGCATTTTGTTCACTAGATTTCCATTTTCCTGATAAGAACTGAAGAGTAGTTGTCTTGCAATAAGCCACTGTGAGTTCAACTCAGTGCACATTCAGACCAGTGCAAAGCCTGTCCCTGTATTTGTGAGCTTTGGATCTGACACAGAGCAAAGGTGGAGTTCATTGAAGGAGCAAGAATCTACTGAAACATTGTCTTCCACAAGAAACGCCCTGAAAACTGTAAGGAACTCTGTGAACTGGAGTTGTCTCTGCTCTTCTCAGCAATACGAACAGAACAGTGCTACCCCCAGAACTGGGAGCAAGGGTGAGGGAAGGGCTGGAGCTGAGATAAAGAACCAGTATGGAGATGCTTGGACTTCCCCTGCTGCCTCTCGGGAGGATGAAAGCGGTGATAAAAGTAAATAATCTGTCTGAAAGAGCCTCCATCCACCCAGCTGGACTCGGTGTGGGACACACCCTGACCCTCCCTCGGGAAGAGCAGCAGCCGCCAGCCCGGCCTCTGGGGACTCCAGCGCAGGCAAAGGGGCAGCGGAGCCACAGTCAGTTTATCCCTCTTGGCAGCCTGTTGATTTAGACAATTGCCTGTTTTGCTTAAGTCTCGAACTGTCTCAGTTCTTTCTGAACAAAAAGCAACAGCTCTGGGACTGGGCTGGATATTCCTGACTCTCAATATACTTTGACCTTTTCATAGAACAACCAGAGAAAGCAGTATTTTAAGGAAATTAGTTTGTCTTGATAAGCGTGAAGGACTTTTAGACAAAGGTTATTGACCTGACTGGTACTAATTGTGACTATCCTATCCTATCCTATCCTATCCTATCCTATCCTATCCTATCCTATCCTATCCAATCCTATCCTGCCTATTGCTCTAGAAAAGGTTTTAAATCAATACTTGGGTGAACTTCCTAAACACCAAATCTTTCTCAGAATTAAACTAACGTTTCAGTAACAATGCGATGACAATTTCATCTCTCTGAGTTGCTTCCAGAGACAATGTGAGTGATCAGCACCCTTCTTGAGCCTCCTGTTATATCAGAGGAAATGTAGCATCCAACTAAAGCCACTGACATTCTCTATCTACAGTGCTATTATTTGACTTTCAATCAAAATACACCTGACTAGACTTGAATTTCACAAATGACCTGCTTTTCCTACTGTTAACGGGTTAACTGTAGTTAACCACATGCAGGACTTCTGGCTTTTGAAATGTGCATTTGACAGTTTGTTTCTGTTTATCTTTAATGTGAACACCTCTTTAGGCCTGGTACTCAGAATAAGGAAAACAGCACAGCAGATATGATGGGAATTCTTACCACAATGTGATGGAGACACTAAAATGATAGTAACAGGAGATAACATAGCCAATACCAGGAAAATAAAAAGAAAAGGACTAATGGCAGGTCCTCAGCGCACTGCCAAAGACCTGGGCCTTGGCAAGAATCAGAGCATGATCTGCACTATGGATTCATGATGTGGGATAAGGACGAGCAATAGCTGTAGAATTCAAAATACAAGAGATGTTGGTTACTGACATGGGACCTGCCTTACTGGGCACAGCACTGACAGCCAGGAGAAAAACAAGGAGGCAAAGTATTTTAGCTCAGTCACAAGGAATTGCATGGAACATAACTACTACTGACAGCTCTTCAGCTTCCTCTCTAGGAGACACAATTTCTGGAATGCGCAGACAATTCCTTGAAAAGACAAAATTGCTTATGAAGCGCTTAATTCTAATTAAACAAACCCAAACCACAACTGTAACCAACAAACAAATAATAATAAAATGCTACGTAGGTCTTAGGTGTTAAATCTGTCAAACTGTGGACCTGACACCGATTCCCAACTTAATGTAATTTGCCCAGAGGACACGTTTGTCTGAACCGTTAACTTCCTGAAGTAGATTGTACTCTTGGGCATTTGCTCGAAAATCTCTAGGAATATTCAAATGTCGTGAAAATCATAACGGTAAACCAACTTCTGCACCAACTAGTAATGTTCAACATCTTTCACAACTGGTCTTTAATATACTTATATTAATATATATTAAAGTACTTAAGAAGATAGATCTGTTTTCTAGGGATCCTCCACTGTATTTATACTTTGCCACCTTGCAATCACACAGCCTATCAAAAATCAACGTAAATGTTACATTTAAACTGACTGTAACCCTATCCAAAGCAATGGCACAGCTATGTGATGCACTGCTTATCTATTTGAAACACTTTTCCTGTGTATCAGTCAGGAAAAACAGACGTGATTAAAACAATAAACTGTTACTATGTTTCCAAGAATAACTGAAACTCTAGAATGTTATGCATAAGAGAGCAGGTGGACTGCAAGATTAAGGGGCGTTTGCATATCATCTGGCTAATTCAGCTCAGTCTTTCAATCATATCTCATTTTATTGCAGTTCCCACTTTATGGCAAGTGCTTTGAATTATAGCTCTGCTGTACCAACCCTGAGTTTACACTACAACTCACAAAACATCCTTCTGGTGTATAACACTTTCCGTTATGTCTAAAATAGGAATGCTGAAAGGTGTAATAATCGGCTTCACACCCTGGCAGAAAGCAAGCGAGGGCTTATACAATCAGCTTCTGCAGCTCGTTACAGGTGCCGTTCGCAGTCACTGTAAAACCTTTCAGAATGTAGTGGTCTTTGGGTTCAGCCCTGAAATCAGCTGTTTGGTTTTGTTTTCTCACGTTCCTGCCAGGTGATCCTGCACAAAATGCCTGTTCTTTAGTGTGAAGGATATTCTGCTTTTCACCGCAAAGTTGTGAAAAATTAGTACGACATACAGGCTCAGCACCAGTCAGGATTCTGAAATTCTGGTCCCAGTGTTGTCGCTCTTTAAAGACATTGCCTTAAACAAATGACCTAATCTCTCTATTTATTCAGCTGTAAAATGGAGATTAAAATTGCCTTTTAAGTCCTCACAAGGCAAAATTAAGTAATGTTTTCTAAAGTACTTCAAGACCTTCACATGAAAGATTCCCTAGAAACAGAATACTGTGTCAGAACAGGTGGGAAATCCCTTATAAAACAGAAAAATAGCAAATTGAAACACAATTATCAAAAATTTAAAATGGCACACAACAAAGCCACATGGCAACATGGATGGGGACAAAATCCAAACAGTTAACAGCCCTAATATTTACAAATCTACACTTCCTAACACAAGAAGAAGAAAATCATTTCTGAATGAGTCCTTGACAAAGTGTGAATCAAAGCTTTTAACTCAGTTTCTGAATTCATTACTAACAGAACAGTTATAGACAGCAATTGCCAGTAAACAGCTAATGCCTTTGTACAAATGTCTGTAACAGGAGGTGGAGGGTAGAGTGGCTGGCACATACAATCCAAGATGGTGCTTAAAACAAACAGCCCACCCTACTGCAGTGATCATAATGCTTCAAAGGCTTTTAGAGGTTGTTATTGGAAGCTTTACAGATATTTGCTGGAGTTATATCACAAACTAGTGTAATATTTTATAACATATGGCAAACATGCTCAACTAAGAGGAGAAGTGTTGTTCATTAGCAGTTTGAGATAACACAACACAACACAGCATCCTCATCCCTACCAGGGTATGTTCTGCTCCAGATTCAGATCCAGATGTATGGCCCAGCTACTCAGCAGATACAATACAAATGGCCTGATGAAGTAGATATTACAAATATTAATCTCACTGCATTAAATATCATCGGTTTATGTGAAACCATGAAGGTGTTATACAATTTATCAACACCTGTGATTTCGTAGCTGTCCTTCAGTATGTTCCTATGTGACTCAAATCTCTTTATTTATGGCATTTATCTTCTAAACTATTCAGTCACAAATCTACCCCTAATCTCTACACAAATGCTTCCTTTATATGTTTAATTTTTCACTAGCTTACTTACCATTATTAGCTTTTCTGATTTCACTATAAACTGTTTCAGTCCCCTTCTGTACAGGAGCTGGAAAATGTATTGGCAGAGAATCAATTTATTTTATTTATTTTTTTAAAAAAATTTTTGTTTGCCTTATGAAAACTCCTTAAACAGAACACACTGTTCCACTTTCAGAGGAAGGAGTCACATAAGCAGCAATGAGCCTGTGAAGTCTCTACGAAAAAGCAAATATACCCCCTCCCCTAAACCCAGACTGCAAGGTTCTGAGAGTGAGACACGTCTCTCCCTCTGTATAAAAATAACAATGCAAATAGACTTCCCTTTCTAAATTTGACTTTAACATTCTAATACCTTTCTCAAATTGATATTGCTTTAATTTTACAGGGACAGCTACCACGAGATAAGAGTTTCTCTGGATCACTTTGAAGAGCTTCAATCTGTTCTAAGGATTTAGGGATCCTAGACCTGAGGAGATCTGTCAAGACTAACTACACGCCCTTTTTGGCAACCAGCCTGATTAAATCTTATGGGCACAAAAATAACCTAATTTGCTGTTCTTTGTGAAATGTCTCAGAGGAATATTTGCAGATTTCACACTGGACAGCTTCTATTGAGGTGCTATCCGGGAAAGGTCTCCTCTCAGTTGCTCAGCGTGGCAGACTTGCCCGTCAGTGCATTGAGATCAGCTGAACAGAGCTGGAGGGAAAGCGAAGAAGACTTGTGGAAAGATAGAAAGAGGAACAAGCAGACAGGGAAGATTTGTGCCTTCAAGGACACAGCTGGGATGCAAACGCAGTTAGTCTTAGACACTCATTTTTCAGTCCCTTGGGTTCAGGAACAAACCCCTGTAAACCTCTGCTCTTGTATGAGCTGGAAAGCAAAAAGCTCTCCCGTGTTTGCTGTCTGGTACCTGTGAAAACCTATCCATAGAGTCTGGATGCCAAACTACAGGCACTTACCCCAGGGAGGGGAAGGGCAGAGCCTTGTCTAAAGGCCTGAAAAGAGCAGGAACTCAGTTTCTCTACAGTCAGTGTAAACACAGCTCTGGTTCATGGGAGATTAGAACAATTTCCTTCATTTCTTGTATGGTTGGAGATTAAGAATCCCTGGGTAACCGCAATAAAGCAAAATGCTCCAGAACTCTGTGCATTTAAAACCGCTTTCTTCATTTGGTGTAAAGGCTGTTGAAGGATCTCAAAGTGTTTCAGAAAGGTTAATTCATTTCAGTTAAACTGAGTCTCTTAGAAAACCTCAGAATTCTACCAATATCACCTCCAATTTCTGTGGATCTTCAATAAGTCTCAAAGTTAGAATTTTTTAGTTAGAGTTTTTTTAAAAAAATAGAACATGGTTGTTCTCCCTCTGCAAGAACATGGAAAGAAAATTCACATTTCTGGGTACAGAGTCGTGTACTTCAACTATAACAAAACATTTAAAGAATTCCGACATATTGGTCTATGGCCAGACTCAGAATCAGGACTGTTACTGTTCTGCATTTCTATGAAGAACCTAAGTGTCTCTCGCACCACATTTGAATTTCCCAAAGTTAATTTCATTGTTTTTAATTCTGTTAAGCATCATTTAAATGTTGGGAGCTAACACATCAGAACTGAGTTGTAAAACTGCTATTAATTTCACTGACAGTAGGAGTTACACTTCACCGAGTGCCTAATCACAGCTTTCAAACTTGCAGGTTTGGCATGAACTTTCTTTGCAAAATAGTCTGAAGATCTTGAAGGGCATTTCATATGCTTATGGACTTGAGCTTAAATGATCAATTAAATTGCCAGTGAAGTAAATAATCTTCTCAGAATTTTAATGAGAGGTAGCTCATTTCATTTGGAACACTTATTTTTAACAAATTACAGTCCTGAATCTGCTCCTGTGAACTCGCTGGAAAGACTTGGTGGGAGGCATTTCCTTAGCTTGCCTTTTTTTTCCCCTCCAAACTAATTTCATTACATTGCGATATAATGCCAGTGCGCACGTTATTTTCTTTGTCAATCTTCCAAAAGCCATCTCAGCACTGAAAAAAATGTGCAAGGAGAAATTACCTAGATGATTTGACATTTTGTTCCCTCTAACTTGCTAATGTTGCTACCCTGCAGATAACTAACCAGCTATAAAAGAAAGAGCACGTTCTTACTCAGCTGTGATCAGCCGTTCCTTGCTTCTCACTTCAGGGATATTTCCTGATCTTACTTTAGCACTGGCCTTTGGTTTTGCTTGGATTAACAATAAAGGGTCTAAATAATTTTGCCATCTTTTTGCACAACTAAGCTTTAGAAAAAATTAGCACTATATTTTTGTCAAGCATATAATCTCCGTAAGTATTCAATTTAATCTTTCTCTGGAATTACCAGCTCTTTAAATATCAAATTAACATTCCTCTATGACTACCTCAAATAAGAGCTGGACTGTGTAGCCCCACCTCCACCTTATATTTGCCTGGCCTCTTCACCCCAACTTCAAAAAGCATCTATCAAGTTATTCCCACATTTAAGTTTCAAAATAAAGCAGTGAAACTTTGCTTCTAGCAAGTTTACCACTCACTATCAGTAACGCCATAATGAACTCTATTCTTTGCTCCTCACAGAGAAGCATAATACAGATAAAGTTTTTGATGAACTAGTCTATTCACCATTGTCCTGTGTCAAAAAGTATTTCAGAAATTACCAGCTACTGCAAACAGGGCTGGAAAAACAGGGTGAAAACAGTGTTTTTAAATGTAAGCAGTTCTTCACTGTCAAAGACAACATGTATATCCTTCTACAATTATGTAAACTTGTTCTGAGGTGGCATTCAATTATTCCTAATTCCCAAAAGTGACAAAAAGGCCGCTTGTTCTAGCCTGGACACTGCAGTACTTATTGCAGCAATCTTTCACAATACACAAAATATGATTCTCCTGCTCCTGAGATGAACATTAGAATTGACAGTGACAACAGTGGCAGGAGGAACAAAGGATTGGGAAGATAAATTAATCTGAAGTTAGTCCTGAGAGATCAAAGAAATCTGGAGTTCTTCAAAAGGCAGAAGGAATCAGACTCTACGTGCAGCCTACAGGAGGAGATATGCATGCCCAGAAAAAAGGTGAGTGATATCCTTTGTCTTTGTTTTGAAGAAGGGCTGCAATGAACAACAGCATTGTTGTCACAGCATCATCTAGATTAAGGAGCGCTACTGGCATGAAGCTGCCACGCTCACAAAACACAACCTGCTCTTACTTTGACAAGTGCCAATATCGGACCAGCGTCAGGGAGTAGCAACATGCCCCCAAAACATAACCATAGAGGCCAGACAGTTTATTACCTCTGTGAGGATCAAGCGCTGACACTTCAACTTCAGTGTACTCCACCTCCTCACTCTCAAGGTCAGGTCCTGCCCCAAAAATATCAAGAAGATGTTTCTTTGTAGGACTGCACGCTTCATTTGAGCTGTGGGCCTGATCCTGCTGCCACTGCAATTAATGGACAAGTCCTCATTTGACAGATGCAGGATCAGGCCCTACTCACAGCAGATGTGAGTTACTCTGCTAAGAGTTGTAAGGCCAAGCCATTCCTAAGGCTCATCCCAATCTGAAAGGCAGCAGAGCAACTCAAGACAGGTTTCTGAAACTGTGGGACATGCAAATTGTGCCAAAAACTTTTACTTTCAACTTAACACCTTCAAAAGTGGCACAACACAAACAAAGCAGGGAATTATCTGAGAGTCTCTCATATTCCTGTTCCAGCTCTTCTCTCTTCTGTTTCTTCCCCTATCATTACTTTTTCCTCCTTTTCTATGGCTGCTATGGCAGGACACTTCCCATTCTCCACTTTCCTCACATTTAAAGCCTTCTCCAAGTCTTTCACGGCCTCCCTCAACACCTCTCATACTCTCAATTTCTGCTTTGCCAATAAGCAATTTCAGCACTTTCACATTGCCCTTCAAGCTCTCCACAGAACATCTACAATGGTAACTCATCTTCCTCCAAATGCTTTGCTGCCACAATGCCCACAGAGAGCCTGGCAACAATTAGACACCTGATTTACTCAGACTACTGGCTGACAAGTGTTGGCTACCTGGATACAACAGACACAAGAAACAGCTGTTGCTTTCTGCTCTGTCTTTTCCTTAGGGTGGAGATGGTTTTCTACTAGATTTCTGCAAAAGTTGGAAGGAACCACAACAGTCATCCAGACTGGAATCTTGCAGGACTGCCTGTGGATTTTTTAGAACAGAAATTAGAGAAAGACCTAATGATTAGAACAGGCAAGTTTTGGAGCAAGAGAAGAAAAAAAAAAAGAAAGCTGACGAAAACATTTAACCCATGAGAGACAGAGAAATAAGAGAAGCAGAAGTCTGTAGACAAGATTTTTTTTAAAATGTTCTGAATATTTGTTGTTTAGAACTTAAAGTTTTGAGTGTGAGTTGTATTTTTATACCATACTTCATTATATGGCCTGGAATCCAGCACAGTTAATTGTACTTCATAACACAGTTGGTAAGTGGATTATATCGTTGGCATTTTGCAGATAAGGAAAAAGAATTAAGCTCAGCAAAGGAAAAAGTCTTCCCTACTATCAAAGAGAAAAAGGAAAGGACTGGATTTATCAAATCCTGATTACTACCATTAGAAAACACCACAGCTTTCAGCCATAAAATAATTTAAAAATCTACTGTTCAGATATGAAATTACCTTTACTCTCATCTGCAGATTTCACGTGATTTTCGTTATCTTCAATGTAACCTGATCCTAAAATATTAAAGGAAAAGTTGAGCTGACAATATTTATTATAGCAAATCAAATAAATGAGTTACAGAGCTACAAATCCTATTGTCATTCTATTCATTTATGAATTCTACTTCTAGATTCACATCTACGACAGTCATATAACACAGGTGGGAAGAACATGGCTTTTAAAGTGATCAGCTAAAAAACACCCAAGGGGTAACTTTGTATCAGGTGCTCTAAACAACTTGTCCACCTGTCTTTGTAAGGTGCACTGAGGTCCTGGCATGAAAGGTGCCCTGTCACGGCAAGTTAACATCGCTGTACTGTGGCTGGGTCACAGGATCATGTGCCACAACTCAAATTTCCTCTTTGAAATAATTTTCTTTCAGCTGTGTCAAAACCAGAAAGTAATTTTCTTTTACCATGATTCCCCAATCTGTAATATTGTTCAGTGATTGCCTGGTAGAAGTGTCTGAGCAGACTTACAAACTGATCTTTGTATAAGACATGCTTATAAAAAACTGATAGAGACACTTGGGAGAATGTTATTGGTGTTCCTCTGTATTCCCAAACCACAGAGCCCTATCCAAACAACAACCATGTAAGTTCAAAACTTTAAATAAATATTTAATTAAGCCAACTCACTAACAGTCTTACAGAAAAACTATCCTACCTGAATAGTAGTCTCCATCATTGGGCTGTCTAGTCAGTTTTTCACTTGTCAAGTTTGTAGCCAAGGCAGAACTGAAAAGCAAACCAATAAAAGTTGATGTTATTATCCCAAATCAGTCAAAAACAACAACATGATGATAAGCAAAGACCCATCACTGTCTGTGCTGACTCCCTCACATTCTTACCTATTGAAGCTAATGAAAAATTTGCCTCTGCCTTTAAGAGAATCATAAGCAAACTTTAGGGTCAAAAATGTTCCCTCTTGCATTCCTGTTCTTTAAGGCCTCTGTATTTTTAATTCCATATATAAATGCATTCACATATAGGCCTGACATTCTCCTATTTCTCTTAGCTGGCCTTTTTTTTCTATTTTTAGAGTATTTCCTCATCCTGTTGTTGTTGTGTTAGCAGGTGGTACATGAAGCACGACCATCTATTGTCTGCAGGTGTGTTCCGTAATAAACTATATTCATATGGTGGAAGGCCTCCAGCCCTTATAACAGAAATACTTCGCCATTACCATAAAGCAACTTTTCTTACCCAGACATCTCCAGGGATGGTCCTTTAGCTTGACAAAGAAAAATAAAAGCATCTATTAATAGATTGTACAAGCAAAATAATTTAAAAGTAAATATCAAAACAAAAATATAGTGATTATCTACTTAAGTCAGAATAATTTCTCTTGGCTATCATAAAATTAATTACCTAGTGTCTTACATCCTATTTATCACCCAGGTCCCTTAAATGCCTCTTTCACACAGAACCTCAGATTCAAAACCCCAGACTTCAGCCCAGCCAATTCAAGCAGTTTGGGACATCCAGATACTTCAGGATTTTGCAGCATACTGCATATCACAGGATTTTTGTTTAACCAGATCTACTTATTTTCTGAAAGAACAAGATCTGAAATAATACTTTAATGATAAAAGACAAATTCCTAAGTGAAATTGTATTATGGTGTCGGGAGAAAAACAAACAAAAAAAAATCACACCGACAACCTAATAATATTAAATGCCTCAGTTGGGACCCCAAATCAAATTGTCATAGCTATATAAGGAATAAAAAACCTCCTCAGGCCCTGTCGGCCTCTATATTGCACGAGACTGAATTCCAGACCTAGGACTGCATCAGAACAGTGCAATTCTGCCCTATTTCCAACCATCTTTGCTTCACTAGTGCCTTCCCAGCACCATTAGTTAGATCCTTCCATTCTGCCCAATGTGCTTGGAAGGCTTCAGCATGCTTCCAACTTAATTTGGGCCACCCAAAATTTTAAAGTAGACTTTTAGGTTTTTCAAATTATAGTAAGTCATCTCCTGAAGCCTCACCCCCACAAGCCTTTGCTCCTGAAACCAATGCAAGTTTTCAGCTGCAATACATTGGTCACCACAGAAATAGAAGGGAACCATTCATTACCCTTTTTCTTCTTGCGCAAAAACCAATATAAAGCGAGAGTTACTGCTCCTACGATAAGTATGAGGGCGAACGCAGCAATGACTCCTTTCTTCCAAGTCGCTAAGATGACTGGAAATAAAAAAAGACATGTTTAAGAGGGTAGGTACAGTGACAGGTTATCATTACCAATTTCTGCTGTTCCTGAGCTTTCATTTTATTTCAAATTGACCTTCTAACACACTGGAGAAGAACTTTAAGGAGACTTGCATGCAAAGTTCACTAATGACTGAAAACTCAGTACGAGTTGCTTTTGGTTTGCATCTGGCTCCATTGGCATTTGAGCATGCCTTAAATTGTTGTATGTAAGCTAGACAATCTCTGTTCATAAACGTATCTCTCTGTTTAATTTTCGACAATGATGGTACAAAAACAAGTAAGGGAGTTAGTAACATCCCAGACAACATGACCTCACCCATCATGATGACATAGTATGCATCTTACCATCAAAATTAGCTTACCACTGATGGTTATTGGATGGCTTTTCACATCCACGTTAGCCCGATTAGAAGCCACGCAGAAATATGTCCCCGTGTCCTGCTTCTTCATTGCTTTCTTGTGCCACATGACTCTGTCTGCATTTTCAATTTGTTCAAATAGAAGAACTTCACGATCAGTTTTTCTGAAAAGCCTGAAGTGAATTGGCCAAGATCCTTCTTTCACAGAGCAGAGAAAAGCAGTCTCACTACCGTCTTCCACTTCTCCATATGGAATACTGCCCAAGCTGGCATCCCTGATTGGTACTACAGAGTAGTAGCACAAAGAAAACAAGTATTAGCTCCATTAGAAATAATTTTGCTGATAAAAGATGATATTTTAGAAATACTTGCTTGAATGCCATTTTTCCTAGCTAAACAGAGACTGAATGCACAGTATTAATCTTTCTGAACAGTCTCTGCAAGGCAGCATTATCTAGTAAATATTTTTATATACCCAGAAATAGAGAGGGCACTATAAACAAACAAAGCAGACACAGAAAGAAACTAAATCCATTACACAGAAGTCACTCAGCCTCTTTTCTTAAACTCCTTTGGATGCCACTCAGGTCCCAACCTACAAATTATTTAATTTTCACAAATAATACACTCAGCAGTTCAATAGTGTAAATAATTTTAGTCCCATTTATGTAACTATGCCTTCATAGTTATATAGAGAGTTATGCTAACTTATTATACCTTTCTTGTAACATTCAATATACCATAGTGAATATCAGCAGATAATGGATCAAGCTCTTCAAAGGCAGAAGCAAGTCTCAAATTCTAATGGTTACGGAATACAGCAAACACAATGAGAGAAGTTAGTTTGCACTTGTATGTTCGAGTTGTAAGAATATGCATAGTCAAAATACACTTTTTAGGTTTAGTAGGTAAACTGCTGCTGTAACAGCTGGGATACCCTGCTTCCAACAAAGAAATACCTGTTTGTTAAAGAACTACAATTATGCTTTGTATTTGTTTGTTACTTGTATTTCAAATTACCTTGACTTTAAATCTCACTGGACAAATCTCATCAGAGTTCTATCATTCAGCTTCTCTCTAGTGTTAGCAAAGCATATCCTGGTGGAACTGATGAACTTAAGGTGCAGTCCTACCCCTATAGTCTAGGCAAATGCATATAGTGTATTAAAAGACCTGTTTGGAGGCTCAAAGAGTGGAGAGAGTGCAATAATCCAAGTGACTCAGAAGAAAAGTAATAATTATGGATGTGTCTGTTCTAGTCATATACAACTCAGTGTCAAAACTCAGAGAGAAACCAGCCTGGTAACTACAAGTTTATCTTATTAAAACCAATACAATGTAGGTTCAAGCTGGGACACAAAACTGAAAACTCCTTGGTGGAGAGAGATCTTTCTTTTCAATAGGTCAAGAATAGACTTCTGCTCTGGTCCTGGACTGCTTTATAATCAGGTTAGGCATATCTAAAATACAGTTGACACATTCAAGAGAGTAGCAAGGAGCCAAGGATATGGGTTAAAAGGGCTCTACAAGTGGATCCACCATCACCAGTTCCCTTACTTACAGTTGCAAAGAACTAGCCTACTACAGAGTTATTATTTGCTTTCATTTCTCTTCATATCTGCCAATAGTACACTTGCAAATCACAGCTTTTTCACTTGCACTCCCCTTCTTGGAGTACTGCTAAGATTCCCAGCCTATATCAGACATCGTGCTTTCCTCCATGGACTTCCAATTAATCTTCTTTTTAAAGCTTCAACTACCACCTTCTCTCATAGGTAAAGGATTTTTCCCTTTCTGCATCACACATATCTGGAGATCAGAGACTTTGCCCATCTACAGTAACTCCTAGTTGCTAATAAGGCATAACAATAAACTGACTTTCAGAGCCACTTAGCAATTGCAGCTTCTGGTGTTGAATCTCAGTGCCTATCAAAGCTGCAACTAATAACTGAGGTATTTAAAGAGATTTTCAAAACTGTGGATGTACATCTTTCACCAGGAATCTTGCTAGCCCAGTTATTTTAGTGAGTAAAATCATAGACTATCTCCAATATCATTATATACATTTAATCCAGTCCTATGAAAATCAAACATGAAGCAAATGGATCTGGTCCTGGAATTTTTAATCATTAATTTTACTAAAACAGCTTCTATAAGATTTCAAGTCAGATCTGGCTTTAACATTAACATAGACTCAATTGTAGTTAAATTGATTCAGATTACTATTGGGATTTTTGCTTTAGTGACAAATAGTCTGTGATACAGATCTCCATCTATTTTTAATTCAAGGGAGCAAAAGTTCCATTTTGATTAGTCCAGCATTTGCTGCTACAATTTCAAAAATCAAAATATGACATTAGACAAGAAGAAGAATTAAACAGACTTACCTATTACTGTGACGTTTAGAATATTGCTAGCTTTCATACCACTGGAGTGATTATTTCTAGCATCACATTTGTATCCTCTTTTGTCATTTTGTCTAATGTTTTCATCCAAGAACATAGCATATGTGTCATTAGTTACTCTTTTCTTAACTTCATTTCCTTTGTAGAATGTGAATATTATTGGTGGCGTTCCCATCGCTGAACGACAGATTAACCATAGAGGCTTCCCTAAAACCACCTCCGGTAAACCACTGACAACAGAAAGAGTTGGCTTGGAGACTGGAGCTAAAAGGGAATTAAAAGAAAAAGCTGTTGCAAATTACACTGCATAAGGCTGAAAGATACAGTATTATTTTATAGAAGATATATAAATATATAATATTTTGCTAGTTTGCACACATAGCCTCTATTGGGAAGCTTTTCTTCATTGACAGAATTGAAGCAGAGGGTCACTCAAATAAAACAAAAACACAGATAATGAAACATACATGACTTAGAATAAAATAGCATAGGGGGAGAATGTAAAGGAAAACAAACAAAAAAAAAAGAGTCAGTGCCACAACAGTAGATCATCCAAACTCCAGAACTAGCTCTGACCCAAGGAGTAATAGTGTAGAGCAAAAATACATGCAAGTACCGTCGCATGTATTACCTGACATAGACCCTGCAGCACCTAATTGGGGAGCTCTGGTTCTGCAGCACAGTGAGTCACAACCCAGCTCCTCCCCCTTTACAGACCCGAGAACTGACTGTGCTTGTTCCATGAGAGGGAAGGAAACTGGGGTGTTTATAGTTAGCGTGCTGGTGAGGGGCTTCTATTGATAGCAAAAGCTGTGTTTTTTCTGGAGCAGAGCTATCCAGATGACCTCTGGCTCGCATGGCGTTCTGCCTGGAGGGCCAGAGGGAGGGATACAAGGCAGACACAGACAGAGTTTCAGCTCAAACTGATGACTGAAAAGTTTGCAGAGCATTTTCAGCTCCTGCGAATGGTAATGGGTGAGGGTTTATTTGGCACCTCACAGAATCAAGGCAGCAGAAGGAAGACGTGCTAACTCCCTTCTCCTAGGGCCAGCTCTGGAAAAGTCTGACTTGATTAGATCATGATAGGCCAAATTCTCTACAGCTAAAGATGACAAGCACAGCTCACAGAAATTAATATTGTAAGAACTAATAGCCTGCTAGTTCAAGGACTAGAGACTGAGTCTGCAAGCAGATGTGCTTATTTATAAGCTTACGGTTTGTATTTCCATCCCCCCGGCCCCATTTGGTTCTAAGCCTCTATATCAACTCACCATAAACATTTATCCTTACAGGTTTGCTCTCCTTGACTATTCCTTTTACTTCAGCTTTACAGGTATAGGATCCAGTGTCATTCACATTAACCCTCATTGTTAAGTTTCTAGAATTTTTCAACAAGATGTCTCCATTTGAATTTTTTCGTAATATAGAGAAGTTAGCTTTCCGAAAACCACTAATGCTGCAACTCAAAGTTAATTCTTTATTTTCATCCAGATTACTCATAGAAGCAGCCAATGTTGGCTTGGGGAACAACTCTGCAAAATAAAAAAGATAATTAATTAATTCAAATCGAGCCTAAAAGAATACGACTACCTACCCCAAAGTATACAGAATAAAGGGCATAAAGGAATTTTACAATCGGGGAAAAAATAATCATGTATATAATTATATTTTCAGGGACAACAGAAACTCAGCAATCACTTGAAACCACTTCCTATATGTGTTGTTTTAAAGTATTATTTTAGTTGGAAAGTATTAGTGGCAGGCAAAAATCGGAAACCAAAATCTAAACCTAAACAGCCTTTAACTTAGGGAAACTTTACACTTGGTTCTGGAGGTTACACTTGGATCTTGAGTTCTACCCACAGTAGATTTAAATTTGAATATTAATCCATTGAGTAAAATCTAAGATGAGCAGAGGTGTTACCTGACACAACAACATTCAGTTTGGTTGTTTTAGATGCTCTCCCTTGCTCCACCTTACACAGGTATTCACCACTGTCTTCTAGAGTAGCTACCGTAGAGTATTTCAAAACCTCAGCTTGTACACTCTTCAGTATTGTTTTGTTTTTCTGAAGTAGGATTTCAATGTCACGCATTCGGGCTACGACAGTTGAGCATTCAAACTGTATTCTGTCTCCTTCTGTGATATTACTTGAGGGCTTGGCAATCATAGTAGGCTTTATAAATGGTTCTGCAAGAGAATATATATAAACTTGTGGCCCAACATTTTAACTATAGCAAGTGAAGAAATGTAAAAAGAAAAGCAAAGCAACTTACCCCTGACCGTAACAAGTGTTATGTTGCTGTGTTCTGAGTCTTCAGATCCGTGTTGTACAAATCTACTACCAAAGCAATCAAATTGTAAAATATTATCTGCCTCTTCAACAGAAAATTCCACTTCAGAAAAATTTCTATATGGTTCAAAAACACGTTTTTCTTTAGGTGTTGAATTTGTCTTTATCTTCCGGAAAAAGAAATGTAAAGGAGGTACTTCTTCTGGCAGCTCACAACGTAATTTCACAACTTCACCCTCTAAAACTTCTTCTTTCTCAGCAGTCAAGATTGGCTTGGTCATTCCTTAGAACAGAAAACAAGAAGCAGAGCATTTCACAATCCTGATAGAAACGCTACCTTGATGACTATGGTAGCGATTTATGCTAATGGACAGATGCAAACAATTTACAAGAACTGAACTTTTGAAGACAGCTCCTTTGATGTGTGGCTGCATGTCAAGGCACCTTCGGAAGAACAAAATGTCCCTCTGGAGTATAATACGATCTTGATGCAATGTGTGAAGTATGAAACTTGCCACTTAGAAATGAGCAAGCAAGGAAAGTAAATGTCATCCCAACTTTTGTACCTAGAGGCGCAGGGCTCTGAAGAAAAATTACAGGCCCTGCACAACCCCCTAACTATTTAATGTTGAACAAATTCTTTCTGACTTGCTCTTCTAGGGGGAATTTCAGTCAAGAACACATGGCTAGATTGAGGTGGCCCCTTTTCTTGTAAGAGATGAAAGAGCAAGACTGATATAACATTGTCTGCAAAAACACTCCACAGCTGATAGTAGCTTTGGCAATGGCTGTCACAAAGTGAGAATATCTATGCATTATTTCCATCTTTTCCAGTAATCTACCTGCCCTCACCATTTTTATGATCTGTAGGCACAGGCTTTCCCAGATAGTGCTTTCTCTAGTCTAGGGAACAGAGGCTCAGGACAGGGATGGTGCCACAGCAGGCACGGACTGTACTCCCATCACTGATCTGCCATGTAGCCTTGGGATCATGATTTCAGTTCTGTGCCTTAACATGATTTAGTACTAAATTCTTGTAAAGGACTGTGATGTCTATGGATAAAAAACACTTTGCAAGGCATCCTATTTAACACTATTATTACTTCCCCCGGAAGGCTGTTTTCTTTTTGTATCTTAGAAAACTGCTACTCACCTTTCACCCAAACATGTAAGGAGTTACTAGATTTTGTCTTTCCACGTGCTTCCACGGTACATTCATACTCTCCTGTATCTGAAGATCTAGCCACAGATATTTCATATTTTGCATCTTCTTTGTCTGTTACAGTCATGAATACAAGCTTGCCATCCTTAAAAATTGTAAAATTATGCTTCAGCCGGAAATCAGTATTTTTGCTAATATCAGCATGGCAGACAATTGACATAGGAGCTCCATTCTTTACTTTGACAGAAGGCTGAACTTTGATTTCAACTGTATTGAAAGTAAAAACTTGGGGGGAAAAAAAAAAAGTTATATTTATTTTCAGCTTGTCCAACATAATACTGTTATCTCAAGCTGCTACATTTTAGTCACAAAATTTAATTCATTTTTACCCAAGTAGCAGGGGTTCTAATTTTCCCGGTCAGATCTCACAGATGTTGAGAGCGGTAGCAGCTTTACCTTCCCTGCACAGACACACAAGAGGCAACTACTGATTGTCACAGCACACGCTGTCCAGCTGCTCAGCCTTTGTCTTGAGGGACTGAATCACTGACTACTCTGCTCAGACATTATCTTTCATTTTGCAATAAAAAGAGCAAGAGAGAGTGCCCTTAACTTGTATTCTATAGTATTATCCTACCCCCTTGCTTCGGGGTATGAGAGGGTTTTTTTAAAGATCAAACCAAAATGCTAGCAATTAAATTTCCTCTCCTTTCTCTTCTCTTGTATGCCACACTAAAGCAAATTAGGAATGATTTCACCAAAACATTTATGAAAATATGAACAGCACACCTGTCACTTACATACTATACCAACAAACACCACCAAGTAATACATATATTATTTTTTGTTTTTACAAGGCCAAATTTCATACTGAGCTATAGTACAGCAAAACAAGATAAACTCCGTTACAGATGCACACCAACAACTGAGGAATTAGTTAAATTACTTATTTTAAAATTTTATGTGAAAAAACCCTATAATGACTTACCTCCCTCCTGAGTGTAAAGTCCTGAACCTGGAAAAAAATGAAAAGAAATGTTATTTTCAAAGTTTACAGACCGAGAGACAGTAACGGGAAACAGTAAAAAGCCCAAACAAACCAGAAACACATGTAACCACCCAGATATTTAGTTATCAAACTTACACTGCAAGAAAATCACCAGAAGAGCAAGATACATCTCGTTCCTGAAGAACAGACACTTAATTCCAAAATAAAACAATATTCATCATCAGAGGTGATGCCTTGAGGTACCAAAACCAGGTTATGAGGTTTTCTTTCTGTTGTTGTTTTATGGAAACAGATAAAATTTTGCCATTAAAATCTGTAAGTTTTCCCAGATTTTCAACAGAAACTGGCTAGATCAAGTAATCGTTCCCATTACTGGAAACTGGAAATGGGAAACAATGAGAATCTATCTGCTGCTCACAGGCAGATTACGGTTCAGGAAGTGACTGGACTTTTCCTGAGGGCGCCACCAAATGCATTTGCTTTGTTTAATTTCTTAAGGTGTATTAAAAAAAACAAGAAGTTCCAATGACATTTATCCTGTAGTTCCTGTCAATACGGGTATTTTTAAGTCACAATTAACCATTTAGAAACACAAATTACCTTTGCTGCTTGACCTCAGCAGATCCTTGAGAAAATATTTCCCTTCATCCTGACATGGAGAACTCTTTCGGATAATTCATGTATATAATTATTCACTTTTCCCTTTTGCCTCCATTTCTAGGTCTCTCATCTTTGCTGTGGCAAAGAACAGCTTTACTGTAGGGTGCACAATAAATTCAAATTATCTCAGAAACCATAGCTACTGTCGTCTTAGATGAGAATATTGATAGATGCACCTCTCATACTACCATCATATATCAAAACCACAGAAATGCACAAGATTTTATTTTATGTAGTTAAGACAGTGCAAGGCATGCACAATCATAAAACTTCAGTCCCACAAGAAAAGAACTGGTTGGAATTTCATTTTTCTGCAGAAATCTGAAGCAGCACTGTTGCAATCTGAAACAGAGAATACTCTGGAGCAAGAGTTAAATCATTCCACTTGAGCCCTAACACTGACTCAGTCTACAGGCTTGAGAAAGTGAGTTGAAATCATGCCCTTCAAAAAGTCTTTCTCAAGTTGTGTGTCCCAGAACTCCCTAACTAGTGATTTAGTTCTTCTTGAAAATCAAGTATTTTACTCTAAATCCCTTCGTTTCTTTCATTTGTAGACAGAGTCAATGCTTTCCTTTACTTCCAGTGTCATTTTCCAGGCTTACTAAAACACATCCACAGAACTCTATGAGACATACAGCTTCACTGTTATGTGAAACACCCTTTTTTTGGGGGTCAATGAAAACTGTATTTTTCCCCAAAAACAATAGTTTAAAGCTAGAAGTGTACTTTAATACTTGTATTAGACACATAAGTGTGGTATTTGGCAAAAGGAAGCAGGAGGGAAACACTCATTTGTTTAACAATATATCGGCAGTATGAACAAGCACCTATCTAGCTGTTTTGCAGGGAGTACAGAATGGCACAATAGTCAGAGCCGTTAATGACTAAGAAGTAGCCGGTTAACTAGCGATAGTGTTTGTTCTGCTTAATCCAGCCTGTTTGAAACACACCATCAACAAAAGACTGATGGTTTGGCTGTTTGCCAACCATGGTCTCCAGAGCCATGTAAAGGAAAAGAGAAGGAGGACACATGGCAGGTGGAGAACAAAGGTACATCAACTTTGGCTATTGATAACAAAAAATAGGAAGGAAGGAGATTTCCCCCTCCCCCCATAAAAGAATTCAGCATGACACACAAAGCTCAGCAAAACCACACTAGTGTTTCCCACGAGGGGACAAAGGCTCTCCTCCCTGCCACACAGAGGGAAGGAGAAAGTGCGTGTGGGCCAATATCCTTCAGACTGAGCCAATAGGGTTGAGTTCAGGAGCAGACTCCAGTGGAAAGGTCAGTTTCTGGGATTAACTAGGTCAGGAGTAAGGTTTAATGGTTGCAAAACCTGAGGCTGTTGTGGGATGTCACTCCCAAGTGAAGGATGTTCTATAAGATCTCACAGGCTGATTAGACTCTCATATTCTTTATAAGCTCTCAACATTGCCCTGGAAAGGAAAATCTAGCTGGTATTGACCAAAATCCAAGAAGTAAATTCAGCTGCAGGAATTTAAGTCAAAATATCATGAAAGTCAGGAGAAAAGCATTTCAAATGCAAAAGAATGCTTTGAAGTCATCTTCCATTGTTAAACTGGAAATCAGATTGACTTAAAGAATTTTAACTTGAAAGTACCTGCACCAGTAATACAGCTGCAAATTTTCCCAACAGTCATCTTATTCTCTTCAGAAACGTTTTTCTGAAATACATAAGATCAAAGTTATTCTAGTATACATCATATAGAATTCTATTCAGTTCCTATTATATTTCTAGGAAAACTAGGATTGACCTCAAAAATGCAACACACCACCTGAGGCAGACAGAATAGTCCTTCTTAATCTGACATAATGCCCTTTGAAACTTATGGAACCATTAACCTACTGCCCAAGGAATCGGACCCTCAAACGCTAAAGTTGTGCTCATCTGGAAATTTATTATTCATGTTTCTGCTGGCTGGGTCCCCTCCTACTTGCTTAATATGACATTTCCTAAAACCCATCAGCTCTGTCATCTGAGGAGAGCTTTGCTTAAAATCGGAGGCAAAGCCTATTTTCCTAACTAAGGGCAAAATGCTGAATAAGATTTTCAAGCTTTTCCCTCTGCAAATACAGTGTTTTCAGCCAGTCCCTTATGACAGGACAGGAAGCCAGGAGTTCACAGCACATTTCAGCTGTTTGTTTTCATTTGCTCTCCAGCTGGCAGGCGTGACAGCAAGAGCAGCAGGCAGTGCCAATCTTCAGGACTGACATCTCGCTTCCTCACCAATTCCAGCAATCTTCCACGGCCCCTCAGCGTTGTCTCCTGGCCTCAAACTGATGGGAGTTTAGCTTTCTTCAGAAAATAAGAAGTCTCTACGTGTGTTGCCTTCAAGTTCTGCCTCACTGATTCACTGACAAAACATTTCCCTTAACACAACATTACCGGGTCATTAAATCTTGTCCCTCATAACGGAGGCTCCATATGATTTCTTGTATAAGTTCACTGATTTTAAAAGCAGTTAATTGCTATAGAGGTGTATCGACAAATGTTTCGGATATTCTAAATTTTATTTTAAAATTTGTAAAAATTCAGAGATCTGTTTCCATCTATACTGAAGTCAACACAAGCTTTCCAGTATCTAAATCAAGAATAGAAAAGCAGCTCTGATTTCTAATCCCCCAGTCCCTGATGTGTGTAATCCTTTAATCTTTCTGGTTCCTTGCAACTGTGAACTATTTTGCTGCATTATCACCTCCTGTTTCAGTATTCTCATAGATAATAGAAGTGTAACAAACACAGCTGTTTTCACAAGTCTAGATAAATCCCTAGGAAACTGTGAATTTGCTATGTTTGTTCTGCAAATATTTTCGGGGTATATTGTCTTCTCTTGAATGTGAGACATTTGCACCATTTGTCTTTATTTTAAAAGTGCCTCTTTATACCTCCCTACAGAAGAACAACAACAACAAAAATTTTATCCCTGGATTTGAATATTTACAAAGAACATTAAATAAATTAATATTGTTGGTTTGGTTTTTGTTTTGTTTTCCAGAAGTCTAGAAGTTGTACAATGTACAGAAACTCTGGAGTGCTAAAAGTTTGTGCTTCTCTGAATAAATAGCGTTTCACAATTGCACCATCTACTGGGAGATGACCACTATAGCCAAGCACGCTGGTTCCCTCACCTCCCCTTTCGCAGTGAAACCTGTAATTACCAACACCTCCTCCAAATGGCAATATAAACTAGATCTGAAAAAGTAACAGAGGGAACCAGGAACTGATAATGAGAGAATATCACCAAGGCTTTCACACGGAAATTTTTCTTTTGAATAGAAGAGGAGCTAATTATTAATATTTGGCTGTACACTTCCTTATCAATATGGTGTCACATTGAAAAGAAAATTAGGAATCTAGACATGAAAGAATCTAGTTTTGGCTTGGAATCTAGTCTTGATTTGTATTTCATGTAGCACACACTTTCGTGTACCTTAGAAATTCATTCAGACAAAAGCAGAGAAATTCTTTCTTTCAGAGGTGTGAAATCTATTTGTTGATTTACATTAGAACTGTAGTCTCTGGCACCACCTGTCAAACCTTTCCTGTTCCAGTACCAGGCATAAGTGACTGATTCTACATCTTGAGGTCATTTTTAATTGCCATCTTCTGCAGACATCTACTGTAGCAGATGCTCTTCCAGAACAAAAAACCTCTCAGGATGAGAAACTGGGACTGGGAATAACTTTTATAATTCTGCTGAAACGTGCCTTCCTCACTTCCCAAACAGAGCCCAGCACCTTGGACCAGCACTTGTCATCCCTGGACACCCCGGCCACGCGTCCTGAGGAACCGGCCAAGCTCTGTCACACGCCAGGTAAAGCTGCTGTACCTGAGAGACCCTGCTGGCAACGAAACTGTTTTAAAAGGCACGGATTCACTGCTCACTATAACAATTCACCATTAGCCCCACACAAATCAGTTTCTTAGAGAAGCATTCAGTTCCGGGTGAGCCAGCCCGCCCCTCAGTGACCTTACAGAGCAGGAGTCACCCGGCGGGCGGGTTAATGGCTCCACAGGCCGTCAGCCAGCCCCTCACGCACCGGACTGGTCTGCATGGCGGCTCCTCAGGGGAGGGACAGCGGCCCCGGCCCCTCACGCACCGGACTGGTCTGCATGGCGGCTCCTCAGGGGAGGGACAGCGGCCCCGGCCCCTCGGAGCCCACAGGAACGAGCCGAACTCGGCGAGCCCGCCAAACCCCTTCCCGCCACTGCCCTCACCAGCCGGGCCGGCCGCCCCTACTCCTGACGGCCCCTCTCCACCTTCACAACCTCGCTGTGCGTCTCTTAAGGGCTTTTTTTTTTGTGGGTTTCTGACAAAGAACAGGCTCCCGCAACAGGAAAATGTGCAAAGGCTCCCTGTTCTTCTCCTTCCAGCTGCGTTTTTACACATGCTTCCTGCCAGCTGCAAAAAAAAAAACAATACATGCCGGTCTTGTGGTTAGTTGTCAGCGTTTCCACATAAGAAACATTTGTGAGGGCAGAGTGGCGGTTGTCTTAAAAGAAATCAAACAAACACAAAAAACCCATAAGGGGGAAGGAAGTCACAAAATTCTGTGAAAAAGCTGTCCAATACTGCAACAGACCAGGCTTTGCGAGGGGTTTTGTGTTACAGAGAAGGAAAGGACAGATTTTGTAGGACCTTGTCACGTCACCTTCAGACACTGGAGACAAAGAAATAAGACAAGGACCACGACAACACTTTTAAGGCATTCTCTGCACAAGTAGTTGCTTCCTTAGGTACAACAGGGTCTTGAGTTCTTCAGAAGACATTGCCCACGTGTAGCTAAAGATTACATTTATTTTGCCCAGAGGATTACAACACCTACTTGCTGTAACCGTGATTATGTAGCTTTGTATTACTAATTAGATCATCAAATTACTTATCAAATTTGTTTATGCAGTGATGTTGAACTCAAAGTTTGTGATGAGATTTGTACCTTCTAGGACAAGATCTTCACACCTTAATATTTGAAGCTTGACCAAAATATTTCCCTAACAACCTGGCTAGCTGTAAATATTTGTTAGCATCTTAAAACTTCTACAGACTTGATACTCTTTTTTTCAGGACATTTTTTAAAAATTATATTGCTGCTAAAATAAACAGTACCATATACTCCCTTAGTCTCATCATATGATCACTTGCATTATCTCTAGCAAACGTGTGACTGATATGAATCAGTGATCTCATTCCCTTGTAAGAACAGTGCTAGAAAAATTACATACACACTCATATACTGAATGGCAGCACAGTTCTACCACACAGCTCAGCTCTCTCACTCAGAAAAATGCTGATTATCTTACAACAACTGTATGTAACATATAGTTGTATCCCAAATGGCTGTTCCTCACTCCACAGCTTGTTCTCTGCCCACTACTCTGTCTGCTATAGGCTAAATCTAAGTGGAATATGACAAAAGTCTTTGCACAAACATCACTGAAGATCAGCACTTTCCGTATTTAGGACTTCCTCAACCCTTAGAGCCACTCCTCAAAGATTTCATTACTGTAACTCCACCAGCTGCCTTGCTCAGTATCAAGAAAATGTTATTTCTCACAAGTCTGCTGTTTTCCTACTGTAAGCCAAGGACATACTTCTCATGCATTACAAATCCTTCTAACCAAGAACCATTGTTTCTTGTCTGCAAGCTTTCTTTTCTTCTCTTAGTTCAAACGTCTCAGCAGATTCAGAAAACTACTGCAAATGGCAAAGGTAGGTTCGCTTTTTTTGTTTTGTTTTGGTGCTGAAATCAACTGTTAACAAAAAAAAAAAAAAAAAAGAGAAGTGATTGAAAACTGTTCAAAGCTTTCACGTAAAATTAAAGCTTTGGCCCCTGTCTGTGCAGTGAGGCAGTTTACAAATTTCTATCAAAAATTAACTGTTACCTTGCTGACATGTATGTGCAATCAAAACTGCTTTAAGTTGTTAAAACATATTTTTTCCACCCCTAGAAGTGTCATAATTTATCTTAGTCATGACTGGTTGCTTGCCATTTTCTATGAAAAGACACTAAAGTTTTAATGACAAATTTATTTGTATAATCTCATAAGAGCAAACTGCTTTGATATCAGAAGGCTCCTGCTGCTACTATTCAAAAGTTCAATCTGCCAGTTTACATATGGCCACAAATAAAATACTGCTTTTATTTTCAGCTTCACATGGTACCTCTCGACTAGCATATCAAGTTACTTTCTCCTACAATTTACACTTCTATTATTTTCATTGCTGCTGTAGTTCAAAAGTATTTTTGTTGGTTCATCTGGATACATCTGTTGGCTTTGTGCATGAACTCTCTTTTGTATGAAGACATGCATTTTTCCTCAAGTGTTTGAAGCTGTATACTGATTTTGAAAAAAATACAAAGCTGTGTTGCCTACTACCAGAGGCGGAAAAAATATCACCTGCTATTCCAACTAAAATAAGTATAGCCTGGTCCTCAGCATATTTTGGGGAGTTTCTTGGATGATAGGTGCAGTGAACTCACTCAGAATTTCTCCTTTCCAGAGATGCTGTCCAACCCCAGGCTCTTACCTCTTGAGGGGACTTCGAATGTCATGATGAACCAGAACGTGAGCCTCTCCTGCCACGTGGACTCTGGATCTCCACCTGTCAGATACACATTGTTTAAACACAATCAGAAGGTATCCACTTTAAACAGGCCAGACTTGACCCCCGGTTTGTTTAACTTGACTATCAACTCTGCCAGTGATGTGGGTGAATACAAATGCAAAGCTGAGAATAACATCACCAATGGCGGAAAATACAGCAACAGTCTCAGCTTCACCCTTATAGGTATGTCTTGCTGTACACCTTCTCAGCATGTTTTATTTTAGGGGCACATAAGCCATGCAACGCAGAAGTCAGGGGTTTGATTGCAGCAGGTACTGTTTTGAACTGCAGTGTGCGCCTGCGCTGATTCCAGAGCTGAACTTTCCTGCAAACAGCTATTTTTACCGTAGGAGTCGGCAGGCAGGGCTGTTCTGATCTGGCTCACTGAACCGTCCATCCTTGATGCCCATTCTCATTTGCCAATATTGCCGCTTAACTCCGAGTCTTGCTTTGGAGCTTGTCCCGTACACAGTGATGCAGCCTTTTCAGTTTTCTTTCCACAGAGCCAATTTCCAAACCAGTGCTGAGCTCGCTCACCTCTCAGGCAAAGAAAGGCCAGAATGTGACCCTGTCTTGTCTCTCAGTGAACGGCTCTCTTCCTATCACATACGTATTCTTCAAAGGAAAAAGAAGCATCTCTCAGCCAGTGAAGATGCAGAAGAGGGAAGCAGCTGTGATTTTTCTATTTATCAATTCCTCTAGTGACTTTGGAACTTATAAATGCAGAGCTGAAAATAGCTTTCGCAATAATACAAAATACAGCAACAGTTTCAACTTTACATTAGCAGGTATGCATGCATGAAACAATTTACCACTGTCAATAAACAGGGACTGCACAAAATTTAGACTGTTGTAACAATGCAAGTGTTTTAGCTGGAAATTTTGTTCCTGTAATATAATGTTTAAGAGATTTTTTTTTTTTACAATTAAAAAATAAACCCCTAGTTTTTAAGATTAATGCAAACAGATAGAATTCCATGAAGTAGATAGTGGTAGAAGTTGAACTAACCATGAAGGCTAATTATAAAATATCCACTTTTACAAGACACCCCTGGTGTACCTTGTGGAGGGTCTCATTTCATTTTTCTCTCTGGTCCTGTGAAATGGAGAATCTACCAGCGCCAGCAAACTCCCTTCCTCCTGCTGTGTGCGCGCGACAGGGCCTCTCCTGAGTAGTTACATTAACCACAGTTAATCCAAAAGCTGAAAGAAATGCACGGTCTTGATTTTAACTTACGGAAAATACTTAGAATATGAATCAACATTTCATTGCATAAACAATTTCTTTTTCTTCTTGGCAGAAGAGAGAAGCCATTCTCAGCCCCTGATAATTTCTCTTGTGCTGATCTTGCTACTATTCATAATAGGATTTGCTCTGGCAATTCCATTTTTCATAATTCCTTCATATAAAGCAAGTGAGTTGAATGTTTGTTTCATTTTCCAGAGGTGCTCATTTATGTTGTCAGTATATTTTAGTGTGTAAACATCATGTTACAAGTAGAGTTACACTCTTGGTATTTTAGGATGCTGTCAGGTCTCCTCTTAAGCAGCATAGCCTACTTAACAAGACACTGACAAGGCAAAACCATCGAGTTATGTTTTAGATGGCAGGTCTGGGATGGGAGATGCAAAACAACATCTAATTTAATACACATAAATGTTGGAAGGAATTGGACCTCATTGTTCTTAGTTAAGAAAGGAAATTCTATTTTAAAATGGCCTTGGTTAAGAAATAATTTTTGTCATGATAATAACATTATCTGAGATCTTCAAATATTCAAAAAAATATCATGGAGCTGTTTATTTCACTGTAATAAAAAATGATATTTGTATATAGGCATGTGTTTCTTCTTCTTTTACAATTTGCAGAAAAATTTAAGTCTACTAGGTCCTCAACTGGCCTTACTTCAACAATAAATGCAGAAGAGGCTGAAGACGATGTCATATACACAGAGATTGGTAAGTTCGTGTTACTCCCCATGCAGTCATGAAACTTGTTTGCGGGAGTTTGGCTGAAGAATGCTTTGTACTATGTGTAATACAGGCAAATTTCTGCAGGTACTACAAAAGCAGCAGAGTGGACACTTAATACCACTCAGTACATGAACAAATGTACTCCTACTGACTGTGCCTTGAAGTCCCCCAGGATCCAGATCCATATTTGGCACTACCTGTCAGCCATGCAGCCAAAGCTGCAACCGCTTAAATGAACTGAAGTTCCATACAAGAATCTACTGTAAACAGAAGTAAAATGAGGAGTTGTGTTTGGGAACTCATGGTGAGGATTGGAGTAGCCAGAGAAAAAGAAAAGACAGCAAGTAGACCAGAGGTGCACCACCCATGTACTAAGAGCCAGAAGTGGGCCATATGCAAGTTGCAGTAAAATAAAACTTGCATAGTTCCTGTGTTCCGTTCAAAGTTGTTCAGTACACAAGAGTTCTTTATTCCATGTTTCTTAGCTTCGCAAGACTGAGTTCAAACTGAAATTGTGAAGCAATGCTAGACAACAAAGCAACTGACGTTAAGGCATTGTACTATTTCAGTCGCAGAAGCACAGCAGATTTATATTCAGTATGGAATCTCACTGCTTTATTCCAAGATTATTAAAAAAAAATTTCTGGTCGGTCTTGTAATTAACTGCAGCTCATCTTTAATCTAGAGCCTGTTAAACCAGAAGAAGAATATATCAACATTTCTGTTATTAGAAGAGAAGATGAAAAAGGTAAAAAATTCAAGCTCTAATATTGGAATATCTGATACACACCAATATGTTTTGGGGGGATTTTGCTGGGGGGAGGCAGGGTGTAGACAGCAGTTACATGCTGAAACAGCTTACTACAAAGAAATTAAAATAACTTTGAAACTTTTTTGATGGGGAAAAAAGCAAGCAAAACCCCCAAATAAAAATATTATCAACATACGATGACCCAAAAATTCAAAAGCCTCATTATGAAACCATGCAGGAGGTGTTATTAGTGACCAGGTTACTGATGGTATATTAATTCTTCTGTTGTGTATCTGTAACAAAATAAATGAATAATGAATGATGTTATTCTGGTATTTAGCAGAGAAGAGGACATCTGCTACAGTCTATTCAAAGGTCCTCATCAGAGACTGAGTACCAGGTAAGATGTCTTTTGTAATTAACTTAATCATGTATTTTTATAGAATCTTTCAGTCCTCAGATGTGATAAGTATCATGAAATCTGCACAGAAAGAGATGGTGTTTTGATACTAGTTTCCTAGCAGACAGGCAGTATCGCTCGTTTTCTACTAGCAAGCAAAATCCCCAAGTCATAATCTCTATGGATTTCAATTTAAAAGCAGAATGGATAAAAACTGGAATTAACAAAGACCCAAATAGCAACCCCATGGGACAAACAACAGCTTATTGCTCACATAGCTCTATAAAAAACCAAACTAAACAAAACAACACAATCACTGTCAGGTAAGATCCTGCTGGACACAATATATAGTCTGGCATTATAAGCACCTGATGAATAAATAGAAAGGCATAACTGACGTAAAGCTTTCACCCAGACCCGAGCTCCTCTACGTTTAACAATTCTCCTGAAACAGAAACTGGGTTGTATGCAAACATAAGATAAACAAAAGGCTGTAAGTCAAGTATTAAAATAAAAATATCCCTAGTGTGTTGTCCTCTTAGGCACACACTAGTTTACCATTTATTTCTTCTATTTCCTCTGTTATACTTGATAATGTATTTCTGATTTTTACATTTATCAAGTGCAAGATGAAGTAGCTTAAATATTGAAGAACTGAGGCCATGTGATTCAAACACTTTCCTACAAACAGATAGTAGAAAGATACTTACTGATGCTATTAAAATATTTAAGACAGGAAAGTATTTTACATAAAACACCATTTTCCAACAGATACCTTAATTGTGTCAGCAATACACAGATAAAAGACAAATTTTTAGGTTAGGATGGAATATTCTCAGTAAGACAGTAAAACTGAAGACATGAAAGCAGTTATGGTTAGCCCTGCTAATGGGGAACAAGTTCATCCCTTCCCTTTTCAAGGTAACCTGGAAGACCTACACGGTCTAGATTTGACAGAAAACAGATGCACCACCAACTTTCACCAGAACTGTTTGCAGAGAAACCAGAGTCCGTGACGCCGTCGAAGCCAGTCCAGGCACAGATATTTAAGAAATCTATTTTATTCAATGATTTTAAATTTACACATTTTTGGCTGCTGTTACATACTTAGATAAAAAGTCCTTCAGCCTAGAAATGTGCATCATTTCCTTCATCGTGGTGTCTCTGCTCCTCAGCTGGACCACTCCATTCTCCAGAGTGGCATCAGTTATCAAGACCGTGAAGAGAACACTCATCTCATCATACCTGAGAAGAAAAGAGCACACCTGCTACTGCTTTTGGTGTACGAAAAATTCAGATAGGTTATGTACAAATGACCATAAGCTGTAAATCTTTATTTTTGCTATACTAAGCCCTGTGTGAAAACACCAGTTTCCTTGTTGCCCTTCCTTGCTTTCCTGATTACACGTCTTCAAATTATTTAGTTACTTTATTACATAACAAGAACTTTATTTAGTGACCTGTTACAAGAGTATTTTTGTAGAAGCAGACTATATTGTTCTTCTGTTACTTAATAGCCAGACTTACTCTGAAGACTACTGCACATCAACAAATAGCTGTATTTCTTTTCTCTCAGGGAAAAAATATTCATCAATATGCTCAAGATCCATCAACATGAGTAGCAATCTGCTCCAAATTCACTCTTGATCAACAGGTCATATATAAAGCCCTCACTGGAACAGCAGTTTCTATCTCCACAAATAATTCCATCACATATTTACAGTAATCATTCCAGGCTTGACAAACTTGTAGCTCAAGACTAGACACAGTACTTCATTTTAGAAATTAACTATCCGACATTGCTCTTTGTAATAAAATTAATTGAATCCAAGTTTATAATTCGGGATATGTGCCTTCAGTCATGCGGTTACTGCACTCAATGACTTTTTATGGGAAACAGGCATATTTTCACTACTCCACAGAAAGTATTTTTTCACCGTCACAGTTTAATTGATTTAAGACTGTTTCTCCTTACTTTGAATAAAGCTGTTCCAGGGATACCTGCACCGTTTCAAGATAACCCGGCCATACAGAAATTCTGTTTTCTGACAGTTCATTGAACAATCCTTGACAAACCTGTGTTTAAAACCAAAAGTTAAATGAATTTGAGGGTTTGGAATCATATACAAAGAAACCATTAAAACTCTAGTATGTGTGGTATTCGCATTCCTAGCTGGTATTAATTTTTCTGGCTGAAATAATCTCAAAGTAGAAAGCAGCCCGGCAATTAAATCTCCATTTCTATTTAAAAACATGCAACATAAGCTTCCTCCCTTTTGTGGGGACTGGCTTAATGACTGACTTAAATAAAAACTTATAAAAAATCCTTCTGAAGACATGACCCACACATTAAGATAATTCTGAAAGATTAACAAGTTGAGAGGGATTTTGTTATTTATTTTTCTTAATTTTGCATGGAACAAATATCAGCTCTATTAACAGTACTAAAAGCAGCGTGTTAATGTGAGGAAGGGTGTTTGCAGTGTTCTCCTTTGGCAGTTACTCTCAAGCTGCACAGGGAAAGCACCCGAAACGTGTACAACCTCAGAGAATCAAAGTAAAGTATGATTCTCCCCAATGGAAACAGCGTCCGAGTTATAAAAACGAAAATAGTTTCTTACAACGTACCTGTCTCATCTCCGTTGTTGGACCTTTACCTACATCCAGGGCCACTTTGAGAGGTGCTAAACAAGGATGAAGCTTAAGTACCTAACAATTTTACAAAAAGCAACAGATTACTAAACATATTTAGTGTGCAATTCTAAACAGACCTAGGAAATATTAATTTTTCTCACAGAGGCAGCCCCATGGCTGCACCTGCTGGGGAAGGGAACAGTGATGGCGATGTGGAAAAGGGAGATATTTCTGTGCTTAAATTTAGCATGTTGTCTGTGGGTTTTGTACTTAGACCTGGCCCTGCCCTCCATCCTCCCTCACACTTTCTACAGAAAGTTACCTTTCTCTGTGAATTTTTCTTTTTAGTTAACGGATTCTCAGCTAGCTGTAGAGAATCAAAGAGGTACGCTAGTGCTCCTCGGTCCAGGTTTCCACTCACAGACAGAACGTGGGGAATAACATTCTTCCTCCCATCTCGGCCCTGGAGAGAAAAAAACACACCCACAAAGGGACACCTCAAACAGTGCCTCAAAGGGCCTCTTGTTCACCTTAAATGTATAATGAGGCACTGAGCTCAACAACACTTAGAATACATTCAGACATATATTTTAAAAAGTTACCAACAATTGCAAACATGTAACAATAACTAGCCAAGACTGTAACACTGGGGAAATCAGAAGATCAGAGCAGGATGTGATTATTTTCTTGTCCTGCCTCTCTGATCATAAATGTATATCTATGACCAATAGACTTGAAAGCCATTTACAGCATTTATAATCCATTAATCCACATATGCTTCTACATGTACGGAACTGGACAAGCTACAAAAAAATGTACAGTTTGTGATGTGAATTTAACACTGCAAAACATAGACTGAGTTTGTCTTGGCATCTGCTCACAGATAACTGACAACAGCTGTCTTCTCAATATAGCTCATTTCTCATTTCAAAGAATTAACTCATTGCAAAAAACCCCCAAAATATTATTTTATCTGCTTTTGAAAATGAAGGTCTGACTGCAGAGTATCAATTGTATTGCTTTTACAACAAAAGAATAAAAAGATAGTCACATGCTAAGCAAGTGGACCAGCAAAGAAACCACTTCTCTCACACACTGTCATCTTCATCAAAAAAGGTTTTTAATATAGTAAAGCTTACAAGCAATTTTGAATTATCCCCTGGATACATCAGTAACAGTTCAGTATCACCAAGGTTCTTCAAAGTTTCTATTGTTTCTGTCCCCCAAGGAAATCTGTAATTTAAGTTAAATCCTCTTCTTCCTTCTTCATCCTGAAAGTCACTGCTGCTGAAGTTAGATGGGCCTACTGCAAACTGAAAACAAAACCATAGGAGAGGATCACTACTGTGTATGCTGTATTAACCACATAATCTGTAATGCAAGCCCAAGTCTAGGATTTTCAGCAAGAGATTTTGATGAATCACAGCCCAAATCTCTTTATTGTTTCACAGCATTTTAATCTCAAATCAATTACAAACAGAAAACATTTGCCTGTCTGCAAGTCATGTTGTAAACTACTTAACAGGTTTGTCATAAACTTACTTAGTTTTTTGGTTTCTCACAAGAAATATATGCAATTCCATGACAAGAACAGACAAGCAACAGAATGCCATCAAATTCATCAGGGTGTCTAACCCCCTGTTTGAGATACAAAGGACCAGGCCAAGACTTCCCGCTCGTACGCTGCTGTTACCTTTCTCCACCATTGGAGCCTCTGGCGTAACCAGTAATCCAGCCACTGTCCTGCAGTTCTGGGAGAACTAAACCATGCAAGCAAAGACGTGGTCCTTTCGCCTATTCTTTAAACAATAGCAAGGTCAGCAAGTTAACTCCTTAAAAAACAACAGGGAAAAACCAAGAGACACTATTCAAAAATAATCCAAGAGTGAAACAAGCGCAAACAGTTTGTTTAGGTATGAAAAGGGATTAATTCTTCTGCTACTCTACCTTCTAAGGTTTTTGTTGTGCTGTTCACTTTCGGGAAGAGAGTGAAAACACACTCCAACCTGAGCCAGGCCACACGGCAGTCTTTTGTTCGTCAATTCTAAGCAGCTTGTATATTGTGCCAACGCACCTGTCAAAAGACAAACTGCTGATTCTAGTAGCCACAGGGGAAAAACAATGATTTTTTATTGTTGCTATGTGCAGTCCAATTAGCATCGATGCTTCGCAGAGATCAGCTCAGCAGTGCAGCCTGATTTCTCCTGCTACTTTGGCAACTGCAACTTCAACGTGCCTTTCCCTTAATTACAAGGAAAAGCATCGGATGTGCAACTTGAGCATTCGTACTGCTCAGGTGTTTGAAAAGGACACAACCTCACAACGTGCACACGAAACATCCCCAGAACTCTAACACAATGGAAAATGTCCTGCTGCTTCGCTCCCGGTGAGAAAACAGCGAGCAGGCTGCCGGGAGAGCCGCTCAACCCGCGGAAGGCGCAGAGACCCACCGGGCAGGAGGCTCTCCCGGAGCGCCCCCGCGCTCCGCAGCTCGTCCTCCGCAGCCGGGTCGCCCCGGAGGGCTCCGCGCAGCGTCTCCGGGTGCAGCAGCCGCAGCGCCGGCCCGGCCCGCGGGGCGCCGGGCGGGCCGTGGAGCGGGGCGTCCACCGCGAACACCTGCTCCCGGGAAGCCGCCGTGGAGTCCCACCACTGGGCCGCCAGGTTGTCCCGCAGCCCCACGCCCAGCGGCCCGAAGGCCGGGGGGCAGCCGCTGAGGTAAGCCCGCCAGGGCCGCGGCTCCGCGCCGCCCCGCAGGAAGTGCCGCCGCCGGCAAACCTCCAGCAGCTCCTCCCCGCTCGCCGCCTCAGCGCCGCCGGTCACCGCCGCCGCGTAGGGCCGCGCCGGGGACCCGGCCTCCAGCCCCTCCGCGCCCCTCAGCCGCCGCCTCAACGCGGGAGCGCGGCGGCACCACTGGCCACCTTGGCCGCAGCCCAGCGCCATGTTCCGCGCCTCCCGCCGCCCTCATGGCTGGGGGTGGGGGTGGGGTGCCAGTGCAGGCGGTGCGCATGCGTAGTCTGTCAGGAGGAGCGGGGGCGCGGCGGCCGCGCATGCGCGGTGGCAGTCGGGGACCCGCCCGGGACGGCGTTCATGTCGCCCCGTGTCCGCCCGGGTCGCTCAGTCGTGGGTCGTGTCTTTCGCGGCCGGGGCCTGGCTGAGGCAGCGCCTGATCTTCCCCTCTCCGCCCCGGCAGCCTCGCACCGCTCTGTGGGCTACAAGCGGGTGGTGTGTG